>NW_011888938.1:302104-307932 GCF_000151845.1 Pteropus vampyrus
ATGCTCTACCTGCCTTTTTTGCATTCAGCCTCCGAAGTCCCGTGTGTATCTGGCACTTATGGTGCCTCTCAGTTCACACTAACCACATCTCAACCACTCGAGAGCCCCGTGCGCCGGAAGCTGCCACAACTGGGGGCAGCAGCTCCAGATCCTCACACACGCCAGCGATAGGGTACAGGGTGGACAGAGCACCTTGAACGTTGTTAAGAATGCAATCAGCAAAATTAACGTTATGGGAAACTTCGGGACAAAGGAACCCTTATCTTCAAAACTTAAATGCAAGAGACAAAGACTTGTAAATCAATATACTGAAATTTAGGAGATACCTAGCAAGGGCAATGAACAGACCATATTGTTCCTCGTTTGACATGAAATGAGAAATCTGAACAATGGGTATTTACTGGATGAAATATTAACCGAAATGTTCATGAATGAAACGTATCTGAGAACTGCTTCAAAGTAACAGGATGGAATGGGGACCGCCACGAGCAAGGGACTGCCAATGTCAGGGGACAGGTGGACAGGGCTCATTCCACCACTATATCTACTTCTGAACAGGCCTGAAAGTCCCATAACAAAACGTCTACAACACCTACAAATGCACCTGCTAACATGTGCTCCATGATAATACTGGTGGCCCGCCAAGAGAGCTGAGTGGCTAACGGAGGAGGGAGCTGTTTCACTTTACACTCTTTCATACTTTTTGAATTTTGAACCATGTAACCATGTTCTATGTACTCAAAAAGCTAAATTTAAACATCTATACCTCGACTCAATTCAGTGGCCTTTCTGCGTCCCCACGCCACCAGGCCCACGCCTATGCACTGGCCCCTGCTTCCGCTCCGGTCTCCCTTCAGCCCACGCTCCCCACAGCAGCCAGGGGCATCCTTCTAAAACACCCTTCCATGCCTAAAACCCTTCAACAACTGTCCACAGTGCTCAAGAAGCTACCAGGTGGTTAAAGCGGCGACAAGGCCCTACATGACCTGACCTTGCTTCTCCAGCTTCACCCTCACGCCACTTGCCCCTCGACCCAGTAACTCCGCCGTGTACAAAGGCTACAGACTCGTCCAACTCATAACCGAGGAAACCGGCCGTCTATGCACCATACACGGCACGGCCATCAAAACGTTAAAGATGCGGATGCATGTGAGATACAGCACGTGAAAGAGGGACGTCGGCACACACTCGCTGATCACAGCCACCTTCACTATGCACACACACACTCGTAAGCGTCAGAAGAAACAGACAACGACCGCTTGCCATTCTTAGGTTTCCAAGGTTCAAGTTTCTAAACTTGCTAAAAGCCTTAATATTTTTCCCGAAATGTACCTACTGTACCTGGCCATTGCAGTCCACGCCGCACCTCCTTCGAGACCCGGACTAACTCACCTTCCCAGAGGAGCCCGCCCAGCACCAGGCCCGGGAGAGCCGGGTTCGGCAGCACAGGCCTCTTCCTGTTTCCTGTCAGCTGACTCCATCCCGGTTCCCGCTTGCTCATGTTTGCTCTTCCACACTCTTAAATTTTGTGAGATCAGAGACCAATCTCAAAAACTTGTACATCCTTTTACACAATACCTAGAATAGCACTTTGAAAATAGAAGGTGCTCATGAACGTTTACACGTCCCTTAGAGAGAGCCTTTTAAACATGCTCTGATCAGAATTTACGAACCTATTAAAAGTGGGATACAGAAAGCGGTCCAAAACTGTCAAAATCAAACACCACTGGCAGTGGCCGTACTGGGAAAAGGACCCTCGCCTAGGAAGACGCCCTCGCACAAGAAACGTGACAAGCACCACTTCGACTTTTTGCTTTTCAAAACCCAAAAGCTTCAAAGAGATTTTTTTAAACAAATGAAAAGCCCAGAAGTTAAACACAGGCGGACCAGAGATTGGGAGGCCTTCTCAGGTCTGGCCCTGCTGCTCCCGGCATCCCACCCAGCGTCCCGCCCGCAGCAGGCCGAGACACCCGGGCTCCAGCAACTACTCCGTACGGGCCTTGCTGCATGCGCGATGCCAGCTGAAGGCAAAATACTCCCTTAACAAGAGCTCAAGACCTGCCTCAAACGTGGCAAGTCCAAGCTTACGTATGACAAATATAAAATGACAAATGACAGAAAACGTAGAGTTCCTAAAAAGAGTCTAAAATGTGGTTCTTATGAGCTAACTATTTTCAAAGACAAACTTGACAAAATAAAATCCACACACTGTTGTGATGTGACAGGAAGCAGAAGCAGGAAACCAGGGCTCCAGTCCCCATGCTGGGCCTGACCACAGGTGGAATGGCCATTGACCATGCTGGGCCAAGCCCACAGGTGTCCCCATGCGAGCAGGGCTGAGGCGCCTTTCTCAGCCTGGCTGACCCTTTGCACTCAAGGCCCTTTCCACCGGACGCTGTGCTCTCGGTTTGAGTTCAAATTCACTCCTCAAGACTTAACAGTAAATGCTTCTGATTTCTAGACGGCGGAACAGACTTTCCACCCCCCTCTCTTATCAAAAATCAACCGGAGACAAGAACAGGGAAGAGAAGCAAACTCCACCTAAGAGACATTTGAAACCCCACACAACACACGAACAGGAAGATGGGGGAGGAGGAAAGCGAAGTCGCTGGCACGGCCTTGCTCCCGCCCCGGCCCTTTAACCTGACCCCAGGACATCAGCTAACCCGGCCAGGCAAGACACTGAGGGACCCTCGTCCAAGGAAACCAAATCAGCGGACAGTAGGATAGCAGCAACACGTGCAGGAGAGCCAACAAAAAAATATGACTCATCGCCCTCCGGGGAAAGCACCAAGCAAGCCAGCCCCCAATCCGCTTGCCAATTTGATGTCTTTACTCTCAAAGGTGAGTAAGCAGCCAAGGGGGTCATCAGACTCTGGAAGGGTTCCAGCACGGAAGAAAGAGGCCGCAGGATACAACAGCAAAGAGGAATGAAGGGGAAACAGAAAAATGCAGGAAGCAAAAACCTCTTAATTTTTTTTAAATTTAACTAAAATTAAGAGATAAGCAAAGATACTATAAACACAAAAATTGTACACATAAAACAAGAACAGGAGGCATTAAAAAAGTAACAGAGAGCAGCAGAGAACATGAAAATATGAAAGCAGAGGTTAAAAATTCAGTGAAAGAATTGGAAAGTAGTCAAAAATGCTCCTAAAAAGTAAACAAAAAGATCGAGGCATGATGAGGAGAAAATATTTTAGAAATTAGAATACTAAGTACTAGAAGCCCAACATTCAAGTTACGGAATTGGAGAAGAAGAACACAGAGAACACAGTAGAAAATAAACTGTCTCAAATGATTGTAGAAAGATTTCCTATAAGTGAAAGGGCATCAATCCCAGATTTCAAGGACCACTCACTACACTCAATGCACGATAAATGAAAAACGGCTAGCATTAAGGCAAATAATGAAAAACCACCAAGGATGCAACAATCCTAAAAGTTATATTAGGAGCGGGGATAACGCCAAGGATTAAGAATCAAATTGGACTTTTCCACAGCGACAATGAAAACTAGAAGATACTGGGGCGATAACTTCCAAACTGAAATGACTTGCAGCCTGGATGCCAAGCCTGGCCAAACTTGCTCTTTACGTGTGGTGGCAGAATGAGCACGTTCCCAGAGTCTGCCTCCAACGAACCACTGAGAAGGCACCGGAAGCATGTCCACCACCACCATAAGCAAGTAAACACAAAAGGAAGCCTTAACACGGGAACCGAGGCCCAGCACCCTGGCCCAGCCTGGGTGACCGGGAAGCTCGGGGGGACCACTGATGAGTTGACAGGGCTGAGTGGTGAAAACCGGAAATAAGAAACATTTCACAAAATTAAAGGTGTGAGAACATTTTTCTGAAGCTCAAAGGAAAGTGGACAAATGAAAAATAAGGCAATTAACTCCAGGAAAGAAGAAAAGGCTATACAAGAAAGAACTACAGTTTACCATCCAGCTCAGCATGGCGCACCCTGAATAGACCGATAAAAATTCTGGATATGGATCTAACCCAAACTGCAAGCTATTCAGGTAAGAGAGAGCATGAGAACCGAAATCATCTCCTGCCATGAGTGGGACCAAAAGACAATCTCCAAGATTGGCGAATAAAGACACGACATGACAAACAAGCATGTTACTTAGAAACATGAAATAAATGCTTGTGTCAAGTGGCAGCCGCCTTTCTAGAAAGGCAGGAGAGGAGGGGCAGCTTTTAAATCTCTCTCAGCAATATTTGACTTTTTAGACTATGTGCATGTGTGTAAAAAAAATATACAGTTAAAGAAAGAGATGCATAGTAGCCACCCTGCTGGAACGGGACCAGATTTGCCTGGGAAGGCCCTCGTGCTGAAAGGTGACAGTTCACGGGGTCACGAGCCTTCAATGAAGTGCACCACCCTGGGCTCTGGTCTTGGGTGACCCTGAACATATATGAAACCCCAGAAGCCCCCACTTACTAAACCACAAAACGGAGGAGAGAGTGCCGTCCACTACACAGTCTCAGGAGTTCTTTTTAAGTGTAACAACAGGGGGACGATTGGTCTAGGTCAAGGAAAAGAGAAAATAAACACGCAGTTAGGTAAGTTCCAAGCGTCTACTCTGCTGGTTTAATCACTGGGTAATTCGTGAACCTTGACCCAGTAACCACTTCTCAGATTTATTAGCAACAGATGGTCCCATGCCTGCCCACTGTCCAGGAGGCCCCTTGCCCTATCAAGAACCCCATAATACTCAGAATCACAGATCCAAACCCAGAGCTTTCACTGACTTAAAATGACGGCTGAAGGTACAGTGCGTGCTTAGTGCGCACGGGCTCTGGAGCCGGGCCACCTGCACCCACCTCCTCTGCCACAAGTTCTGCAACCTTGGCCCTCACTGTGCCTGCTTTCTCATCAGCAAATGGGGCTGTAGCAGCACCTCCTAAGACCCCTGTCAGGCTTTAAGGAGTGAATTCACACAAAGGCGAATTGGCAGGGTGGACTCAGGTGAGGGCTCAGCAAACACAAGCTGCCACGGTCCTCAGCTCGGTCAAGCCCTCTACCAAGGCTGCCTGCGGAGTCAGACATCTTGGGCCATCTGCTCCTCGATTATTTACTGAAAACCTACTGTGTGCCAGACCGGTGCTAGTCCTTGGACTGGCCGCCAAGTCGTTCCTCCTCCAGGTCTCGTGTCCTCGAGGACTTACCTCAAGGGCCCGCTCTGCGCGGGACCCGGGACACAGCAGGCGCTCCGCAGAGGACATCACTGACCATCCCTACGCTCTCTCCCACGAGCCCGGGAGCGACCTGGGGTCCTCCGGTTGGCCTTTTCGTTCCTGGAGCCTAATACGTTGCTGGCACACTGTAGGTGCTCAATCGACACCGCTCGCATGAACTCAAGAACTTCCCTCTCCTCCGTTTACGTCTATCGACACTCGCAAACAACGCAAGAGAAAGACAAATCGATAAAAAGGCCGCGCTCCCCGCTTAGAACACGCACTTGGGTCTCCGCACCGGGTTATCGGAAGAGCTCCCTCCTGCGCCTCGGCTCCGGAGCAGCCCCGCAGTCACCACGACACCCGAGCAACTGCTCAGGGAACCTGCTGGGTCATCACTTTTTCCCCACCGGTCCCTGCTGTCAGCCGCGAGACCGCACGGTCCCCGCACTTCCCCGGGCGTGCACGCCGCCTCCGGCGGTCCGGCGATCCACCTCCAGGAGTTCGAGTCCGGAGCCGCGGCGGGCAAGGGGGCAGGCCGCCCCTGAGAGTGAGCTCGGGAGAAGGCCGAGAGCACTAACAAAAGAACGGGAACTTTGGCCGCCGGCGGCCGGCCGAGCGCCGCGCCTGGGCTCACGCCGGAG
>NW_011888938.1:309117-327005 GCF_000151845.1 Pteropus vampyrus
GGGTCGGGTGTCCCAGTAGGAAGGACTGTCCCCACTTGGGAGGATGTCTCAATGGGAAAGTTGCTACGGTTACGGGAGGTGCCCCAGCTCCGGGGTGCCCCATCCAGGAGCATGCCGGGTCTGAGGGAGGACGTGCCCTGGTTGGAGACAGTGTCCAGATTGAGAAGGTGGGGGTGGGGTGAGGAATGTCCCAATGAGGATTGCCGCCGTTTGGGGGTGTTCTGTTTAAGGGGGGTGTCTGGCTTTGTGGGGTGTGCCAGTTAGGCGGTGTGCCCCTGCTGGGCAGCATCCTGTCACCCCAAGCTCCATGCCTAGCACCTGCCTCTCTGCCTGCCTGCAACCCAGTTATGCACAGGGCAAGGCCTTTCCTGCACACCAAACAGCCTAACTGGACAGCGCTGGCTGAGGTCGCCTGTTCCCCACTTCCCGAACTGTTTCTCCCATCCCCTGGGAGTTAAAGAAAGAAGCATGGACTGAAATTGGGATTTTCTGGCCTGTCTTCGAAACAAGAATTGAGACCCTGAGTTGGAGGTTAATATGTCCCCCACCCCCACCGCGAGGACTCAGTTTCATGGGAGAGAGACTCCTGGAAAATACTGGACATTTAGTCTGTCACCGATGGTGCACACAGGTGCAGAGGATGAAACGAGCTACCCCGAGTACTGAGGAAACCTTCCCAGGTTTCTTTGGGGGTACCCTAAGTCAGCTCATGACAAGCCAAGGACCCCAAGCTCAGAAGCGATCACCCTTCGTGGCCTGCACCACCCAAACTGACCTGCCTTCACCCACACCCACCTGTCCCGGACCACCCTCTCCATCTCCACTCTTGCCTCGGGCCTTAGTCTTTCCCTTCCCCGAAACGCTTTTAGCTCAGGTGTCTGCATGGCTCACTTCTCTACCATTCTTGGGTCTTAATACTCCCTCCTCAGGGAAGCCTTCCCTTGCCTCCCAACTCAAAGATGATACTGTACCCCAGAACTTGCTTTATAGCCATATTGTCCGTCTTCCACACTACGGTTAAGTCCAGGTCAGGGTTTTTTGTTCTGTGTGCCCTAGTGCCTAGAACTATATATACTTGGCAGTAAATATTTGTTAAATGAATAAATATTTGGAGAAAAATACTTTACCAGGCAAATACCAAGTGTAAATGAATGTGTCAGAAGTGGGCTGCACTTCATTTTGCACTATCAGCCCAACTTGCCCCTCGAATGATCACTGGTAAATTGTCAGGTGCTATTCTAGGCACACGACGTGTCAATTCTGTAACCGTCAGGTCAGTCATGAGAGGCGGACATTGTTCTTACCCACATTTTGTAAACGAGCAAACCAAAGCAAGGGAGTTGAGTGCATTCGAGGGCACACAACTGTCCAGACGCAGAGATGGTATTCGAACCCATGCAGACTTTCTTTTTGACTCCAAAGTTACAGCTGCTAGCACGTTTTACATATCATTTTACTTGTGGCATACTTTGTGCTTTTCTCCAGTATTCATCCTATCCTTGGACCACTAATAGTAAAATTTTAGCCAGGTACATGGCTGCCTGCTTAAGAGCACATTTCCAACAGCAAAGGGCAGCCACGAGATGTGCAAAAGTAATACAAACTGTTTCCCAGCCTGCCCTCAGAAAAGTTGGAGGTGCAAGCCCAGTAAGCTGGGTGGCAAAAACTGCAACAGCCACTACGTACCCGAGGGTGGAAGCCTCGGCTAGAGCATGACGGCTACATCACCAGGCCAAGTCTTCCACCTCGGGAATGTTAAATGTTGAAGAAATGAACTATCGTGGAGTGAGAGGGGCGGCTCAACCTGTCCCCTCATAGACCGGTGAGTTCGTTAGAGATTAAGGTAACTGAGACACCTAGCCAAGGTGTCTTCACCATTTAGCAGAGCCGAAATTTGAACCCAAAGTCTTAACCCCATCTCCAGTGTTTCCCAAGGTTCTTTCCAGGGCCACTGGCCCCGTAGTGCGTGGAAAGTCTGCAGGATGCCCCTATGGGACACATTGCTCTGCCGGACCCTGACTTATTTGCTCTCGGGTTCCTTGAGTCCTAGACGACAGTCCCAAAACATAGACCTCAGGAGCGGGCCTGTGAGTTTCGTACTCGGATGGGAGGTGAGAGGCAGCATCTCAGTGCCAGAAGAGGCAGTGGTGCCAGCAGGGTCGTGACACTTGAAGCCAAGGGTAAGGGCAAGCCCTCTTCCTCGCCCCCGCGGGGTTTCCTCTGGCGCTGGTCTAAACTGCGCTGCCTGGAACGATGCGTGCAGGACAGGCAAGCCCAAGGCTCGTGATAATTAAATGAAACGGGTGGCCTTCGCCCCACATAGCAAACTCATTTTAAATTAACGCCGGTGCTCCAGACACGAAATCCGGCTCCGAGGGCACACCTTTAGCCAGAACCAGGAGTCCAAGCCCCGGCCCGGGTTAAAGGAAACCCACATACGCAGCCCGCAGAGTGAGTGATCTTCCAGGGCCCGAAGCGCTCCCCCGGCCTGCCCCCCCCCCACCCGGCCCAAGACACGGTGGGGGGGGGGGGAAGAGGAAGGGCCTGGGGCAAGGAGAAGGGGCTCACCTGGAGGGGCGTGGCAGAGAGGGGACACACCTGGAGGTGAGACCGGAGAGGCGGGGCTTGTGGGGGGCATGTTCCGAAGGGGCGTGACCGAGAAGGCGGTTGCTCCACCACCACCCACCCGCCCGCCAGAGGGCGCCCCAGAGGCCGGCCTGCGCCCAGCTATACAAATGAAGCGCTTTATTTACAAGGCGTCCATCCATCTCCAGCCCGCCAGAAGACGCCGACTGCAGCAGGTGGCAGAGGCGGCCCCAGGAAGCGGAGGGGGCGGCCGGGCGCGGCGAGTCCTGAGTGGGCCAGGCCAGGCCAGGAGCAAAGGCACAGGCCCTGGGCGCCCGGACCCAGGGCAGAGGTCGGCCGGCCTGGAGAAGGCGGCACGCAGTCAGCTCCCCGGGGTCAGGCCGGGGTCCGCACCGCCGCAGCTCTGCTCATAGGACGGCGGGGCCTCTGCGGAGAGAGAGAGAGAGAGAGGTCCGCATGGGGCCCGTGATGCCCCCTCCCCCAGGCCCCAGCTCCCCACTCACCATAGGGGTGGCCCCACGAGCTGTACTCCGGGGGTTGGATCAAGGAACTGGTGGTGGGCACCGGCCCTCCAGAACCCTCTGCAAAGTAGGGCACGGTGGCACCCGTGGAGATGCACAAGGCAGGGGCCAGAGGGTGGGAGGCGGGGCTTCCATCCTGAGGTCGGGGTTCAGGGGCACCAGGCACGGAGCCCAAGGCAGCAGGTGGTGGCGGCTGCTGTGAGCAGCTCTTGGTGAAGAGGGAGCTGGGGTCTGCGAAGGGAGGCCCTCCAGCAGCAGCCTCGGCCTCCTCCTGGGGTGGCGCTGAGGGCACCACCAAGGACAGGGCCCCAGGGGGTCGCCCTAGACCTGGCTGGGGGCTCAGCGGGACTTGGTTCACAGCGATATTGCCGATGAAGACCGGGAGAGTCACGGTGGCTTCAGGCACCTTCAGGGAGACCTGTGGGGGATGGGGGGTGTGGGACGGGGGTGTGGGACCAGGCCGCGGGCCCCAGGCGCCCCACTCACGCCCACCCGCAGTACCTGCAGGTAGTAGTCCACGTGGATGAGGCTGCAGCCTGGCAAGACGGACTGCGGCAGGGCAGGCACCAGGATCTGCTCCTGCCAGTGCGCCTGCCTCCAGGCCTTGGCGCCCGCCCCCTCCACCTCCGCGATGGCCCGCACGTCGCAGATCCAGCGCTTGGCCTTATAGGACACTTTCTGGGGAAGGGCCAGCCTGTGAGTCTGGGCACACCAGCCTCCTCCCCTCCACCAGCCCATAGCGACTCTGACCTGCAGCAGGCTGGCCACCACGGGGCTGGTGTCCTTGCCCGACTGGTTCTCGATGTCAGCCTGCAGCCGCAGCACCTGCCCCACCACGTAGCCTCGGAGCTCAGTGCTGGCAGTGAGGACCACGCTGCCCGTCTTCACCAGCTTGTAGGAGAACTTCTTGGTGGTGGAGGCCACATTGGGTTGCTTGCAAGGGAGGGCGGGGGGTTGGCAATGTGGGCTGGCTGGATCCCTGGGGCCCCGAGACTAGCCCCGCCCCTATACACAGCATGGTCGGCTCGGGGCCAGCCACTGCTCTTCCAGACCCCGACCCTCTCCCCTCGGCTGGGGACACGGCATCGCGTGAAGGCAGGGCCGCCCACCGTTACCTCAATGTCTGGGATGCTGTTCAGGTTCAGGGGGCTCAAGATGTAGAACACACTGCTGCACTGGTGGTCCTTGAAGAAACGTGGCGTGTCGATGGTGGCCCGCACCTGGTACACAATCTTCCCAAAAGAGCCCTCGAAGGATGTGGGCACTGCGGCTGGAGAGAAGCAGGGACTGGCACCTGACTGCCCTCTACACCACCTCCCGCCCACCCCCACCGAAGTCTCCACCAGGCCAGCCAGTCTGGGCTCTCACCAGGAAGCAGGAACTGGAAGGGGAAGTCGTGCTCTCCAGCAGGCAGGGTCCCTGCAGAGAGAAGAGGGAGACGTGGGGGAGGGGACCTCAAGAGCCTCGAGGTGACACTGCAGGGCCCAGGACGGAAGCAGGCAATGCAGCCAACCTGCTCACACTATGTCTGGCTATTGGTCTCCCAGCCTCGGTCCCCAGGACAAAGCAGCACAGGGCCATGGCCTGGGCAAAGGATGGGGGACAAGAGCTCAGCTTGAACAACAGAGAGGGCAAGGCTGTTCCAGGGGCCAGAGCCCGCTCCAATCCAGGAGACGCTGGCCCCCTTAGCCACACAGATCCTATCAGCCTATGCTCAGACCCTGCCAGGGAGAGAAACCAGGGCGTAAGGCCCTGGGGGAGGGCGGGCCTGGGTGGGGTCCCAGAGGTAGGTGGGGAGGCAGGGGAGACAGACAGGCTCCACTCTCAAGCAAGTGCTGCCGTGGGGATGAGGCCAGGGTAAGCTCCCGGACACACTCACCCTTGTCGGCCAGCGACAGCGCGCTGTTGAAGTAGCCCTCCTCGGACACCCACGCGGCGTCGTTGGCCTTGCTGGAGACCCTGCAGGAGCCCGTGCAGCTCACTCGGATAGCTGCGAGAGGGAGACGGCGTGAGCCCCAGCCAGCCGCTGGCCTGGGCCCCTCCCTGCCTGCCACGGGGATGCTAGCAAGGCTGGCAGCACCCAGGTGGCCTGCGGCCTTTCAGAGGACATCTGCCCATTGTGCATCCCGGGGTATTCCCCGAGAACCGGGGTGGTGAGGCACAGAGTGACAGCTGTCCTGTAGTGCAGAAGAGGAGGGCCCCCACAGTCACCTAGAGGAGCCCTGGGCAATCCAACTGGGTAACCTCAGCTCCAGCCACACCTGGGCCCACGGACCTGCAAAAACCCAGCTCCCTCGAGGGCACACGTGGGAAACTGGCAAGGAACAGAGGCCTGTGGGGCAGCTGACCTCTGACCCCACTCTCTGCTGCCTCAGGCAAGTCGCTTAGGCTGGGAGGCACCCCGTCACGCTACAGGAAGCAGAGCGCCAGCTCTCACGATGTAGGAATGTTGTCAGACCCGCCTGAGTAGGAAGGTCCCCAAGTCCAGCACACTGGAGGGTGGGGATCCCCTTGACTTCCTGGGCCGCACTGCCCAGGAGAGCTGGTTTCCTGCACCGAGAGAAGGCTGTGTCCTCTGCGCCACTCCCTAGTGGGAGACCCAGGCCAGCGGCCATTCACAGCAGCGGCTGCCACCGCCGTTCCACAACCGGGAATCTGGATTCCTCAGTCCCGTGAACATCTCAGAATCAGAAGGCCGAGGTCCAGATGAGGCCTGTCATCAGGGAGGAGGATGACACAGCAGGAGGCTCGAGCAGGGAAGCAGCGGAGTTCGGTGACAGGTGGCCCTGCGGCTGTACCCCTCCTGTCCCTGCAGGGCTGAGTCAAGGCCAAGGACTCCAGCCTCCCTGCCCAGTCCTGACTTCATGGAAAGTGACTCAGAATCTGACACCAACCTGAGAGAGCCACCAGGCAGGAAGAACCTGGTGTCCCAAGTGCCCAGGGCCAGGGGTCAGCCATACCAGACATGTCCACGGTCTTCCCCAGGCTGTCAACACCTTGCTGACGCAGGCCCGTCGGTCACCCACAGAGCACCAAGCTTCCTTCCCGGGCCCTTAGCTCATCCTCTGCCCCCGCAGGCACTGCCAGTGAGCAACCCACAACCTCCATGTCATCTCCCAGACCTCAGCCCAGCTTTCTGATCCATGCTGCGAGGGCTGGCTCTGGGATCTTCCCCACCCTGCAATCTGGGACACCAGGGGTGCTCCGGCACAGCTCAGAGAGACGAGGCGAGGCAGTGAGCGGGAGGACAAGGCGGGAGACTGTGAGCTGCCGAGAAGGCATTCTGCCGCATCCAGATGCCACGCCCCTTTACCCCTCCCTGTGGACAGGGCGCAGCCCCCTCGCACCTGACTGCCCTTCAGGAGGGATGCAGTGGCCCCCGGGCTGGCCTGGCGCCAGCTGAGCGCTGGCAAGGAACCCCAGCGGATGGCGCACGGAGCTAACGAATTGTCCTGCTCGCCGCTGTCCAAATTCCTACCCATAACAACATGAGATGTAATAGAATAGTTGTTTTAAACCACTTAGTTTAGGGGGGATCTGTAACTTGGGGGTTCATAGTAGCAGATAAGAGGAACCGATGTCCAACCTCACCAAGAGTCAGGGAAACTCAGACGACTTACCATTTCAACCCATCAGGTTGGCGCATATTAAATACTTTGACATGAGTTAGAGAAGAGGTAGAAAAACAGAGAGTCCCTCATAGCGACCACAGTGTGGGCGGGACAGGGCTGCTGCAGGGGCGGACAGGCCTGTCGCACATTCACATACACTCAGGGGCCCGGGAGTCCTCCTTAGGGTCTCACACTGTGTCCCTGAGGCCTTGAGCATGCTGCTCCCCGCTTGGAAAGGCAAACCATCTAGGCACGGCCCATGCGTCCAATGGCAGGGGGCCAAAACCATCGCGCAGCCAGCCTAGACCCAGGTCCCAGAATTCAGGTAAGCAAACCATGGGAACACCTGGCCCCAGGAAAGTGAACAGCATCGAACCAGCCCTTAGGTTACCCGAGAGGGGCCCGAGCTCTGTGACCTCTCTCACACCCAGGCCAAGAGCCCCATTTTGCACACACACCGAGGTCCCTTGGGGAACCCTGACTGAACAAGCAGCCTCCAGCACCGTCTTGTTCCTGCCCACTCTCTCCTTCATGGGGGAAAATGCAGGCGCGGGGGGTGAACACTCACAGCAGGCCTGTCCCTCCTGCCCCATGTGGGATGGGGATGGGGTGCTCTCAGAGGCGAGCATGGCCATCGCACCAGCATGTGTACCCATGGCACAGCCACAGGCCAGGCAGGTGTGCAGCAGGCAGAGCTGCGGAACGCCATGCTGTGCCAGTCTGAGACTTTCAGCCAAGTGGAGGTCCAGCGCATAACAGAAGGCAGACACAAACCGACAGGCACTATGTTTAGAGGTTCGGGGCCACCCCGTTCTCTAAGGCAGGGGTGCCTAACCCCTGGGCTGTGGACCGGTGCCGGTCCGTGGACTGTTAGGAACAGGGCCGCACAGCAGGAGGCGAGCAGCAGGCCAGAGAGCGAAGCTTCGTCTGCATCTGCAGCCGCTCCCCAGCGCCAGCATCCCGCCACAGCTCCACCTCAGGTCCTCAGGCATTAGACTCTCATAGAAGCACCGGTCTCCGGTGCCACAAAGGTTGGGAACCGCTGCTCAAGGGGACATCATCACGTGGACTGTGTACCAGAGTTACTTCTGGAACTTCCCTCTTGAGCCAGCATGCCCACCTGTCCAGCAGCCCTCTCCGCTGCACACCTGCAGTCTGTGAAGGCGTCTGCTCTCCTTGTGCCGGTCCTAACCGTGTACCCTCTCTGCCAGCTCCCTGGAGCGACCCGGCCTTGCCACATCCTTTCACTAAAGCTCTAGCCTGCCGGCCACTTCTTTCTGTCCTGTTTCCAAATCTGTAACATAAAGCAATAACAGCGCCCACCTTGCAAAGTCACCATGAAGATTCTCAGGAAGTGGGGAGAATGGCATCTGGCCGGTGACAAGAGCTCGGTGAGATGGTGGAGCTGAGGTGGCCGCTGCTGCCGCCTAGCAGTCCTGTCCCCATTGCCCACCTTGAGAGCAGTTTGGGGCAGCCCGCCTGACGCAGGGCTGGCCTGGGCACTTCAGGACAGCTCCCTCCCCAGCTTTCTTTCGGGTCGGCTCAGCTCACAAGGCAGCTGGTGTCCTCGTGGCTGAGTGCGGGTCCACACTGAGCCCCTCGGACAAGTATTCACAGCCTGCTGTCCGCCCTTCTTCTGTGTCCTCCTGGGGGATGCAGGGCCTCCCCATTGTATCACTGGCTGGTAGCAAGAACTCAATGAGTATCTTCTGAATGAGAGAAAAATACTAAAAAGAACCATGGCCTTTCCTTTCCCACACCCAGGCAGGGCTTGGAGAAAGCCCCAGAGGGAGCACGGCACCCACACCCCTTTCTCCCGAGGCAACCTGAAGTGTCCCTGCTCTGGCCTGGCAGCAGCAGTAGCCTACTCCCCAGCCCATCCCCCACCATCCCTCCCCTCCTCAGGGCCATGGGGTGGGGGGGCGCTGCCTCGGACTCCTGTGGCTCACGTGTCTGTTCACGTGCATCCCACCTGCCACATGATGGCCAAGCACAGCTTGGACCACCCCTCAGTGTGGTCAGCTACAGAGGTCGATGGGATGGACGAGCCAGGCGGTGAGCTCAGCACTGGGTCTCTGTGCTCCCTGTTCATCCCTCCAGCCACGGGCCTGCCCCTCCTCCCGGTGGCCCTGCATGGCACTCTCCCCTCAGGCCAGAGCCTTCTAGCCTCATCTCCCCTAGAATCTCTGGCTCCTGCCCAGGAAGAGCTGCCCTCTCCCTGCTAGGCGCCTGCCATAGCCATACCTACCCCCTCCGAACCCCTCACTCCAGCTGGGGAGATGGGAAAGGAGATGACAGGGTCACGGCGGGGGGAGGCTCCACAGGCCAGACACCTGACAAGAGGCACCTACACCCAGCTTCCTTTCAGACCCCGGCAGCCTCAAACGGTGGTGTGGTGGGGGAATCAGACCCGTCCAGGATGGAGGCAGCAGCTACCCCGAGAGGACAGCAGGTGCCAGAAGCATGGAGCTGTCAGCCACACAGGGGTCTAGAGGGTCAAGGTCCACAGGGAATGCTGGCGGCTGTGGTTTTGGCCAAGCATCCCAAGGTGGAGGGGCACCCCAGCAGAGACAGACACGTCACACAACCTTGCGCTCAAAGCCAGAGATCAGTCAGAAGGGCCCTGGGCTGTGATTGGCACCTGGTGCCCTAAGGATGGAGCAGTGAAGTCCCATCCAGGGCCCTGTCCGCATCTCAGAGAGCAGAAGAAGCCAGCACCTGTGGAGAGCCCTAGCGAGGGCCATCGCAGCAACCGGATCCCAGTCCCAAAGTCCCAGATGTCTGCAACAGCAGAGGGACCGGCCAGGAAGGCTCAGGTTCAGTTTCCAGGTGTCTGCTGGGCCTGGGGCCTGTGGCTCCAAGGGGTCAGAAAGACACCAGCCAGTAAGAACCAGCCTAAGCTGAGTGTAAGCGGGTGCCAGGTCGCCCTGCTGGATACCCGCACACTTGGCGGGAGTCTGTGAAAACGGAGGGCCTGCGTTAGGAGCATGGGTGCATGGGAAAGACCAGCATGGGCCAGACGCCAGGTAAGGGCCCAGCAGGTGTGGGGCACAGCGGACCCGGGAGACCCAACAGAAGGTCGCAGGTATGCACGTGTCTGGGTCAGTTGCGGCAAGGTGGGCAGGCCCCGCCCCGGGGCGCAGAGAACAGGAAAGGCAGAAGCGGAAGGACTGAGCCACCTGGGCCTCCCTGCTCTGCCCCGACCGCTGCCAGCCGTCCACCCTGGCGGGTCTGCACCGCCCCGCCAGCCCCGCCCGGCCCTTCCCGCAGCCGGGGAGCCCGAGAGGAAACCACGCGTGCTCCAGGTCGGCGGGAAGGGCAGGGAAGGTGTCCCAGGCCCAGTGCCACCGGCAGCCGTTTCCGGGAGCCCCGGCCCTGCCGCAGGTGTGAGCGCAGCCACCTGAGTCCCGCCCGCCCGCCCGGAAGGGACCCCGCGCCCACCTCGGAAGGGCAGCGGCGCCCCGAGACGCACGCGCACAGTTCCCGACAGCGGCTCCCCAGGGCCGTAGACGACGCGGCCGTGGCTCAGGCGGATCTCGAAGAGCTGTACCCGCCCCATGCCGCCCGTGGGCCTGGCCGGACAGGCGTTCACTGCGGTCCCCGCCCGCCTGCCGGGCGGCTGAGCCCGGAGCCCTGCCTGGGCCCGCCCCGCCCTCGGCCCCGCCCCCGGCCGCCAGGTCCGTCCCCCGCGGCGGCCCCGCCCCCGGCCAGCAGGGAGGAGGTCCGGCGCGGCTCGTGGGAGCCTGGCGTAGGGCGCCCCCTGCTGGCCTGGGGGAGCGGCCTTCTCACCTATCGAGCAGGCTGGGGACCCCGCGGGTCGCGCGGGGAAGGGCCCATCGCTTTGCCGCGCGCGTCACTCAACGGAAAGACATCATGAGGGCAGCCGGCGTGCTGGGCGATGGGTTGGAGTCCCTAGGGGGAGGCCTTCGCGCCGAGCCAGCCCCGGACGCGTGGGTGCCGGCCAGTGGGGCCCGGGCCGTGGCCGCAGCGCCGGGCCGGGGAAGGAGGGCGAGAGGACGCAGGCTGTGTGGGGCGGGGACGGGCAGGACCCGGGCGGGAGAGATGCTCTGTGACAACGCTTTTAGAAGGGCCCTCTGTGGAGAGTGAATCGTGGAGGGGACGCGTGCACGCGGGAAACCGTGAGCTAGTGTGCGAGGGCAAAGGCGGCGCTTGCTCGAACCCTACTGTTACCGTGGTGCCTGAAGGAGAGCGTCGAGGTGACGCTTGGTTTGGGGCAGAAATGCTGGGTGTATGAGGTGGCATTTTCCATTGGAGAAAACTGGCTGGATGTAAGTTGTTCCGGGTGTGGGAGAAAGGCATGACCAACAGGGTCTGAGATGCCCACTGTGCATGAGTGCGTGAGGTCTGGGAGACGAAGGACCGAGATTTGTTAGATGCTTGTTTGTAGATGGTAACAAGTCAGGGCGCTGATGACATTGGAGTTTGGGGTGAAAGCCACAGAAACCTAATCTAGCCCTCCAGCAAAGGGAGACAGGACTTACAGGCTGGAGGGGCCCTGCTGAGCCAGAGGAGGAGAGGGAGGATCTGATTGTCCACACTTGAGTTTCCCCCGGCAAGACTGTATAGACGGGGAGATTCCTGCACAAGGCATCAGGGTGCCCATGGCAGGAGGAGGGTCGTGGGCAGCCCCCAATGCCAAATGTCCACGAGAGAAGTCAAGAAGGAAGTGTTTCGGTAAGGAAAAGTGTGTTGGCTGCTGCTGAGATAGAATAAAGACAGAAAATGGCTGGCCTTTGTCCCAGATCACCCTGTCTCCCACAATCAGACCCCCATGTGGTCCCCATCCCCTATTCTGGAAAGTCTGCTGCTGCGCTCTCGCGTCCGCCACCAGCACACACGCACTGACATCTTTCCCCCTGCTCCGTGGAACCGGGGCTTCCCCGGGGCCTCAAGTGATGTGTTCATTTTCACAGAACTCCTGTGCCTCTGGGCCTGGAGTGGGGTGGGTGCCCTCCTGACTCTTTATGGCCACTTCTGGGCCATTTCCCCCTCCGCCGGAAAGCTCCCAGCTTTAACTCACTTTCTCAATGACAATCCACCACCCTCTGCTGGTCTCTCATCTCCAAGGCCAGGTTAGTCCCCTTTATTCTTGATTTCAGTTTCTGAGTCACTGTCATAACCTCCAGTAATGGTCTTGCAGGAATTCTTAGTGACTTCGGAATCCACACAGGTCATCCTGGCCTGTCTTAATATGTACCCAGGGTTGGTTTTAATCAAGTAAGGTGACAGACACAAAGACAACTGCTTGAAAGGAGTTCAGCGCTTCCAGCCCCCGAGGAGGGCCAGGTCATAGCACCCAGGGCCACGTGGGACATGCAGGGGTTGGTCAGGAGACAAGGAGCAGGAGCAGCAGGGCCCACAGCCTGGACTGTGTGTTCCGTGGGAAGGGATGGGTGAGGCGGCACAGGCGAGTTTGAGCACACTTAGGATTGGGTAGTGTGAACCACTGCAGGGGCTGTGGGCGACGGTGATGGTCTCTAGCTGTCTGGTGCCACCTGGTGACCAGCAGCAGAGTATGGGCCTGGGGTGTGAGTTAGATAAAGGACGTGGTTACTCAGGGGTGAGCTCTGGATTGGCCAGTCTGCACAGGAAAGGCGTGTTCTCAGGAAGTTGTTTGCTGTCTCTGGGAATTAGCAAGCTGTGGGAGGGAGAGCCTGTCCCCAGCCAGGAAGCCCCCCAGATGTCGAAGCATCATAAGGACAGAAAACAAACATGACCCATAGAGCCGTGGTCCCGACTCCTCCCTCCGAGATGCTTCTCCAGTGGGCTTCAGCAGCTCCCTCCAATGGCTTTCTTAGTTTGTCTGCAAAGATGGGTGCCAATGACTCCCAGCCCTTTACGTTCAGCTGTTCCTCCCGCTGGAAGGTGGGCCCCATCCCCTCCTGCTGCAGCTGGGCCAGACCTGGCAGCACTGCAATGAAAGAGATGCTGTGCCAGCTGGAGGTGCTCAGGAGGCCCGAGCTTCCACGTAAACGTGTCTGGTTACCCTGCTGGAGCAATCACAGAGGGAGGGTGCCTGGACACGTGAGTGACATCGGTTCAGACTTCTTGCCTGTCATCCCCGGTGACCGGCTGTGCCAGCTCTCTACCAGTGCAGAATAACCCACCTCAGCTATTACTCATCCTGCAAACTGGGCTGCACTCGGCCCGGAGGCTCTTCCATTCCGGGGTGTCTGCTGACCACAAGAGCGTCAAGGTGTCTTTTTCTCCTGCATGTCTGACATCTCGACCGGGGTGGCCAGGAGAGCCCAGGTGTTGTAAGGTGACATATCTGGTCAGGTGTCTCTTCCATGAGGCTTCTCCATTTGGCTATTTTGGGGTGTTGCACAGCACGAAGGTCTCCAGATAGCGAGACTGATTACCTGGCAGCAGGCCCCCAAGAGGGAGTTAGGGGAAGCTGCCGGACCTCGGACCTGGGCTCTCAAGTCCCAGAACTTTCTACCACATTAAATGTGTCCAAACAGTCACAGGCCCAACGTGACAGGAGCGTCACACACTTACAGGGAGGGCAGGCACTGATGATGACAATTTGAGACAATCGACCACACCAGCCAACAGCAGAATCAACCAGCTGAGCCCAATGTAGATTACAGAACCATAAGAAAATAGTTGTTTTAAGCCAGGACGTTTCGGGGTGGTTCATGATGCAGAGACAGATAACTGCAACAGACCTGGGTACTTGGAAGTGAGATACTGCCACAGCAGAATTCTGGAGTGTGGCACTGACTTTGGAACCAAGCAGCAGGTGGACGTGGGCAGGGCGGTGAGGACAGCGCTGACAGGCTGGAGAGAGGGTGAGCCATGTCAGGTATTGGCAGAAAGATGGCGGGACGGCCGCCTGCGGTAACGGGGAGACAGAACCGTGTCTGACAGTTTCCCGCAGGAGGCTTAATGGTCCACCTGGCTTTCCACACAAAACGTCATACAGTAGGGCCTCGGGGATCTTGAGGTCCTTGTCCCACGGCGCCTGGCTGGTAGCCTGCAGCAGAAAGGGGCCTCCTCAAAGACATTTGCGATGTAGCTCTTGTCTAATGAAGTGCATGATAACACACGGAAATGTAGAAAATCAAGTGTTTCCTTTAAAGGGTTGTATCTGCTTAAATGAAAATGAACAGTTTCAAATAAATGAGGCCCCTGGGCCCCTAACTTCTGACTAGCAAGAAGCAGGCCGAAGAAGCGACTCAGCAGCAAATATGGCCACTTCCTGTGGAAAAGGGAGGATGACTGAGAGTGGAGAGCCAGCAGCCCGGAGTGGGCAGCTAAGGACCTCAAAAACGGGGAGCGGGAAGCCCTGGTCACGGACAATGGGCCCCATGTCGGGGGCCTCCAGAACTGCGACGGACCGCAACTGTGGCGTGCATGTGTCTTTGTGGAGGGGGAAGTCTGTCACTTACCCTGTGCTTCCCCAGGGGCGCTGGGTGCCGGAGGGGCAGATGACATGCCTCTGAAGCAAAAGGGGCCATGCCCAAGGTGCCTATCCCCATCGGGCCCTTTTGCACATCATGAGACACTGGACTCCAAGCCTTACACCTGGCGACATGGTGGCTCTGGGGTCTTAGGAGACCCTGAGTGCAAACTTCACACGGGAAGGGGCAGAGGGCAGCCCCCCAAGGAAGCCCACCCCAGGACTTGAGCTCCAGTGCGCAGGCCTCTTGCACTGACCCTGGGCCTGCCTCCAGGACATGCTTTGCGCAGCGGGTCACCAGCAGCACGATACCATCAGAGGCCTGATAAACGCCTGCGGGAACTGTCACCTAGAGCACAGCCTCCATGCTGTAAGGAAGTCCAGCTGTCTGGCCACGTGGGGCACCTGGACAATGCGATTTCACACAGAGGGAGGTCACGTGGAAGAGACAGGTGCTTCAGCTGAGTGCAGTCAAAGGAGGGACCCAGCTGACACCATGTGGAACAGAAGGTCCCATCAGTCACAGGGTTGTGAGAAACAATAAGCCAATGTTGTGTTAAGCTATTAAGTTTTGGGGTGATTTGTTACACATCAGCACATAACAGAAACATACGGTCACCACCAACAGCTGCGGCCCCTCACCGTCTCAAGTCTGTGCATCTCTGACCACGTGTGACCACCATTCCCATCCTTCCAGCTCACTCGTCTAGTGCCTGGACTCGGGCCCACCTGTCCCTCCGCTGCCCACTCCTCTCCCTACTCGGCTCCAATGCCTCTGTCTCGGGCTGTCCCCTCCCTCCCCGCCCTCGCTGGGCCAGCTGGGCACCACCCCGGCCTTGGCTCAATCCCATGCGCTTCTTTCTCTTCGCCATCTCCAGAGCAGCTGAAGCACCGGGGGGAACACACAGGCCCCTCACACTGCCCGCCATCCTACTGTATCTTCCTCGCTCTCTGGTTGGTCAGCTGCGTCGCTCCTCGGGCCAGTGACATTTGCCCCCTTCTCACCAACAACAGACGGCCCTTTTCATACTTGATCTGAAAAGTAGGACGTTCTCAGAGAACCCCCCAGACTGCTACATCCACACCACCAGCCTCCCCCACCGTGTGACTGCGCCAGCTCCTCCTAAGGCCAGCTCCTGGCGCGCAAGCCCCCTCCGTCTCTCCTTCTCTCTGGGGTCCTCCCCGTGGGTGAACGAACATGCCATTTCCCACTGTGAAACCAGCAATCGCTCTGACTTCTCTTTCCAGTTTTGATTCCATTTCTCTGCTCCCATCTTCCGCAAAAATGCTTCAGAAGACTCTGCCCCGTGGCCTCCAGCTCTCCCCTGCGCCCCCTCGCCCGCGCTGCCCCCTCGGCACCATACTCAAAGCAGCCAGCGCCCTCGTGTTGCTCAACCTGGGGATCACACCCCACTCCTCGCCCCACAGGAATGGTCAGCGACACGGGGGGGCCAGCCGGCCGACCCACATGCTCTCCCTGTGCTCCCACCCGACGCCGAGGCTCTCTGATCGGCCCCTCCCCCTCCCAGCTCTTCTCTGTGAACTCGGAGCACAGGCCTACCTCTCTGGCCTCTCTTCCCTATCTGTATTTTCCCCATGGTGATCTCATGCACTTGTAAGGTTTTAAATACTACGAATATGCTAATGAGTGCCACACTGATACCCACAGGCTGGACATCTCCCCTGGACTCTACACTCGTGTATCAACTGCCTGTAACCTTAACATGGGGCACTGGCGAGAAATCTAAGTTTATTTTGCGGAGCCACTAGAATTGGCGGTTGTTTGCTGCTGCAGCACAAACAGGGCAGCCTGGACCGGGAACGCTGCCGCCACACGTGTCCAGACACCACCACCTCCTGGATGGACGCAGCATTCGCCTCCTAAACAGCCTTCCTGCTCCCGTTCTCCCCTGGAAGATTTCGTCTCCTTCGGCCAGCCCGATTCATCGGAAAGCTGCTCCTCTGTTCAAATCCTCCAACAGCTTCACTTCTTTGTTTTTAATTTTCCAATTACACGCAACATACGATATTATATTAGTTTCAGGTATATAGCATAGTGGTTAGACATTTACACCACTTACGAAGTCTTCACCCTGACAAATCTAGTACCTGCCTGGCACCATAGTTATTACAATACTATTGACTACATTCCCTATGCTGTATTTGACGTCTCCGAGACTGTTTTTACAGCTGGCGATTTGTACTGCTCAATCCCTCCACCTTTCTCACCCAGCCCCCAACCTCCCCTCCCATCTGGCGACCATCAGTTTGTTTTCTGTACCTGGGTTTCTATTGCTTTTTTAGATTCCACATGTAAGTGAAACCATATGGTATGTGTCTTTCTCTGTCTGACTTATCTCACTTAGCATAATACCTTCTAGGTTGTGACGTGTTGTCACAAAGGGCAAAATTTCATTCTTTTTTTATTGCTGAGCAATATTCCATGGTATATATGTACTACTTCTTTATCGATTCATCCATAGACACTTAGGTTGCTTCCACGCCTTGGCTACTGTAAATAATGCTGCAGTGAACAGAAAACTGCATATATCTTTTCGAATTAGTGTTTGGTATTTCTTTGGATCAATACCCAGAAGTGGAATGGGTGGGTCCTACGGGAGTCCCGTGTTTAGTTTGAGGAACCTCCATACTGTTTTCCACAGCGGCTGCACCAATCTGTAGTCCACCAACAGTGTATGAGGGTTCCTTTTTCTCTACATCCTCACCAACACTTGCTTATTTACTGATGGTGGCCATTCCGAGAGGTGTAAGGTGACACCTCAGTGTGGCCTCACTTCTTTCCGGGTGTAAATCAAAGTTCTCGTACGAGCCTACCTGAACCGCCTCTCTGACCTTGTCCCAGGGTTCCTAGTTCACTCCAGTCTGGTCAAACCCACCACCTCCATTTCAGACGTGCCAGATGTGTTCCCAGTTTAAGGGCCTCTGCACCAGCTCTGCAGGCTGCCGGATGCTCTTCCCAATATGCCCACATGGCCCTCTCCCTCTCCTTGCACTGTTTGTTCTGACTTGCCAATGAGGCCTACTCTGCCAACGGCCTTCACCAGGTCCCCATCTCTTAATATTATGTGTTCCCGCCACAGCGTTTATCACTTGGAACAGGTACGTAATAACTCACTTACCATGGGCCTTTTCAGCCTCCTTCAATGGAACATGAGCAGGGGTTTGAAACTTGTCGTGTGCACTGGTGTAGAGCAGTCTCAGTGGGCGGCGGGGGTGAAAGCCCAGCTGGGGTGGTTGCTAGGAGACATGGGTGGCAGGCAGAAGGCCCCCAAAGACGTCAGACCCTGGAGTTCCTGTTTCAGAAGGACCTGGACCGAGCTGCTCACCGCCCTGGGCATCGCCCCACCTCCGGTAAGGAGCTGGAGACTCAGAAAAGGTTGGTGTAGCCTGGGTGGGGCGCGCGGCCCGTGGTCTCGAACCCGGCCCTGTGAGGAGCAGGCAGGAGGCCCAGGCAGGAAGGAGGGCGGACCGGGGCCCAGACAGCTGCAGCGCTCAGCACGGTCGCCTTCCCACGTCTGCGGGAACCGGCCCCTAGCCCCTACCTATCCCATAGAGGCCTCGTCTCCACTCCAAGCCTCCTGCTCGCTGGCCTGAGGACGCGGGACTGTTTCGGGGCGCCGCAGCGAGCCCTGCAGAGACCTCCGACCTACAGGGCCCGCCCAGACGGCCGCGGGACGCGAAGCCAGGCCGCGGGGGTCGGCGCCGCGCGCGAGGGTCGGGGTC
>NW_011888938.1:327605-339947 GCF_000151845.1 Pteropus vampyrus
GTTGTGCGGACGGCGGGCCGGCGGCGTGTCCCCGCGGGGCAGCCCTCCTCCAGCCGCGGTCTCGGTCTCCAACTGTGCGCGGTGGCCGGGCAGGAGGCGCTGTCGGCTGCACCTGCGGCGCGGGGAGCGTGGAGCCCCTCTGATGCGGCGCGCTCGCTCCCTGCCGAGACCGGTGTGTGCGCACCCTCCGTGCTTGCGGGTCGTAGTAGAGCTTCCCTCAGGTTTCACGCTAGCAGCGGTGGCCACGTTTACTGAGCCTCAGTGGGCCTCGCCGTGGCAAGGCCTCCCACCTCCTGCTTCTCTCCCTTACCCGGCCCCGCCCTCCGCGTGTTCGAGGCTGGGGCTTCCTAGCACCTGTGGGCATTGAGGCTGGCCTGTTACCAGGAGCCAAGGTCCTTACCCTGGATGGGAACCCTGTTCCTGTTACCAGCGGCGGAAGCTTCTGGTGAGAGAGAGGAGCAGAGGCAGTCAGATGATGGCAAAACGGACTCAGATCTTAGAAAACAGCTTCCCAAGCAAGAGTGAGAGTGGTTTGTTTGGAGGCCTTTCCTGCCGGTCCTGCAAGAGGAATGTGGCTTTCTAACTAGCGAAGGGTGGGCTCCCGTCAGCTCTGAGACCTTTCAGATTTAGTAACTGGTTGCATTGATGTCAACCTTTAAAGGTTTTACTTGGAACGAAAAGCTAAAAAAGACAATTTCGCAAGTGTTTGTGTGCCAACTGCCCTGCTTAATGAAGGAACACTAGTTGAGACTTCCTGGATATTCTCTTCTTCAAACTTCGTCCGGGTCCCTCGCCACCACGTTGGACTAGTTTTATAGGCACATGGAAACGCACAGCTTAGAGGCTGGGCGTTCGGTGGCATTTGTTCTGGTTAGTCTCAAATAGATGGGAGGGAGCCTGATACCTGCCCCTCTGGTCCGGTCTCGATTGGGCGTGACCAGCTTTTGGCAGGTCTCCCCGCCCTTGTAGTGGGTACTCGTGCCAGCATCTACTGACCTCTTCGTCTGAAGGGGCCGTCCTGCCTGTTACCGGTACCGCACCCTGATCTCAAAGGTAACGTCTGGGAATGTGGTTAATTTCTAGACCAAGTACACACTGATTGACGAAGAGGACATCCCGCTGGTGGAGGGCTACTCCTTTGAGGTAAGGATGGCCGCTGCTGGCCCACTGTCGGGCAGCACGCGGGGAGGGCCTGGAGGGAGGCTCTGCTTCTCCGTGATGCAAGGTGGGACCTGGCGTGTGAACTCGGGTTTCAGTGCTGCCTCTGTGACACCGGTCCTCCCCAACTTCCACTCTGCTTGCCGACTCTTCCTGAAAAACAGACCAAATTGTGTTGTTTGTGATGGAATGTTCCATTGGACAAGCCTGTGTTCCTGGTGAGGCCGTCAGTGCCACCTCACCTTTTCTCTGGCCTTGGCCCGCTGTCCCTCCTGGTGCCCAGTGCGCCTTGCTCCCACCTAGCCAAGTGCCCTGCCTTGCACTCTCCGGCAGCCAGTCCCCACCCACCTGCCACCTCCCTTCAGGAGCCCTCCCCGGAGTCTGTGGGCCCAGCACCCTCACGCCAGCCCTTCACACTCATTCCCGTGTGGGGAACCTTTCTACCGGGACTGGGGGCTTTCTAAGTGTGGGGATTTACCTCGCTGTGCTCTCAGTGCTGCGCAGACTGGCTCATGAGTGTGTCCTGCTCGAATGCGGGAGGGCGCTTGTTGGGACACGGCTGGTTTCTCAGTGCCCCGTGTCCCTGGGAGCCTCTGCAGCCTCCCGGGTCCCAGAAACAGGCCTGCATTTGTCATCTGCTTGCTCATCTCACTCAACTTTTCTAAGAGGTATTTAAAGTGTTGCCAAAAGTCGAGGCTTTTTAACAGAACTTTGGCTTGTTCCTGCCCAGGCCCGGATGGAAGTGGACGCAGATGGAAATGGCGCTAAGATATTTGCGTGTGCCTTTGACAAAAACCGAGGAAGGGGGTCCGGAAGGCTCCTTCATGAGCTGCTCTGGTGGGTGTTTTTCAGCTGCCTGTTTCTCCCCTTGGGTCCTGCCCAAGCCCTTATGGACAGATAATGCTTTCATGTCGCTGCTGCTAACTCAAGGGCATGGCTGGTTTGCGTGTTGTGGCCCCGGTGAGCCAGCCTAAGAGTCCCGAGACACCGAGTGCGCGTTGTGCCCGGCGCTCACTCCAGAGGACACAGCCCCCTCTGGGGGAGGGTGGGGTCTGGTCCCTCATAGAGGGAGGGGCGCCTTTCCTCAGTGTGTGCAGTGGGGCGTCTGCTGGGCTCTGTGTTAGATGGTTTGGGGCTCCAGCCTTGGCTCCCTGCGGCCTAGCTTTTCAGTCCAGGGGCTGAACCACCCACGTGGGCCATTTGGGCTACAGACTGCCTTGCTCTGGGCAGCCTTGCACCTTTCATTGTGACAAGGGCCAGTTCCGATCCTGGGCTGAAACTTTTGGGGAGGGCGGGGGGCGGAGCTGGAGAGCTACCTGTTTCCTAGGGAGCGGCACCGGGGAGGCGTGGCTCCCGGCTTTCAGGTGGTGCATCTCAACGCTGTGACTGTGGACAACCGCCTGGACAACTTGCAGCTGGTGCCGTGGGGCTGGCGGCCCAAAGCCGAAGAGACCCCCAGCAAACAGAGGTGAGTCTCCTGGGGCCTCCGAGCTTTCATTACGGTGGGGGGGCGGGGTGTCTGTTCTGCGATTCTGCAGGTTTGGGGACCTCAGTTATTTTCCGTCAAGCATGGGGACCCCCTCTTCATGGAGGTAGCTAAGATTACGATGGTTGTCTTTTCAGGTTGGCCTTCTGATGGGTTCTTATGGCGAGAGGGGTTGTCTGGGCTGGACGCCTGCACGTGGGCAGGCCTCTGCGCCCTCACACCTGTCAGGGTGGGCCTTTATGTCAGGAGTGCCCCTGTGCGCACAGGTGCGCCTGCTCGTCCTGCTCTTTTGTTAAATAGTTGGCCTAAGCAGTGAGCTAAGGAAAGCGGAACTGTGGTTCGGGGGCTCGGGCTCGGTCTCTCCACGGCAGGTCTGCTCAGGATGACAAAGGCAGCCACGTGGGCGGGTAGGGGGCTCTGGGCTGGTCCCCGTGGCCCCAGGGGCAGCCCAGCGATGAGCTTCGTGGAGCCTTGGGAGGAGCCAGGGGACCGGCAGGATGGGAGTTGGGAGCTGACATGAGCCAGCGAAGCAGGATGGCCCTGGTCGTGCGTGCGTTGTGGGCTCAGGGGCCCCCTGAGGTTCCTGTGCTCAGCCTTGGGCCTCTGGGCAGCTGCTCCTGACAGGCGGAGACTGGGTGAACCATTGCCATTGTCACCCACAGGGTCTTGCCAGAGCCTTGTGCAGTGGAGGTAGAAACCAATGGTGGGCTCATGAGGCCAGGCGTGGCGGGGGCAAGGGGACGGGCCCAGGCTCAGAGGAGGCCGCACCCACATGCACACTTCCCAGTGGGCTGCAGCTCATGCCCCTGAGTCCTGCTGACCATCGGGGTGGGCCCGAGCTCTGGGGAAACACCCTTTTGTAACAATCGTCCTCTTGGGGATGCTGTCAGTCAAAACTTTATGGAAACGACAGCAATTACATGCCAATTTGGCTGAAGCAAAAATGGGGTCCTTGCTGGCTCCCCGGTTGAGGTAGGAAAGGTACAACGCTGCTGCCTCCAGCTCTTTCCTCTGGAGCAGCTGCCAAAGCTGTAGACTGGTTTCCTGCAGGTGTCCCCAGGGCATCGAGGACACCCTGGACTGACCAGTTAGCTGGTGAGAGTCACTTTCCTGCCCCGGGAGTGACGGACAGGAGGGCTCCTCCATCAAACAAGTGAGGACTGTGTAATCAGCAGAGGGTAAGCGCAGCTCAGCAGGCCAGCCAGTGTCCATGGAGTCCCCTGGGCTATCCAGTGTGGACGCTGGTAATGGGCCACCCACTCACTCCATGCAGGTGTCCTTCAGTGGAGACACCTGGGCCCCCCAACTCCACTCAGGTGTCCTTCAGTGTGGACACCTGGCCGCCCCCCTGACACTATACAGGTCTCCCGCCCACTGTAAGCTTGGGGACACTGCCCATGCTCATTCGGTGATGGTCCTGCTCTGCTCAGGAACTCTGAGCTGTGAAATCTGTCATTTCAGGCGGGTCTCCATGTGGCTGCCACGTGGGCATCCTGTGGTTGAATATCCCGTTGCTCATGGTAATGCGCGCTCTCCCTCCCTTCCTGTCTCTGTGGATCTGACCCCCCTGGGGACCTCCCATGAGTGAGGTCCCACAGGGTGTGTCCTTCTGTGACTGGCTCGCTTCACTGAGCACCGTGTCCTTCAGGTCCATCCACGCCGTAGCCGGTGTCAGGACTTCTTCCTTTCAAGGCTGAGTGACAGTCCACCGTGTGGCTGGGCCCCATCTGGTGGATCCTGTCCTCTGGGTGGACCCTACGGTGGCTCCCGCCCCTCGGCTGCTGGGAGCGATGCCGCCGTGTACACGGGCGTGCCGGCCTCGCCGGGAGATCCCGCTCTCGTCCCCGTGGGGTGGCCCCGGGAACAAGGCTGCCGGTCACATGGTGGCTCCACGTTTAGCTTTTTGAGGACCCGCCGCATCGGTCTCTGTCGCGGCTGCGCCGTGGTACGTCCCCACCCGCCGTGCACGAGGGCTCCCTTTTCTCCACATCTTCACCAACACTTTTTTTTCCCCCAAATCGAGGTACGTGTGATTGACAATTATCTGGGGTTTTTTGGAAGTAGCCATTTTAGTGGGTGTGAGGTCCTATCTCATCGCGGGTTTGATGGGCATTTTGACTAGTGACTAGTGGCGTTGAGCATGTTTCATGTGCTCGTTGGCCATTTGTATGTCTTTGGAGAAATACCTATTCAGGTGCTTTGCCCAATTTTTAATCGGGTTGTTTTGTTGTAGAGTCGTAGAATTTTGTGTGTATCCTGGATGTTAAGCTGTTTTCAGAGGCGGATTCTGCAAACACGTTCTCCCATTCCTCGGGTTGCCTTTTTACTCTACAGATAGTGTCTCTTAATGCACAGAATTTAAAGGTTTTTACGAAGGCCAATCAATCTATTTTTTCTCTTTTGCTACCTGTGCATTTGGTGTAATATCCAAGAAGTCATCACCAGATCCAGTGCTGTGCAGCTTTGTCTTCTGTTCTAGGGATTTTGGGTTGGAGGTCCGGTGTTTAGGTCCTGGGTTCATTTCGAGTTCACTTTTATGTGTGAGAATAGAGAAGGTGACCCATCACGCCAGGCCCGGCCGGCGGCTGAGGGACGGTTAACCTGTTCATCGGCTGCTGCAGTGTGGCGGTGCCTCCAAAGTCCCCCCAGGGGTGGGCTGTGGCTGCCCCACCTGTGCGCACCGTGGGGCCCGTTACGGCGCCTCGGCTCCAGGGTCAGGGAGAGTCCTCCCAGCGCTGGTGCTGGTGCTGGCGCTGGCCCTGGCCCAGGCCCACTCAAACAAGGTTGCTGTTTGGCAGGGCCTCGCAGCGTCGCAGGGGAGCTGCAATGGCCAGGGGCAGAGGCAGGCGCCCTGCGGCCACGAGCAAGGAGCGGGGCCTCCTGGTCTTGGCTGGCTGCGGTGCTCTGCCCACTTTTCCTGCCTGTTGGGAGGGTGATGGATGGGACAGACACAGCCCTGCTCTGTGTCTTTCAGTGGGATGACAGAGTGTGCTAACTACTTGATGTCATATGGAAATAAGCCCACTCGGGGGGGCGGGCCAAAGAACGGCAGGTTGCCATAACAAGTGGGGGCAGGGGTATCCTGAGCGAGAGGAGACAACTCATCCGTCTTGGAGTCTCTTCACTGTCACCTGTGCCTCGACTCTGCCCTGCCGGAGCGGGCTAACTGGCTTCTTTTCCAGGGAGCAAAGCTTGTACTGGCTCGCGATCCAGCAGCTCCCCGCGGACCCCATGGAGGAGCAGTTCCCCGTCCTGAACGTCACCCGGTACTACAATGCCAACGGGGACGTAGTGGAGGAGGAGGAGAGCTCCTGCACCTACTACGAGTGCCACTACCCGCCCTGCACAGTGATCGAGAGGCAGGTACGCGCCTGCCCGCTGCCCGCTGCCCGCTCCCTGCGGCTGCCGTCCCTGGGGTTGCGGGTCCTTCTGACCCGGGTGCCGCGTCTGCCCCAGCACCGGGTCTCCACGTGATTGTGAAGCCGTGTGTCCTGTGTTCTTTCAGCTCCGGGAGTTCAACATCTGTGGGCGCTGCCAAGTTGCACGCTACTGCGGCTCCCAGTGCCAGCAGAAGGACTGGCCCGCCCACAAGAGGCACTGTCGGGAGAAGAGGCGCCCCTGCCAGCACGAGCTGGAGCCCGAGCGATGACGGCCCTTCTGGCCCCGTGGACAGATGGGAGGGTGGAGCCGGTGGTGCGGTGGCCACCAGCCACGGCCCCAAAACGGGGACCACGTGCACACTGCGCTCCCTTGGAGCAGAGACAGCCGGGGAGGCCACCAGGATGCTTCCCGTTATTTATATGTTAATATGTTTGTAAACTCATGTACAGTTTTTTGGGGGGAAGGGGGAGGGTTAGAAATTGCAAATAGAATCGTTTGCTGTCATCTTCAAATGGCAGACGTCAGGCCACACGTCTAAAACTGTCGTGGAGCCCGGAGGCCCTGGGGACTCACACCGGCTCAGAGAGCAAAGGGCGAGGCGGGTACCCAGTGCCCTCCTGGCGCCACCCTCGTCAGCCGGCTGTCTGTGGGGTGGACTGAGCAGCGTGATGACACCCAGGCCCATCCTTGCCGTGGGCGGGAGTTGTGGAGCAGGCACGGGGGGGATCTCAGCCCCAGCTCTGCCGAGACCACCCCTGACTCTGGCGCTGCATGCCTCGCGGTGGGTTGGCTTCTGGGCGGGTCCACTGAGGCCACTGCGCCTGTGCATCGGAGCAGCCAGGGTGCCTGAGCGCCGCTTCCCCACCCCCTGGGCTGGGCTATGGTCCCCGGGACTCACTCCCTATCCCGTGGCAGTCACAGTAGCTGAGAGCTGGGTGGCACCTTATTTACACACCTTGCAGAGCCTGCTGGGGCCAGTGAGCCGGGCTGTGTGGCCAGCATCTGGCTGGTCTCCAGGCGCAGCTAGTGCAATGGCGGCCTTGCCTTCGAGGGGAGCGCAGGCTGGCTGGCCCAGCTGCAGCCGTCTGGCCCGCGTTGGTCCTGCTGCACTTGCCTTCTTGCAGCTCCTCTGCCGTCTTCTAGGACGCCCTGGCTGAGGAAGACTCCTTGGTGGCCTTTGGTCTGTGATCTGAGCTGCTGATAGCTTTTTCTGCAGTACTTGGGGTCTCCCCGGGCAATATACCCTGGAGAACAGGACTGGGGATACGGGGTGGTAACAGGCAGGGAGCAGGAAGGTTCAGCCCTGACCCCAGGGGAGGGGCTCTGACGGCAAGGGCTCCACGTGCTCCCCACGTGTGTTTGACCGTGGCAGCTCGGCTGCAGCGTTTTCTAAGAGACAATTTTGCTACACGTGGGAGGTCTGCTCTAGGTCTCCCCAGAGCTTGGCTCAGCGTGAGAGGCTCGAAGCTATTGAGAAAGAGGGTATGTGTGATTCCTACAGAAAGCTGGCTTTGGCCCTTGGGATGGTTCTAGGCTGGGTAACTCCTGCTTCCAGAGGCCAGCTCTGGCCAGGACACTTCCAGCAGGGAGCCCTTGTAGGCTGGCATGCTGGGGTTTGGGTGGTCCTCCAGGCAGGGGCTGCGAGTGTGCTCAGCCATCTGCTTCCAGTTTGCTGGGACGAGGAGGCACCGGACTGCAGGCTGTGGGGTTTGCATGTCCTTTGGGGAGTGGCCAGGTTGGCACTCCAGCCTGTCTGTACCCCCTGACCAGCACAAATTGTTCTGTGGTCAGTTATTTGTCAGAAAATTATATGGGAAGGGAAGTGCCCAGCGTCTCGGCTGGCCACAGAGTGCCATGTTGGGTCCTGACACCTGGGTGCTTACAACCGTGTCATGCAGCTCATCTGGAATAGCCACGTGGATCACTGTCCCCGTGGCTGCTGAGAGCTGAAGCCACACCAGGTAGCCATCCCCTACCTGATCATGCTGTGCCTAGGCGGTCAGTCTGTGTGTGGGAGCTGGGAAGGTGGCCATGGACCTAGAGTTTGTTCTTTCCCTTTGCTAATGTCGCCACCATGGCGCCTGGGGCGGATGCTGTCATAAAGGTGCTGTTGGGTCCAGAGATCGTTTTTACCCATTTGCCTTCCTTGTCCCCAATACCCAGCCCCTGGTTTCTTTTCCGATGGCCCCAACCTCTGATTTTCAGAGCCATACATCTGAGAACACCTATGAAAGTTCAACATTCAGATGGTTGAAACGTGGGGTTTGTTTCTAACCCATTTGGAGCGTGGCGTGGGGCTGCTTGAGCTGATCCTCTTAGACCAGGTGGAGTGTGTGGTTCAGCCAATTCAGAATGTCCTGCTGCTTCCTGACCCTTTCTGCTCCTCTGCTTCGGCTGCCGCCTCAGCTGCTGACTCGTGTCTGTATCTGTAGCCATAGCCCTGTTTCAAAACCGCAGGCTAAACATCCCTGTGGATGTCAGTCGCGAACAGACCAGGTTCTTGGAGCTGCTGTAACAAAGTATCAGCAGCTGGGTGGCTTGAAACAACAATGTATTGTCTGGGTTCTGGAGGCCGGAGGTCAAGGTGTGTTCCAGGCCTCCCCTAGCACTGGCAGCCTCTGGTGGGCCGCAACTGGGCCGCAACGTACCAGTGTGCCTGTGCATCACCTTCCCTCTGGTGGGTGGCTCTGGCAGACCAAACCCCCTTCACAGGGACAGCACTCATATTTGGATCCCCCGCTTCGTTTTAACTGGATCCTGTGAAGGTCACATTCTGTGGTGGGACCTCCACGTATCTTTTTGAGGGGATGTAATTCAACCCATAACAGTATCCAAGACGTGGCTCGCCGAAGCTGTTGTGCAGAGGCCAGTAGTTTTCCTGAACGGTATCAGCACCTACTTCCTCTCCCCAGTCAGGGCATGGCTGTGCTGCGTCCCTCCCATACAGCCTAAGCCTCACTGCCCAGCACTCCCGCCTCAGGCGCCCCCGCTGGCCTGTGTGTCCTTTCTCCCCTGTCGTGGCAGGCAGGTCTTTGCTTCCGCCCATGCCCCGCACTCGCCTTGCTGGGGGGCCATGAGGGACGGAGGGCGGCGGAGGCCCAGCCCCTTTCGGACCGACCGTGGACTCGGCTCCCTGAATGTCCAGGCCCTGTGCTCGCCCCTTCAAGGCCCAGCTCCTACCGTTCCGTGCGGGACGAGGTGTCCCCGCGTCTCGTCCCCGGAGCAGCGGGGGCGCCCTGGCCCGCAGGGCCCGCCGGGATCCGCCGGCCGACAGGGGGCGCAGCAGCCGGGTCTCAGCGGGCAGCAACCGCGGCCGGAAGTCCCGCCCCGGCGCCCCGGAAGGAGTCGCGAGGAAGTCGCTGTCCCGGGCTGTGTCGTCCTCCCGCGCCCGGCGCCGGCTCGCAGCATGGCCTCAACATCCCGCCTCCGCCGCCCGGTGTCCTCCAGCCCCGTCACCGCCGCGCCCCCCGACTGCTGGGCAACGGGCAGTCGCGTCCGGCTGCTGCAAGCGGTGGACACGGAGTACACCGCGGACTCGGTGGAGTGGTGCCCGCTGGACGGCTGCAGGCACTTGCTGGCGTGCGGCACATACCAGCTGCAGAAGCCGGAGGACAAGGTGCGCGGTGCCCCCACCCAGGGCGGCCTGACCGTGGGTCTGCAGGGCCACGCTCCCCGAGTGGCATTAACCGAGGAGCCGAAGCGCCAGAGCCAGGCGCCTGTGTCGGGAAAGGTCTCGGGAAGGGCCGGGTAAGGCTCCGGAAAGGCAGAGCGGCCCCCCGGGTCCAGGCCTCTCCCGTCTGCAGCTGCGGAAGCTGGAAGAGACGAAGTCTTGCGTGCAGTCACGAGGTGAAGCAGCCACTTTGGCCTCGTTGCCAGGATGTGGGTTAGAAACGGGCGTCTCTAAAGCCCACTGTATGCAGGCGTGGCTTCTGCTGCTGGATGAATTTTAGAGTGGAGATAAAATAGGATTTCGTAGGAGCTGTACTCGCCTCTTGAGAGCATCTGTGTGAGTCCAGACAAGTACACTTAAGAGTGAGAGCTGGCACTGGAACAGCAGGCCTAAGCTGGGACTGTCCCAGGCGCACAGGGCCCGTTGGTGGGTATGCTGGCCAGTCCTGGACGGGAGAGGCATTTCTCCAGCTGGGAGAAGCAGGTGCTGCTCGCAGGCAGCGCTCCAGGGTCTGCACTGACCTTTCCTTTCCCGCCACCCCGTTCCCACCCTCAGTGTCCGGTAGGGTAATCGGAGGACATCTGCGTTTTTGCAGAGTGGACTGGACATGGACGAGCCGCAGGTCCGTCTGGGCCGTCTCTACCTGTACAGTTTCAGTGAGGACAGCTCTGCGTGCCCTCTGGTTGAGATTCAAAGAAGAGATACTTCTGCCATCCTGGACATGAAATGGTACAGACAATAACATTCTTGCTTGTCTGGAATTTGTCATGAGCGTCTGCTCTCTTGATCGGGGAGCCTGGTTCCCAGCGGCGTTCAACAAGATGGGGGAACGTCCGAACTATGGGTTCGTTTCTGTAGTGCCCTGACCCCCTGTTGGCACTTGCAGGCTGCTGGGGGCTTGGGCTCATTTCCTTTGTCCATTTCCGAGCTCTAGGGCTGGTGTCACTCTGAGAGGGGATGCTAGTGTTCGGTTCATGAGCCGGAGTCTCCTTGGAACAGAACTGTAGGCTCCAGCCCAGCGTGAGAGCTGAGAAATCCCCAGGATGCAGAGTGTTCCTCCGTGCTCCAGGCACCCTGTGTGTTGATTGCCATTCTCTCCTCAGGTGCCACGTCCCCGTGGCTGGCCATGCTCTCCTGGGTGTGGCAGATGCTGGTGGGTCCATAGAGCTGCTCCGCTTGGTGGGATCTGAGGTCAGTGATGGCCAGGTTGGGGATGGGAGGACTCAATGGGGAGGATTTGGGAAGGGGCCGTGCTGATTACAGAAGTTCCTGGGGTGGTTTCTGTGCAGTGGCGATTTTTATCATAAAACATTCCAAGGTGGCACACGGTCTATTTTAATTTACTGGGTTCTCCATCTCACTCTGAGAGGTCACCTTATATGGCGCCAGCAAAAGGGCTGAAAGGACAGGCCTTTCATTTACCTGTCAATGAATCTGAAAGGCCCTGGTAGGAAGGCCGGGCCCCGCGTTGCTGGGTGGTTGATGCTGGGCTGAGAACAGCAGCGACTCCCCTTGCGGGCCTGGTCTCCCCAGTGACGGGAGCATGTGATCGTGACGCGAGTCCCCTAGGTAGGCATAGTCTCTTAAGTGACGAGAGCACGTCATCGTGATGTGAGTCCTCTGTGCAGGTGCAGGTATGGTCTCTCTAGGTAGGCATGGTCTCCTAAGTGATGGGAGTACATCGTCATGACGTGAGTCTCCTATGCAGGCATGGTCACCCCAGTGACGAGAGCACGTGATTGTGACATGAGTCCTGTAGGTGGGCATGGTCTCCCCCAGTGATGTGAGCATGTGATCCAACGTGACTCTCCCAGGTGTCTGACAGCAGCCTTGTGCCACGTGTCTGTGGAGTGGCGGCCCTGATCGTTGGTGGGGTGAGGTGCCGCAGTCCTGTGATGGAGGGGAGTTGATGGCCCACAGCCCCATGCCTGCCTCTGGGGACACATGGATGGGCATCGCGGGCCTGAATTCAAGGCAGCCCAGGGCTTGCGTGCAGAGGGCTTTGCTTTAGGCCAAGGGAGAGCGGGCAGTCCCGTTTCGGGAGGGAGGGAGGGAGGAGATGCGTGGTGGGGTCGGCCACGTCCAGGCAGGAGTCAGCCGGTGGGCGTGCGCCCTTCCCAGGCTGCTTGGGGGGAAAGCTTCTGTAGGTCTCAGGACAGAGAAGCACTGTTCTAACGGTTGGTCCTGGCTTCTGAGGGGGAAACCAGAGGAAAGTCCTCGGTCTCTGGAGACGGACTGCAGGCCCTGGAGGTGGGGTGCCCCGGGGCCTTCCCAGCCCTGCACAGGCGTCGCGGTAGCGTCTATGAGCACATGGACTGCGGGGTCTGAGCAGGAGGAGCCTGCTTCCCCCGAGGCGACAGGGCTGTGAGCTCCCGGAGGCAGGGGCCAGTCCTCCGGCGTTCTCAGCTTCTGCCCCGCATGCGTGGCTCCCATGGGAGGGGATGACCGCACGTCGGCACCCTGCCCTAGGGGGTAACGTCTTCTGGGTCCTGGGGCCGTTTCTTCAGTGCTGCCCCTTGCTGTCCCGTAGAACGCTCCCACGCTGCATCTGTCCTCCAGCTGTGTCCTTGAGGAGCACTGTCTAGCCTTGTCCCTGGACTGGTCCACAGGGAGCGCCAGCAGGTAAGGGCTGCTGGGGACGGGAGTC
>NW_011888938.1:339997-350968 GCF_000151845.1 Pteropus vampyrus
CGCCAGCAAAAGGGCTGAAAGGACAGGCCTTTCATTTACCTGTCAATGAATCTGAAAGGCCCTGGTAGGAAGGCCGGGCCCCGCGTTGCTGGGTGGTTGATGCTGGGCTGAGAACAGCAGCGACTCCCCTTGCGGGCCTGGTCTCCCCAGTGACGGGAGCATGTGATCGTGACGCGAGTCCCCTAGGTAGGCATAGTCTCTTAAGTGACGAGAGCACGTCATCGTGATGTGAGTCCTCTGTGCAGGTGCAGGTATGGTCTCTCTAGGTAGGCATGGTCTCCTAAGTGATGGGAGTACATCGTCATGACGTGAGTCTCCTATGCAGGCATGGTCACCCCAGTGACGAGAGCACGTGATTGTGACATGAGTCCTGTAGGTGGGCATGGTCTCCCCCAGTGATGTGAGCATGTGATCCAACGTGACTCTCCCAGGTGTCTGACAGCAGCCTTGTGCCACGTGTCTGTGGAGTGGCGGCCCTGATCGTTGGTGGGGTGAGGTGCCGCAGTCCTGTGATGGAGGGGAGTTGATGGCCCACAGCCCCATGCCTGCCTCTGGGGACACATGGATGGGCATCGCGGGCCTGAATTCAAGGCAGCCCAGGGCTTGCGTGCAGAGGGCTTTGCTTTAGGCCAAGGGAGAGCGGGCAGTCCCGTTTCGGGAGGGAGGGAGGGAGGAGATGCGTGGTGGGGTCGGCCACGTCCAGGCAGGAGTCAGCCGGTGGGCGTGCGCCCTTCCCAGGCTGCTTGGGGGGAAAGCTTCTGTAGGTCTCAGGACAGAGAAGCACTGTTCTAACGGTTGGTCCTGGCTTCTGAGGGGGAAACCAGAGGAAAGTCCTCGGTCTCTGGAGACGGACTGCAGGCCCTGGAGGTGGGGTGCCCCGGGGCCTTCCCAGCCCTGCACAGGCGTCGCGGTAGCGTCTATGAGCACATGGACTGCGGGGTCTGAGCAGGAGGGGCCTGCTTCCCCCGAGGCGACAGGGCTGTGAGCTCCCGGAGGCAGGGGCCAGTCCTCCGGCGTTCTCAGCTTCTGCCCCGCATGCGTGGCTCCCATGGGAGGGGATGACCGCACGTCGGCACCCTGCCCTAGGGGGTAACGTCTTCTGGGTCCTGGGGCCGTTTCTTCAGTGCTGTCCCTCGCTGTCCCGTAGAACGTTCCCACGCTGCATCTGTCCTCCAGCTGTGTCCTTGAGGAGCACTGTCTAGCCTTGTCCCTGGACTGGTCCACAGGGAGCGCCAGCAGGTAAGGGCTGCTGGGGACGGGAGTCATTGCTTATTTCATCAGGAGAGAATCTGAGCCACCTGTGCTAGCCTCGCTGCTACCCCTGACCTTAGAGGGGCATCGCCAGTCCTGACCCGCAGACACCAGAGTTCCAGTTCTTTTGGCAGACGGGACACTGTTCCCATCGAGGGGAGCTGACGCCGACTTATTTTGAGAAGCCGGGTGATGGCTTTGCTCTCTGCCAGGTGCCCAAGCCAGCCTCTGAAAACGCGTGTCCCTGTACTAGGGGCCGCTGCGTCTTGAGAGCATAAAGTGTCACCAGTTGCAACCCAGAGAGGATGAGTAAAGTTCAGCCGGGTTTCTCTGTTGGTCCCCTGTGTCTAGGGAAAGCGACCAGCCTTTGAAGATCGTCAGCAGCGACTCCAAGGGGCAGCTGCACCTGCTGCAGGTAGAGGAGGCGGGGCTGCAGGCCACGGCCACGTGGCAGGCCCACCGCTTCGAAGCCTGGGTCGCTGCTTTCAATTACTGGCAGACGGAGATCGTGTATTCAGGTTGGTAGCCACGCAGGTTGGCCGCTGAGGGGGACCGTGTCTCACTGCCTTGTCTGACGACTTGTGGCGGGGGTGGGGCGTGGGGGATCAAGTCAGGCCCGTTGAAGCTGTGACTCTAGCAGACTCAGGGCATGAAGGTCTTGAAGAGCTTTTGTGGAGGAGGTAGTTCCTAGGGGAAAGCCGAAGTTGGCCCTCGCCCCGCACAGCGCAGTTGGCACAGGAGAGGCGGTGTCTGGCGCCCCATGTCGACCTCGTCGGCGTCCCCTGGTCAAGCCCCTGGCCCTCACTCTCAGACCTGGCAGTGCTTGTGGGTCCAACACCTACCGTCAGGTTGAATTTCAGGTCTGCCACTTCCTTCTTGGGTACAGTTTACCTTCTCGAAGGAAAGGAAGCACAGCAGACAGGATTCGCTTTCCTCTGTTGCGAGTGATGTGTACTTGGGGTCGCCGGTGGTTCCGGGAACGAGGTGGCTTGGGCCGGCTTCTCTGACCCTGTTGAGGATCACACACAGGGCAGGAGAAGACGAGCCACCGAGTCTACAGAGGCCTGGACGAGGCCCCGCCCTGGCCCCCTCCCCTTCCGCCTCCCTGAGTCTTGAGTCTTCTTGTTCTTAATGCTGATGGGAGACTCCCCGAGCTGGGGGTGGGGGGCACAAGCCCCGCACTGAGAGGGAAAAGGATCCTCTTCTTTGCTGAGCACAGGAAAGAATTCAGATGCCTCCAGTCAGAAGGGAAGTTTATTAGAGAAGGGAAAAGCAAAGACGAGGGAAAAGCCCAGTTCCCGTGTCACTCGGTTTTTGTGAGTTACAGCTCGAAAGCTTTGCCGCTTTCCTTTGACGCGGGCACGCGGCGAGGAGGGGGAGAGGCGGGCGCGTGCAGCGCGCAGGGCCTGCCGGCAGCTCGCAGCCTTTCATCCAGCGTTCTCCGTGGTTTTAACCATGGGGAGTGGAAATTTTATTTTGCGTAGGGCGCCCCTCGAAGACTTTTTTGTCTTTTCCTCACAGTGTGGGGAATGGGTTGTCACAGTCCCAGCAGAAGTCTTTGCCCTGAAGGCGTCCTCGTGGCCGGCTGCAGGGCTGATCGGCACGCTGCAGCCTCTGAGTGTAGCTCGACTGAGCGTCCGGTTCCCTTGCCCGCTCCCAACGTTATCATCAGCACCTCGGAGTCGCCGTCTCTTCTTTCCTCGCCGGGCTGGGCCACCGTCTCCCCTTGTCTGGGCAGCAGAGCACCAAGCAAGGGCGTCGTTCCTGACTGTCCAGTCCAGTCCCCGCCCTAGCCAAAGCGACTTTTGAAAACACGCCCTTTCTCACACCTCAGTCCGGTGCTCGCCCTTTGTGGCCTCGGTCCAGAATCCTGGTGACCTCCCATGACCCGGCACAGGCGGGCCCACGTCCGCCCTTCTGGTCTGATTCGTGGCCACTCCCTTTGCTCTCAGTCTTTTCCTCAGTGGTGTCTCCCTCGTAGGTTAATTCTACTTTTTCGACAGGGCGCAGCTTGAAATCTTCCCCCAGCAATGCGGGCCTGGCTGTCCCTGCCATGGTGGGTTTAGTGCTCACTTCCCCTGAGGGTCCTGTCCGCATTGTTTGTGTGACACTCTTGATCAGCCTCAAGGAAAGCAATGCAGACGGACGTTTTCGAGGTCTCTCGTCCTTGGATCAGCTCTTCGGCTTTGAGGCTTAGCCGATGCAGAGCGGGGGTGTAGCAGGAAAACGACTTAATAACTTGGCCAACCCATTTACTCAGCAGATGTTTGTTGAGCACCTGTTTTGTGCCAAGATCTGTCCTAGGGGCTTGGAGCATGTCAGTGAACAAGAGACAAAGTCCCCGCTTTCGTGGAGCTCACGTTGAGTGGGAGGATGGACAGCGGCCACCACACGTGACAGACACAGATCGGGGCTGGCGCAATAGGCCAGAGGCGATGGTGCTTTGAAAGAAGAGGGGTGGAGCTCACCGGGTGAGGTGTCGGCGCTGTGGGCAGGTGCAGACCTCCCTGTTCCGCAGGAGGTGAAGGCCCCACGGCAGGAGTGAGCCTGGGGTGACAGAGCAGTGAGCAGCCAGGATGGCCATAATGGCAGGAAGGGGAAGGGGGTTCGGGGTCACAGGGCCAGGTCACGGGAAGGACTTTGGCTTTCACTATGAGGTAGGAACCATTGCAGAGTACTGAACGGAAGGTGACGTTTCCTGGCGACGTTTTACAATTTAAAAAGATCTCTGGTTAACGTGTTGACTATAAATGCAGGGGACGAGGACAGGGCTCGGAGACCAGTTATGAGGTGAGTGATGAGCATGACTCGGACCAAGTTGGGAGCAGTGGGGATGAGGACGAGTGGAAGGACTTGGCGTGTGGTAGTGGGTCAACAAGACTTCCCATGTAGGGGTCCAAAGTGCCAGAGCGAGTGGGGGTGCCATGTCAGGAAGCCACAACCTGTTCTTTGTGAATCTGCCACAGAGCGGCAGCTCACATTTGAGGCTCGTCCACAGCCTTCATGCCTGGATTGATGGGTCCTGCTGGTCCACGTAATTGTTGGTCACGTTCTTCTTATATCTCGTGTCTATTACAGGGATCTGTAGTGTGCTCCGTACCTATCAGATGGGTGGCTGGCTGGAAGGGTGGGCGGGTGGGCGGTTTGATGAATGGATGGGTGTTGAGGGGTGGGGTGGGAGGTGGATGGATGGATGCATGGGTGGATAACTGAATTGCCGGATGGTTGGTGGATGGATGGAAGGTGGATTGGATGGTGGGTAGGTGGATGGCTGGATGGGTGGGTGGGTAATTGAAACGATAGACGGACACATGAGTGGATGGACGGGAAGGTGCGAGGAAGGTTGGTGGGTGTGTGGGGCGGTGGGTGATGGCTGATATGGCCGGAGGATTGATGTGCGAGTGGCGGACAGGTAGAGTCATCAGGCGTTTTCTTCTCTTTCCTCTCGGCGGGCCCTGCTCCTCAGCCTGCCTTCCCTTCCTCGGGGTACCACTGTCACCCTATAATTCAGTGTTGCTTTTCTTCAAAGACTTTAGATCAGGGCAGCAGCTTCCCCTTTCTTAGCCTTTGGGTTCCCGCCAGACAAGCAAGGGGTCCTTCTCACTGCGAGGTTATGTGGGGCATTTCCCTTGGGGACTCGGGCATGCTGAAGGTTCCAGAACCTTAGGAAGTCCTCACATTTGCAGCCTCCTGCACACAGTTCCTGTTCCACGCTCTTCGATGTGGCAGTTTGGCAAAGGCAGCCGGCAGCACTGACCAGCGGAGCCCAGGCGGGAGGCGGCGCACCGCGTGAGGATTGGGCATTCGGCCCGGTCACTTCTGGCTCCTGTCCCGTTCCTGCGGGCGCCTGTCAGTCCCTCCCATCCTCGCTGCCGGTGCCTCTTCAAGTCTAAAGACACGCTTACAGCACAGGACTGACCTTCAGGGTGCTGTCTCTGGGGCTCTCCTGCCTGGTGGCCACCTGAAGCCACCCACCTGAAAGTCACGCACAGGAATTCGCCCACAGACATCAATTTTCTCCCTGGGAAGTGGCCACTTCCTGTTATCAGTGCTGCTGCCACTGGGTGTTTGTGTTTCCACAGGTGGGGACGATGGCCTGTTGAAAGGCTGGGACACCAGGACGCCCGGTACACCTGTGTTCACCAGCGAGCGGTAAATCATCCAGGGGCCAGCGCCCAGCATATGACACCAGCCCTGCCCCCTCCGCGGACTGTCCCCTGGAGAGGTGCCCCTGCCTGGCGCTGGCTGAGGCCTTGCCCTTCTGCTCGCAGACACTCCATGGGCGTGTGCAGCATCCAGAGCAGCCCCCACCAGGAGGGCATCCTGGCCACGGGCAGGTGAGTTCCCAGAGTCACTCATAGGTGGCCCGGCATCGGTCACTCCCTTTCTTCAGGCTGACTGCAGCCATGGTGGATTGGGCCAGCTCTCAAACCAGAGCGTCACTGCTGGGCTTGGGAAAGAGGACTCGGTCCTGGGGGAAGAGTGGGTCGGGCCTCCCGGGAGGTGTCCCTGCCTCCTCGGGACCTTGGGGAACAAGTGGGTGTTGGCCCTCCTGCACGAACGATCCTTGAGGTCGGTCGCTTTCAGCTACGACGAGCACGTTCTACTGTGGGACATTCGGAACATGGAGCAGCCGTTCGCAGACATGCCCACACAGGGCGGGGTGTGGAGGCTCAAGTGGCACCCCTCCCAGCACCACGTGCTCCTGGCGGCCTGCATGCACAACGGCTTTACGATCTTCAACTGCCGGAAAGCAGTGGGTGAGTGGGGGCCGCGGCAGCCAGGCGAGGAGGCTCCCAGTTTCCTACCCCCACACTGGTTCCCAGGGTCACACCCTAGGCCTTGCCGTGGCCCCACCTGAGCCCACCCAAAGGCTCCGATCTGACAGGGTCCCGCCCCCCGCAGCGCTTCTCTGACCCTGCTGGGACCACCACTCCAGAAGCCTTTGCGTTGTCACTGCCATGGCTGTCTGTGGCCCACCTGCCTCGTTCTTCCTGCTGGCAGACAGTGTGGCCGCCACAGTCTGACCTTCCAGACACACTTCAGCTCTCTGCTCCTTCCTCCCTTTCTCGTACTTCCCAGTCAGAACCCAGTGCTGTGCTTGCGCCTGAGCCACAGAGCGTGGCTGCAGACAGCGCCGTCACCCTGTAGGGTCTCGCTGAAGTTCACTGCCGTCAGCACTTCCCGCTGGGCTGAGTTGGTGGAGTCACAGTGCTGTGCTGAAAGGCTACTTGCGTCACGTCGTTTGTTTCTGTGTGGCTACTTGAAATACAGTTAGGTTTATTACTTTTTTATTTAAGGACTGTTTTCTTATTGATTTAATTTCTATCTTTTGAATTTGTAAAGACATCAACAATGTTCAAGAAATTAAAATTACGCTAAGCAGCACGCTCAGAGGAGCATCAGTCCCTCCTGTGCCTCGTCCCACTCGCCTCCAAGAACCCGTTTCGTAGGAACTGCTTTTGCCGTTTGCCTGTTCTCTCTGATTTCTGGTCCCCCCCGCCCCGCCGCCCCGCCCCGCCCCCCGGTTTTATAGCGTTCTCATGTATTAGTGGCATCAGCTCTTCCTCTCTGCTGTGTGTTGCAGGTATTTGCTCTGTTTGCTGTCTTGAGTTTTGCTTGTCGTAGTTTTTCCCCCATGCAAAAGATTTTGTTGTTGTTACTGCAATCAAATTTATAGCCTTTTTTTCCTCTCTCTCATTAAATCTGGATTTTGAGTCTTAGTTAAAAAGTCTTTGCCCTCCCTCACTCGGGTTATAAAGGAATCGCCAGGGTTTTCTCCGAGTACTTGTGTGGTTTCATTCTTTATGGTGAGAACTTTGACTCATGTTATTTGTGGCGTATGGAGGTGTCCCAACACCGTTTCTTGGAGAGCCCACGTACCCCCAGGAGTCATCTCCCTCGGTGTCGTCTCCCTCTTCTGTCCCACTACTTACTGCAGTCTGGGAGGGCGAGTGATGTCCTGGGAACTGTAGGGTCCTGCCTCTTCTTTCTAGGGGTTTCTGGCAGCTCTTATATTTTGAACTTGAGTGTCAACTTATCTTGCTTAGAAAGAAGCTTATTGTTTTTTATAGGGATCGTGTTAAATATAAATTAACTTACATTGACTTATTTATCACCCGGGGTCATCTTATTAGAGAAAGGGGCTACTTTTCCACTTGTGCAAGTTCTCAGTGTATACATTGTATATTTCTTGTTAACTTTGTTCCTAAGTAGTTTATCTCTTTTTGTTGTTGTTGCCATTTTAACAAAATAGCAACATTCTCTTTCATCGTATATTCTAACTGGATATTGTCAGTATTTGAAAACTATTGGTTTTTCTGTTGATAATTTCATATTCTGCTACCTTACTAAAAATAATTATTGTTTTATTATTCCCTGGGTTTTCCAACTAAATGTGTCATCTGCAAAAAAGTGTAACTTAATTCTTTATTTTCCAATTCTAATTCCTCTGGTCGTTTTTTCTTAATTCCATTCACTGACACCTCCAGTACAGCTTAAAAAGCAGCAGATGGGAACGGCGTCCTTGCCTTGTCCCTTATGTTGATGGGGTTGTTCTCTGGATGACTTCTGAGGACTGGGGTGTCTGTTTTATCCTGTAGAGGAAGTGTTTATCAATTCCTGTTTTCTTGAATGTTTTTTTTTAAATCAAGAATTGTTCATTTTTATCCAATGGCTTTATCATCCCTGTTGAACTGAGCTCATGGTCTCCTTGGCTGCACTGACACAGGGGAATTTGTTTATGGGTTTCCGCACACCAACTGTGCTGCTGGGTAAACCTCTCTTGGTCATTTTACCATGGTATCATGGTATTTTATGTAGGGTTTTGCATTAATGTTCAAAGTGACACAGATTTTCTTTTGTGCTATTTTAATCAAGATTAGGTATCAGATTACGTTTGGTTCATGTAAGAATCAAAACCAAGAGTGTGGAAATTTTTCTTCATTTCTCTTGAATTATTTTATGTATCATTTAGATTATTTTTTCTTTCAAGACAGTAAAATTCTCCTGTGAGACCATCTGGACCTGATCTGTGTGGTAGTTCCTTGATAACTATATTTTTCTATAAAAATTGGTGTGTTTGTGCTTTATATCTCTAGAGGGGTCAGTTTTTGGTAAACTATTTTCCTAGGCTATTCATTTCCTCTGCATTTTGAAACTTATTTGCATAAAGGTATGTAGAGAAGTCATTTGTGCTTTTTTACAAAATCCTTTTTAATGGCTATTTCTCCTTCGTCATGTTTGAGTTTGTGTATTTATGTAAATATACAAGTAGATGTACAAAGTTCTTTTTCCTTAATTAGGTTAGCTAGAGGTTTGTCTCTTGTACAGGTGAGTTTTTAGTACAGTTGTACAAGCTCTCTGCCCTCGGCCTCATCAGCTTCTCTGATCTTTCTCATTTCCTTCTGTGCCTTTTTAGTTTTTTTCCTGGCATTTTGAGTTAGGGATACAGTTCACTTTTCTTTGTTATTACTTATATTAATTTAAGTGTTTTTAGTCTGACTTTTTCTCTAAGCATATTTTGGGGTTCTGATATGCAGTAATTTCATTTTTATTTTTAAAAAAGAAATTCTGCAATCTGCATTTGTAATTCCATTTTTACCCAAATGTGGTTTAGTAGATTTTTAAATGTCCAGGTTTGAGGGCTTTTTTGTGTTTTGACTGTGTTGTTATTGTTTGGTCTCGGGCTCTGATCAGGCAGTTTGCCTGCTTGTACCATTTGTTTTGTGGAAGTTTCTACCCTTTGTTGTCTGACGTGACTGTGGCACTAACACCCACACAGCGTGCACACTGCCTTCCTCTTCTCCTCTTGTCCGTTAGCACCTCCGTGATCCCTCTGCGTGAAACACCGTGCTTGCTGATGAATGTGTGGCTGCTCACGGCAGTCTCCCTTGAGGGCGGGCGTGGGGGGTAATGAGGTGAGATCAGCGCACCGGCCCCCACGTCGCCGTGTTCTCCTGTTTCGCTGCAGAGGAGAAGCAGGGAGCCTGCACAGTCTCTGTGTCCCACAAGTTGCCCAACTCACTGGTGTACGGAGCGGACTGGTCCTGGCTCACCTCCTGCCGCCTGCCGCAGACACAGCCGGCGCCTCCTGTGGGGTCCTCTCTCCCAAGTGACCCAGGAACCCAAACAGCAGAGGCGGCCAATAACCTGAAGGTTGGAAGCCAGTTGCTGGGACCTCCCTCTTTTGACCTGCTAGTGGGCCACGATGGAGAGGCTTATAGCAAACCCCAGAGTGGAGCTAAGGGAAGGCCTTGTCTGCAGCCACTCACAGAGGACACGATTTTAAGCAACAGCCCAGGGACCAAGATCTGTGATTTTGACCTGTACCTGGAAACAGCAAACTTGGACAGCAGCCTCCTAGCCACTTGTTCCTTCTACAATCATGCACTTCACCTCTGGAAGTGGGACAGCAGCTGAGCTCTCTCTGGGGAAGGCGGCGTGGGGTTTGAGTCTCGAGGACTGGGGCTGCAGTGACCTGCCCTCCACACCATTGAGACTTATGCCGCAGACTGCAGGTGCAAGAGCCCAGTGTGTCTTATGGGATCTACAGAATAAAGTCAAGAAAGCTGTTGGCTTCCCTTAAATAAACCTTATCTGCTGGGCCCTTCAAAGTGGTGATTCCATCTGGCTGGGGGAAGGTGCGAGGCGGTGCAACCAGGAGGGCCTGGCCCAGCTCCCAGACTTAGCAGTTTCTTATGTAGATCTGCCTTGCAGTTCCTCACACTTTAAGCAATTATTTATATTAACTAAACGAAATTGTTTTTTTAAAGCTACTTTATCATATCAGAAGTAGTTTATGAACTTTTAAAAAGATCACCCTGTCATGACATGTATTAGCCTCCCTTGCAGGAAAGGTGTGTACGCTGCGTTGCCCTAGCGTGCAGTGAACTCCAGTGTCAGTGGGGTGGGATAATCACGCTTCCTCGTTAAGGATCCGAGTTTGCTGAATCCTCGGCTTCACCGATAGGATCCACAGGTGTCGAGTGAGAAACCGTGCACTTCAACTTTGCTGCATTTTTTGATACAATGCAACTAGCCACTCTAGGTCAGAATGTGTTTCAAGAAATCAGTCCACTGTATGGTCCGTTCCTAGCTAACGGCCCACTTATTCCAATAGGGAAACAGCCCCTCTAGAGCTTGTTAATTTAACACATGGATAAATGAGTCCGCGTCCAGAAGGCGGGAGGGAAGATGCGCTGCAACAGGCACACGGGAGAGACTGGATGACTAGAGAAGTGCTAGCTTCGGCGCTAGCCTGGTGTGGCCTGTCTTTGGGTCTGCCCCAAAGGGAGCAGTTTCTTTCACCCGATCCCCACCCACACTGCTCTGGGCCCAGACAGGATGAGCTCATCGCCGGCTGGCAGAGAGGGGCAGAGAGGGGCGGCAAGCAGCTGGGGGATGAATCGAGCGGTGCTGCCGCGTGGCTGTGGCGTGAACCGCAGGCTGAGCGAGGCGTTCTTGCTGCTGGCCTGCTGCCCGCAACCACCGGAACAGGCTCTGCGAGCGCCGCCTGGGTCAGCAACCCCGACCTGCCAGCCGCACGCTTTAGTTTCACAATGACCAGATGCCAAAAATAAGCTGCATGGTAGCCAAGGTCTTTAATAGACGACGTGAGGGAGCCGGCTTCCCGCCCCCCACCTCCGGGGCCAGGGTCGTGAGGATGGCCGGGCGCCACGCTCGGCTTGCAGGCCACAGCAGCGCTGCCGCTAGCGGGGG
>NW_011888938.1:351738-356293 GCF_000151845.1 Pteropus vampyrus
GACACCCCTGTAACACCGACTCCCCCGACGTGACTCCCGAACATGACGCACCTGTAACACTGATGCCTCCTAACACCAATGTTCTAGTAACCAACGATCTCCGACTCGACGCTCCCTAACCCTAATGCCACTGTAATACCAGACACTCCCTATCGGTAATGCCCCCTAACCCTGGCACCCCCTCAATACCCTGATGCCTCCATAATGCTTACGCTTTCCTAACCTCAATGTCCCAGCCATGACACTCCCTAATCCTGATGCCTTTATAACTCCGATGGCCCCCTAACTCCTACACCCTCTGATATTCCTGTTCCCTAACCCAGACACCTCCTAACCTGCCAGTTCCCTAACCCCGTTATCCCCCAAGTCTTACAGCCCTAATCCTGACATCCTCCAAGCGTGACAGCCCCCTAACCCCGGTGGCCTTAATGCCATTCCCCTTGACACCCAGGGCCCTCCAGGTCGCCAGTCCCGAGGCCCAGGCCTCCATTCTGCGCTGGGTTGCCTTCCTTCTGTTACAGGGCTGTCCCAGGTGGAGCCTGGCAGGTGCCAGCAGGGTGAGCTCCACCCCAGCACAAGTCGGGGAGCGGGGAGCTGGGGACACCGTCCTGATCAGGGCAGTAGTGGCTGCAGAGCTAGGGACCTGCTGGCCCTTGAGGAGACTCACCTGAGAAGGAAGGGTTTCCCAGTTAGGACGAAGAGGGCACAGGACGTGTGACCCCATACCTGCTTCTGCTCTCCGACTTCCTGGAGTGGGATTTTGGAAGAGATAAACCTCCCTTGCTACTGCTTTCCTAAGGGGCCTGGGAGCCACCGGCCAAAGGCCCCAGACCTAGCTTTTCGCTACGGTACAGAGGCCGGGTGAGCAGGGCCAGTCCCCAAGTTCATCATCCCTGGACCCAACACACCCACCTGAGGGCTCAGCCACATTGGATGGGATATCCCCAGGCACCTCCCACTGGGTAGGGTCTGTCCCAGCCTGCCACTGCCCAGCCAGCCCCTCCGCAGCTCCGGTACCGTTAGCACTAGGCTTGGGCCCAGCTGCTCCCAGTGCCCTTGGCCAGCTGGGCGAGGGGCAAGGGGCGGAGACTTGGCTGCTATTCTAGGGAACAGGCAGCCACACAAGGGCTGTTTTCGGAGAGGGGCATGGCTCTCATGCTTCCGAAAAAGTAGCTTTTCTTCATGAAGACGGATTCAGCTAGGTTTTCTTCCCAGGGAAACGGCATTTAACAGGGAAGGAGCCCTGGGAGCGCCTGAGAACACAGTTCTCCCATGTGATCGCAAGCTGCTGGGACCCCTGCCTCACCTGAGCCAGCCTGCCTGCTTTTCACCCCGACCATTTGTGTCCTTTCAGCCATGGAGCATGAGGAGGATGTCAGCCCGGAGGTATGGGACCGGAGGGTTCCAGGTATGGGACAGGGGTTATTTCTGGACCAGGAGAAAGGGAGCCCTTAGTGCTTAGCTTCTGCTCCGCCAGCAGTCCCTTGGAGCCTGCTGAGTACGAGTGTGGCAGCGCAGGCCTCTGCCCCTCAACTGAGGCCCTGCCCGTTCTTCCCCCGAGGTCGCAGCCGTCAGTCCCTGGCTCTCGTTAGGACTTCACGTATTCATTTTGTCGGAGGGTCTTTTTCTCAGTGGAACATCTGTAGCCACATCACAAAGGCTTTTATTCCTAAAGTAGACAATTTGATGCATCGAAACAGCCGTGAAAAGCTCTAAGTCTGAGTGCACGCCCGTGAAGAATGTGAGCATAGGCCATGGGGCACCTCGTGACCTGTCTGTGGACAGTCCTGCCTGTCCCAGAGTGGTGGCTGAGCTCTGAGGGACACATTTCAATGGAGGGTGTGGCCACGGTTGCTGAGCACACGGGTAGGCCGGGAGGGACAGCAGGCCCCGTGCTTCCGTTTGCCTCCTGAACCAAATTCAGGGGCTGTGTTTTCTGGGCCACTTGCTCAGTGCCTGATGGAGCGTCCCGCTTGTGAGAGGCTGCTTCGAGTGCTCCTCCGTTCCCGTGGTTTCTGCACCGAAGCCATGTCTGGTCCTGGCTCTGAGGGGTCAGGTGCACTGCTCCAGGCCACGCACTGGTGCAGAGACGGCAGAGCCAGGAAGTGCCCCACCTGGCCTGTTCCTGGCTGCCTGGGGAGGCGCATAGATGGACGGAGTGTCCTCTGCATGGGTGGCTGCAGCCCCTGCCTGCTGCCCATCTGAGCTCACCTCCTTCCTGGGCTATGGGGGAACAGGCGACAACCCTTCTATGCTGTGAGCTAGTATTTAACATCAGAACCCCGATGGCTCTGTGGGGCTCCTCAGCACTGCCGCTGCTTGGGCCGCCGCGTGCCCCGGGGCAGCAGAGGGCGCCGAGAGATGGCCTTGGCACTCCCTGTGGGCCAGCTGCGCCTTTTGCTTGGGACTTCCATCCTGTGGACCCAGAAAGCCTAGGACTTGGTGCATTCATCGTGCCTGGAGCGGCGGCGGCAAAGAGCCCAGCTGCTGGCCCAGTCCGGCTGTCCTGGTGTCCTTGGAGACAGGCCTCTGTGCTCCCGGAAGATGCTCCTTTCTGGAGAGGCCCTCCTGAGTGGGAGCCCTGTTCTTGCTGCCCTCTCTGACCCACGGCGTCCCCTCCAGGCTGGCGTCTGTCTGGTCCCTTCCCTGCACTCCTGGTGGCTGCAGTGGATAGAGCAGCTCCCGCCACCCACCATGGTAACTGCCTCACAGGTGGCAGGCTCTCCCCAGGGGTCTGGGGTGGGGGGCTTTGTGGCACTTGCTGACAGTGCCCTGTCTGCGCCCTCGCCCAGCTGATGGGGATGGCGATCGGAGCCGTCCTGGCCTTGGCCTTCGCTGGCGCCGCTGTCCTCATATACAGGAGGTCTGGCCGATCCCGTGAGTACAGCACCTCAGGCTCCGCTCTGAGGACTGGACGAAGGGGTGTGGGTGGCTCCCCATGTCTGGCTTCCAGGAGCAACCCTCATAGTGGCTGCTGTTGGAAAGTGCCGGCCCGTAGCAGCCAAGGCTGGGCCCACGGGGCCCACAGAACTACATCTGCCCGGCTTGGTTGGCCCACGTTCCGAGCAGGGTGCCATGAGAGCTGCCAGTCTTGCTGCCTCTGCCTGGCCTGTGACAGCCCTGGGATGCTCGCCAGGGCCCTTTCCCATGTGTGCGTGACGGGGTGGGAGAGCCAGCCTGAGCTCATGGCCCTTATGGAGCCCTCAGGCGGCCCTCACTCCCCCTCTCAGGCCACATGCAGCCCACGCCCCAGTACAGGTTCCGGAAGCGGGACAAAGTGATGTTCTACGGCCGGAAGATCATGAGGAAGGTAATCCGGGCAGCCGGACAGCGCCATCCTTCCCGGCAGAGGGACACAGGAGCTCCGCAGGCGGTGCCGGCTGTGTGGGGAAGTGGCTGTGTGGCACATCATTGTCAGCAGCACCAGGGATGGGCCACGTGCTGGGCAGGCTGATGTTGGCACCATGGGCAGCCCACGGGGCAGTCCTGAGCCCGAGAACTGGGTCTCCCCAGGCTCAGGGGTGCGACTTGGCCTCGCCTGTCCTCTGCAGGTGACCACGCTCCCCAACACGCTTGTGGGGAGCACGGCCGCCCCCCGGCAGCGGGTGAGGAAGAGGACGAAGGTGCTGTCTTTGGCTAAGAGGTACTGGATACCCTAGAGACCACATCGCATCCCAGCCGCCCTGCCCCCAGTGGGAACTGGTGACCCCGGATGTCACAGCTGCCGTGGCTTCCCCGCCTCGGGGCCCGCAGTGTTCACACTCCTGCTGTGCACCCCTTGGCTTCTGCTCCAGTGTCTGGGTCTTGCTCTATAGGATCCTGCGTTTCAAGAAGGAGTACCCCACCCTGCAGCCAAAGGAGCCACCACCCTCCTTGCTGGAGGCCGACCTCACGGAGTTCGACGTGAAGAACTCGCACCTGCCGTCGGAAGTTCTCTACATGCTGAAAAACGTGCGGTGAGCACAGCGGGCCCAGGAGGCGTGCTCACCGGGGACGCTGCAGCCTGGCGGCCACCTGCTGCTTCCCTGTGGCTGCCTTCGGTTGGCGGAGCTGCCCTCCTCCTGCCACGTTTGCCCGGTAGTTAGTGGGGCCCCCACCGTCGCGTCACTGCTGCATTTCTGTGCCCCCGTGTCGTCATGTCCAGTGAGTGTGCAATGTCTGGGTACCTTGTATCTCTCTCCAGACCCTTTCTGCCACTGTTTCACTGTCCGGGGAGGGTGCCCCTCAGCCTGGTCCGAGTTCACAGTCACAGCGCCAGAGCCCTTTGAGCTCGTGAGAAAACAGCTTATGGGGGTTCCCGAAGTTTAAGATCTGTCCTGACAGTGATCCCGGGCTGCAGCCCTGGGAAAGCCAGCTCCGTGGGTCTGGGTATGGTGACGGTGGCCTGGACCCCCATCGGCCTCTTCCAAAGGCCTTCCCGCCTCCCTGCAGGGCACCCCACATGTGCTCTGGTTCTTGCAGGGTCCTGGGCCACTTTGAGAAGCCACTGTTCCTGGAACTCTGCAAACACATGGTGTTCGTGCAGCTGCTCGAAGGGGAGCATATCTTCCGGCCG
>NW_011888938.1:357118-359213 GCF_000151845.1 Pteropus vampyrus
CATGCGCTCACTCCCAGCTTGGTGGTAGCTGCCACCTGCCGGAGCCCTGGGGCTCCTGCATGTCCTCATGGTCTCTAAACCACGGTGCTGTCTGTAGAATTCTCATGCATGGCTACGGCTGGACCCGATGGTATAACTAGAAAGGAAAAGGCCTTTGTCTGGGCTCCTGCAGTCAGGCTGTGGCATCCAGGGCAGTGGTCGTCCCACAGGCTGACTGCCAGGTTTGAACAGATTCCAAGGGTCTTCCTGGGTCAGGGGGAGATGAAGCTCCGACACAGCCACGTGCCGAATAACGTTTCGGTCAACAACAGATTGAATATGCCCGCGGTCCCCAACCCCCCGGCCGCGGACTGGTGCTGGTAGTGGCCTGTTAGGTACGGGGCCACACAGCAGGAGGTGACTAGCGGGCAAGAAGCAAAGCTTCATCTGTATCTGCAGCCGCTCCCCAGTGCCAGCATCATTGCCTCATCTCCACCTCAGGTCCTCAGGTGTTAGATTCTCATAGGAGCCCCGGTCCCTGGTGCCACAGAGGTTGGGGACCGCTGGGTACTGCGGGGGTCCCATGAGTTATAGTGGAGCTGGAGAGTTCCTGTCCCCAGGGATGCTGCTGTTATCACATCGTAGCAAAACACATTGCTGAATGCAAGGTTTTTATTTTATAAAATGTAAAAGTTTATGCAGTAAAAAAGTCACAGTAGGCTAAGAATATCATTGAGGAAATTTTTAATAAGTTTTTTATAAATTATAAAAATACTTTCTATAAACATGAACTTTATTTTACAAATCAGCGTGTGTATAAAAACGCTCATGCACTCAGTGTCCAGAGTGTATAAATCTGCAGCCGTGGACAGTGGCACCCCAGTCCATCACAGCCACTCACTCAGACTCAGAGCAGCTGCCAGCCCCACAGGCTCCATTCGTGCTGAGCGCCCTGTGCGGCCGTCCTGGTTTTTCTCTTTTATGCCATGTTTTCACTGTACTTGTCTACACCCAGATACACTTAGACACACAGCATGTCCCATCGTCACGGCTGCCCACAGAGCTGGGCCCTGTGACGTGCTGTGCAGGCCATATCTCTTGGGTCTGTGAGGTTCACGCAGTGACGAAAACTCCCGATGACGCGTTCTCAGAGCTTGTCCTATCGTTAGGCATCACGACCATTAAGCCACCAGCAGGATGTTCTTTCTCTGTGAATCCCGTGGGAAGATATGTGAAATGCTGTTATCCCTGCCAAGCATGACAAGGTTGGCGCCACAGCGCCCCCGGTCAGGCCTACCGGTGAGGATGCGCCATGCGGCTGCACATCCGTGCCGCCGGCCGGGTGTCCCCACATCTCTTGTTGCCTCTCACGATTTCTGTCCTCGGCTACCAAGTTCATCACCCCGTGTACCGTGCAAGCCGGCCCGGGGAGGCCGACGGGTGGCGAGGGTCGGTTTGCCTGGCTGGCCTGGGCCAGGCCTCCCCCTGTGGGTGACTCTGCTCTGTTTCCCAAGAGCAGGATGGCACTGAGGTGGCGGTCAAGGAGGTTCTGGCTGGAGACAGCGTCCACAGCCTCCTCAGCATCCTGGATGTCATCACCGTGAGTCCCACAGCCCTGTCCACCCTGGCCCACTTGGCCGGCAGCCCTTCACCCAAGCCCGGCTCCCCGCTGCGCAGGCTGGCCCAAGGGTGGTGGGTGTTGGGGGGCGGGGCCTAGGGTGGGTTCTATGGGGTGGGGTTGGGGTGGGGCCTGAGGACAGCTTTGTGTACAGGGGCGGGACCCCGGGGGTCGAGGGGTGGGGTGGGTTGCTGAAGCAGCTCTGTGCCTTTATGAAGAGCTGTGGTCGTCGCTTAGACGACTGCTATTTGGACTGGTCACACGTGCATGTGTCCAGGCTTCAAAAGGCAGAGTATCATGTAGGGGCGTGTTGCCCCATCCTTCCGGCCCGAGGCCCCTTCTCAGGGGGACCCTCTCGGGGTCCTGTGTGCTAGCACGCAGCTCTCTGTCGTGCCCAATCCTCTGTGGCTCTGCTGGGTGCATGCTCCTGTACGGACGGCGCTTCCTGTGTTGGAAGCCCACCCTGGAGGTCAGCCCCTCAGGAGAGCCCACAGATGC
>NW_011888938.1:359873-390844 GCF_000151845.1 Pteropus vampyrus
GGGCCAGGACACCTGCTCGTAGGGCCAGGAGTCCAGGTACTTGTGTGGCACTCTCGATGGGTGGACCCTTGGTGGGTACCCTCCAACCCACCCCTCAGTTCTTGTGCGTGACAAAGGACGAGTGCTAAACAGACTTTGGGGGTGTACAGGCCTCATCCTTCCCCCATCAGACTGGCACAGACGTGCTGAGGCTGATTGGGGGCCTGGGGTGGAGGCGTGGACAGGACCCTGGTCTCAGGCTCTGCTCCTGGGGCTTTACAGGGTGTGGCCAGGGCTGACAGGGACACCACGTCCTATGAGCAGGGCTGACCCAGGCAGGAGACACTCATGCCTGCAGTCCTGTGCTGGGACTGGGACCCTGGACGTGCGGGTGAGGGCTGTGGCTCTGGCTGGGGAGCGTCTGAGTCTGTGAGGGCGCTGACTGCGCTGGGGATGCGGTAAACCAGGGTCCGTGGCTCCGTCCTCCGCTCGGCCGCCTGGCTTCTGCACAGACCGCTAGAGGCCCTTCTCTGTCGTCTGCGTGGTGGCCGGTGCTGATGGCACCTGATCTTGAGCTGAATGCTATCTCACCACACTGTGAGCTGCATCCCCAGCCTGCTGCAGTCACCTCATCCTCAGGTCCTGGGTTAGGAGAAAAAAACGAGTGACCTTTGGAGAAAGTGGCCACAGGGATCGATCAGCCATGTGGAAGGGCATCATTTTTGTCTTCCCAGGCACTAGTGTTTGTCGTTTTTAAAAAATGTAAATCTTATCAAAATAACACAGTATTCTAAGAACGCATATGTTCTGTGACCCCCACTCGTGTACTGTCCCTTGCCCAAAAAGGGTACTCACAACTCGCCGAGGCCCCGCTGCGCGGCCGACTTCTCCTGTGCTCTGCAGTCTTTGTGTTGGGTCCCTGTCGACCGTAGGCTGTCCTGGTGGCCCTGTGGCCTCATTGCCCCCACCATGGTGAAGCCGTGTGCACGTGTGCTGCTCTGTCCGTGGGCCCTGCACACAGCCGGTGGGCCCGGGGGTCGGTCTGGCTCCCCAGAGCTCGCAGTGCCCAGGCTCCGCCAGCTCCACGGCTCCGCCGTGCCGCGTCTGCTCGGGCCTACGCGGGTGCATCCCTCGCTGGGCCGGCCCTCCCTGGGCCTCCTGAGAGCGGGCGAGGGAGCCAGTTCACAGACCTCGGTTCAGGATTCACGCCGCCCGGCCCGTCCCTCTTCACCGTACTTCCCGGGAGCTTCTCCGACTTCATCTCCCCACCTTCCACCGAACTTTTCATTTCTGTTCTCACGTTGGTTATTTCAGGAACTCTTTCTTTTTAAACATCGTCTTTTCTCGTGGGTGATGTCGAACAAGGGCCACTTTTGTTCCCTCGTCATCTCTGGCTCTTCTGGGTTTCTCCTCTGTTTAGTTTGGCTTTCTCCCTCAGATCTGGCCTCCTGTGCCCCACAGCCTATGTGTGAGAGAGTGACGTCCTCATTGGACTCGCCACACAAACCACAGATGAGCTGTAGACACGTGTCGTGGAACAGAGAGGCCAGACCCACACAGGGCGCGCACCGCGCCTTCACGGCCGGACTGGCAGCGGGGGAGGTCAGCGCACTGCCCTGGGGCCGGCGGAGCCGTGTTGGGCTCCGTGGGCCGCCGGTCTCCGCTGCAGCCGCCGAACCACGCCGTCCCAGCCTGAACGAGCTCACACGGCCGAGCTCCAGCAGCTTCGCTTACGCCAGCAGTGGCTGCTGGGGCCCTTGGCTACGTTTTTTCCTGACTGTGAGCCATCGGGACTTGGTTGATTCAGCCTGGAGAGGGAACCCCGAATAATCTGGGCGCTGTGAATATTCCACACCTTCCTTTGAGTGCTGGTTATACGACTAGATAGTTCAAGAAAAGGCTCGTAGGCTCCTTGGAGGCTGGCTGCGGGCCTGCGTGTGCTCAGGGTTTGTCCCCGGGACTCCCTGCAGGAAGGCTGGCGGGCTCCACAGGTCAGTGTCTGTGAGTTTCTTCTCCAGGGCAGAGCCCCAGACTGGAATCTGCCAGTGCCCCGCCATGCGGACGTCAGGGAAGGAGTCTGGAGGTGCCCCTTCCAGGGGGACACTCATCCGGCCCTGGCGCGACATGGAGCTCGGCCCTCGGCCATGCTTGACGCCGCAGCCCCCCTCGTGCTGGTCACAGCCAAAGCCTGGACAAATGCAGGAGCAGTTACCGAGCACGCTACGAGCTGCGGGCAGGCTGTGGGTGGGAAGCGCCTGCGAGGCTGGGTCCTGGTCTCTGCCGACCACTGTCCAGCTCGAAGCCGGAGTCCCCGTAGGCAGGAGCGCGTCCTGCTGTGGGCACTGCGTCCGTCCGTCTGTGAACGCCTGTGTATCCAGGGCTGACCCCGTATGGCACAGCGCAGACAGTGGAACCAGCCTAGCCCCGCGTGGCCTGTGCAGGACAGAGCAGAGATCCGAGGCAGCGCGGACAGCCGAGGGCCGCAGGAGCCCACCGCCCACAGACACGAGACCGAGCGGTGGCCGCAACCTGACTGGTGGAGAACCTGTTGACGCGGACCAGCAGTCCCCGGAAAACTGTAACCGAACCCTAACCTTACGAATCGCACTGCAGACACCAGTCACGTGATGGGGGTCGTCAGATTGGGTGGACACACCAGGGGCTGGCGGCCTCTGTGAAACCCAGTTCTCACAGAAGATTTGGCGAAAGGTAAAGGGATGGGCAAAGCCACATCATGAAAACGCAAGACAGCCGAGGGGCTATGTGAACGTCGCGCAAAGCAGACTCAGGCCACGGAGTGGCCCACGGGCAGAGACGGGCGGTGCGGGCCCGTGGGTCCCACAGATGCTCGCCCAGCCACAGGGTTTCAAAGACGTGACTTCGGTGTGGAGCAGAGTGTCGAAGCCGAGAGGAGAAGCAGCTGCTCTCTCCTTGGCTGACAGACGAGGGAGATGGGAAATCTGCAGACACAGAATCTGAACAACAGAGCAGCCACCTAGATTAGTTAATCGATTAGTTGAACGTTATTGAACTGGAGCAGCAGAAGAAAACACGTTCTTTTCAGGTGTACACGGAACCATCGCCACAGCCACTAGTTCTGGGCCATAAAACAAATGTTAATAAATGTCAAGGAATTTTGAATCGTGCAGTGTATGTTCTTTGGTTGTGATGGTATTAAACTAGAAACCAGTAACAGAAAGGAATAGAGGAAATCCCCTAAATATTCGAAAATTCAAAAGTACGCTTCTAAATAAAACATCGGTCAAAGAGAAGTTACAGGGAAGTCAGAATACTTCAAACTAAATGAAAATGTCACATTGCAGGTTTGCGGAGTGCAGCTAGGCTAGTGCACCGAGGAAAGTCGCTAGCCTAGAATACTTCTACTAGAGAAGAGAGAAAGTCTCAAATCAGTGGCCTACACTTTTACCTTGAAAAACTGGGAAGAGCCAGTGGAAGGGAGAAAGGGGTCAAGATAAAAGCGGGGGTCAGCGAGACGGCAGGTAGGGAGGTGGCAAGAACGCCACTGGGCCCAAACGCTGGTTCCTGGCCAGCATCACACTCAGGGAGCCTCCAGCCAGGGCAGCGGGGGACAGGGAGCCGATGCCGACCGCCGGCGTCGGAAGTGCACGGGGACCAGAAGGTGAGGGCTGAGCGACTCCACCCACATGAAGGCAGCCCCGGAGCTGACATGGAGAGAGTCCTGGGCGGGGCCAAGCTGCCGACGCCCACAGTGCGGCACAGACTACTGCACGGGAGCTCAAGTCGGACCTGTGGCTGAAATCTTACCCAGAAGGAGGACTCCAGGTATGAGTGGCTTCACGCAGACCCCACTCAGCATTTAAAGAAGAAATCATGCCGATTTTACAAAAACTCGCAGAAAAGCGCAGAGGGCACACCAAGCCAGACAGACAGACACTGCAAGGAGAGAATTGCCACCAATGTCTCATGAACAGAAACACACACCCCTGTAAAATGCTATCAGTTCGAGTCCAGCAACATGTAAAAAAAGGGTACTGCACGAGGCCACGTGGTGTTTAGCTCAGGAACGTAAGACTGTCTCATCAGTCACAAGTCTGATGCGCCACATCCACAGACTGAAGCAGTAGCACCCTGTCATCTCAGTGGAGGCAGAAAAGGCGTTGGCCAGGATTCAGCATCCATGCATGATAAAAACGCTCAGAAAACTAGGAAAAGAGTTTCCCGGATTGAGGTAAGGATGTCTGTGAGAGCCCGCAGCTGGCACCGGGCTCCCCGGGCGAGACGGACACGGTCCTTTGAAGATCTGAAACACCTGCTCATCCACTCAGAGCCACCGCCAGGCTCAGCAGCACTGAGGGCCTCCCAAGGGCGGGGCACGAAGAGCTGGAGTTGGAAGAAGGACAGATGGCCTCTGTCCACAACCAGCACAAAACCCGGCAGTCCACAGGAAGCTCTGTGGCCCAGGTGAGCTCAGTAAGGTGCCTGCGTCAGAGCGTAGAGCCAGCTGCATCTCTACGTGTTAGCGAACAATGGGGAATGGAGACGCTAAAAACGGCAGCATTTACAACAGTCCCCAAAGCCACAAATACAGGGTGTCAGTCTGACAGGACACACACAGGACCTATATGCTGGTGAGGGAGCCAGAGCAGCCCCAGAGGGACGAGGGACACACTGGTTGCTGCGCTCGGAAGATGTACTGGTGAGAAGGCACGGCCCCCAAAGTCATCATCACAGTTCCAGTCAAAACCTCCACGAGCTTTTGATTCTAGAAATGGGCAAGTTGATTACAAGATCATAAGGATGACGGGGAAACTAAAACAGCTCAAGGAATTTAAAGAACATGCTGGAGGACTCACACCGCCTTGTTCAAGCCGTACCACGAGTGACCAGATGGTGCAGCAGTGACACACAGGTCAGCTCCCGAGCACGGAGCCCAGAGATGGCCCGCACGCTGGCAGGCTGGCCACTGACAGCCGCAGAGGCCGTCGCGAGCAGACGATCCTCTCAGCAGGCGGTGCTGGCTTCGCCATCCCACGCAAATGACCTCAGCCCACCTCGCCTTGACTGCAGGTGGCCATGTCTGCCGCAGGGTTTCGTAGATGCGACACAAGAACCTGACCCATTAGAGAACAGCGCTGCTGAGCTGGACTTCGCCAAGTTTAAAGCCTGCAGTCTGAGAGACACTGCTGGAAGAGCCAGTCGGCCGCAGACTGCGACACCCACGTCTGACCGGGGACCTGTGCCCAGAGTGTGCGAAGAACTCTCAAGACCCACGTCAAGGAAACGGGCCATTCACTGAAAAACAGACGTGCAGTGTGGCCAGATGACCGCCTGGGCGGCCACGACGCCAGGCGAGCAGTGACCAGCATGCGCCGGTCCCTCGGAAAGTGGGGTGCAACCCTGGGGAACCGTAACCCCGTCAGTGGCCGTGTGGTCAAGGCTGCGAGGCAGAGTGCTGTCCACCACTGTCTGCCCCTGGAGGACGGGGACGCACGGGCTCACTGGCATGGCAGCTCCCTCCTGAGGCTGCCAGCACCCGCCCTGCAACACCCCAGAGCTGTAACACTCGGGACCACCATGGTTGAGGGATGACGGTGTGGGCGCATGTCTGTGTACGTCACCCGACAGTCTCACAGCTGGGCGGTTCCTCGGGCACTGCGAGGGTGAGGAGTGCTCACACGGCCCCGGGGGCGCGGCCTGGCCCTCTGTGATGGCCGCCGCCCTGGGAGCAGCGCTGTGTCCTCGCCCTGCCAGTGGGGATGCTGTGCTGCGTCGACATGAGCCACACGCGTGGCGCACGCGGTGTCCGGGTGCGCCCTGCAGGGAGCGGGCTGGGCCCTCCGTGCGTGCAGGTGTGTTGCGTTTTGACAAAGACAGAACCTTTGGGACAGAAAAGGGCAGGGTGGTCCCCGGGCACAGCGGCGGGAGGAGAGGCGTTGGCAGGATGCAGCTGGGCGCGGCGGAGGGCGAGGTTGTGCGTGGGGCTGCCGCTCCTGCCATGCTGCCTGGCCCACGGGCGCCCTGCCTCCCCCAGCCCCCCTCCTCCATGACCGGGCCCGGCCTGTGTGTCACGCATCAGGCAGGTGGAGAGCCAGCTCCAACCCCACCACAGTGGGGCAGCCTGACCGCGTGTCGTCCCTCACAGGGCCACACCGCGCCGTACAAAACCGTGTCTGCCCGTGCCGCCGTCCCATCCACGGTCCTCCGGCTTCCAGCAGTGGCCTTTCAAGGCGTCTTTGAGAGATACCCTGAAACCCTGGTGAGGGTGGTGCAGGTGGGTCACCTCCCCTTCCCCCCACCCCCCACCCCCCACCCCGGGCCTTCCAGCTGCCGCGGAGTCCCCAGCCCCGCGCAGGTCGGCAGGGCGGGGGCTGCAGGCAGGGCTGACCGCTGGCAGTGCGGGCCGCTGGGCGGGGCAGGGAGGACTCAGGTGTGAAGAAGCTTTGCAGCGTGTGCTGCACACTGAGAACGCGTCCTCATCACTTGGACATCGGCAGATCACCCACTGCCCCCCCAGAGAGAGCGTTTTTAACTTCAAATTTCTTGTTCCGAAGTAATTTTTGGTGTATAGAAAACTTACAAAAATACTGCAGGATGCTCATGCCGCTGGCGCTGGCATCTGAGGCGGCCTGGGGCTGTCGAAGCTCAGCTCACGGCCACCCATCTCTCAGATCATCATGGTGCGGCTGCAGAGGGTCACCTTCCTGGCCCTGCACAACTACTTGGGGCTGACCACGGAGCTCTTCAACCCCGTAAGCAGACGCGGGGCCCCCGGCTGTGAAAGATAACGATGGGGCCGTAGTCTCTCTTGGACCAGAGCTTCATGCCCCTGGGCCTTGTGCTCAGTACCTGCCCCCAGCGGGCCGGCAAGGTTGCTCCTTCTCGGGGGCTGGACTCTGTCCCTTCTGGTCGCCCGCCACTTGTCTGCGGTGGCCCACTGGCCCCTGCGTGCCCCGTCTGGCAGTCTGCAGTTGGGCCTGAATGCAGCCCTTTTGGTCACTGGGCGCACGCTGAGTTGACTGCCTCCAGCGGAGCTGTCTTCTCCTGTCCCCTGGTGTCCCCTGACCCTCCTTTGTCAAGGTGGGGGGAGGACTGATGGCATTGAGATGGGATGACCTCGCGTCCCCCACAGGATCCTCATGAGGCATGGACGGGCAGCCGCGACTATGACCCACTCTGTCCCCGGATGCTAGGCCAGTGCGCGTGCGTGGGCTGTGCCAGCGTGCCCCTCACCGTGCCGACTCGTGACGCTCTAGGCTTGGTCACCTGGCTTTGCTGACATCTTGGGCAAATCCTTTTGTTTTCTGCATTTTTTATCTTAATGAAGAGTGTTCAGGTTTCTGACACTTTCGACCACTGTCTGAAGTTGCTGGACTTGCCAAGGTGGAAGCGAGCTGGGTCATCCTTCCTTAAACCCGCCTGCCCCACTTTCACGGAGCTGGTCCCCAAAGTGGCTTTTCCTCGCGGGCCTCGCGTCACTGAGGGCACGGGCCTCGGACGCTCCTGTGGCAGCCACTTCTTTCTCACGCCCCAGGAGAGCCAGGCCATCCCCCTCGTGTCTGTGGCCAGTGTGGCCACCGGAAAGGCCAAGAAGCAGACGTGCTGCGGCCCCGAGGAGAGGCCCGACAGGCCCCTGCGGCCCCAGGAGTCCTGCGACCCAGGTACTGCCCAGGGTGCCTGCTCCCCCCGGCCTGCAGGGGACGTGGCTCTGGGAAAGCCGCTGGGCCGTGAGCTTCGTGCTCCGACCACGGGGCGATGGATTCTCCAGGTGGGGCCTCCATGTGGGGAAAGAGACTCCATGCTTCTCAACTAGGAGTCCCTTGCGGGTGATGCGTGACACGCACCACACTAACCGACACCGTGAGCCAGCACTGACAGTGCGGGAAACTCCGTCAAGGCGGTGGCCCCGGGCCCTCCCTGCACAGCTGTGTGGCGTCCCTTACCGAGTGGCCACTGGCGCCAGGGCTCCAGGCTCACCAGGCGTGCTCGCAGCCACCTCCACTAAGAATGGCACTGAGAAGGGGACCAGGGTGCACACCTGGGGCAGCAGGTCACCTTCATAGCGCTCGGCTGGCAGCAAGGGGCTGGTCAGTTCAGGGAGACCCTGGTGACGGGGCCGGGCAGGGCCTGTGGGCAAGTAGGCACAGGTGACAAGCCAGGCGTGTGTGGGTGATAAGGCCACGGCCTGAGGAGGCAGGTGTGTGGTTTGTGCTGCTGTGGGACACAGGCCTGGCCTCACACCTGTCCCCTCCCAGCAGACCGTGGGGGCCGTGTGGTGGCCTCTGGGCCTCTGTTGAAGAGAAGTCACTCTGTCCCGCTACCCTCCATCCATGAGGAGGTCTCGGACGAGCTCAGCAAGGCCCATGCCGGCGACCAGGCTGCTTCGGCCCCACCAGGTAGAGGACCCCTTCCGCGCCCCAGGCATTCATGGGTGAGCAGGCCGCCCCGTGTCAGCGCTCTGGCTCCGCTGGGGCTGCGCTGGCCGACTGGCTGCCCGCACTGCCACACTGCCCGTGCTGGGCTGTGCCACCAGCACCCGTGTGTGCATCCCCACCCCCGAGGCCGCGTTTCCAGCCCCTCTGCCGTCACTGAGCTTTGCTTTCTCCGTGGCCTTGCTGTCGCCAGGAGCCGCTGCCCGCCCACCCACCACCCCACCTGGCTCCTGGCTCTTGGTGGCCCAGTTGCAGAGTTTGTCATGCTCTTCGGTCATATGTAGGCACACTTCCCTGTCCCTGAACTTTCTCCACAGGACCTTTTCTGTGATGTCTGCTTGCTTGCCAGTGCTGCAGTGCCCACCAGCCCACTCACTCACCTGGTGGGCCCGGCAGGGCAGTTCACGTTCACACTGTCACGGTCCAGCTCTCAGTGTAGCCTGGCGCTCAGAGGCGTGATGAGGCGCGGTGGCCATGCTCCCGCGACATGAGTCCTACCTGCAGGCGCCGCGCGGCTCAGGGCTCGGGCTCCACCAGTGCCACGTCCTCACCCTCCCTCCCTCCCCTGCAGGGGGCACAGCAGGTGCCAGCTCAGACCCCAAGGTGGGCTGTGACCGCTCCAGGGCCCTCCTGCACGCAGACGAGCGCCCCGAGAGCACCGTGCCCGGCAAGGTACGCACTGCTGTCCCCACACCCTCTCCCTGCTGTGCCCCCAGTCACGCTGCCCGTGTTCCTCTCAAGTCCAAGAAGAGCGTGACTGTCGCAGAGACGCCCTCTGCGGTCTCCCGCCAACCGGAGAGCGATGCTGCCGAGACTGTCGCCAGCACGAAGACAGATGCCATCCTCAGAGCTGCCAAGAAGGACCTGCTCACCCTGATGAAGCTGGATGTAAGTGCCCAGCCCGCCGGCCCTGCGGTAGCAGACGGGGCCGCAGCCCCCTCGCAGGCAGCGGGCATCCGGCTCCCGCGGACGGGGCTCTCGACAGAGCTCCCTGATGCCCGTCCTCTCCATGGCCCCAGCCCCGACCTGAGGCGGGACTGCTTTGGGCTCAGGATGGTATGCTCACGGTGCACGGGGCTGCGGGTAGCAGGGGAAGGTTCGTGCCTCGCTCGCATTCTGTGGGCCGGGCCACCACCCAGGACACCGATGGGAGTCAGAGTGATGGTGCCCTGATCGAGTCCCCCCCACACGCTCGCCTTCCGCCCTCTTCCGCCACGCCTCACGGGCCAGGGGACTGCGAGCCACAGGCAGCCACTGTGCCAGGGACAATGCCCCCGACCTCTTTTGAGAGACTGCAGCCTTGGGCCTTGTGTAAATTCTGTGGGTGACTTGTTCTGCATGTTCTGAGCCCACCGCCGCGTCACTGTGGTGCTGGAGGCCTTGTCATCCTTGCTCTGGGCCAGTGCGTGAGTGCACTGTGTGTGCCCATCTCTCACTCGCGCTGTGGGGCATGCGCCTGCATCCCTGGGAGGTCACCATCACCTTCCAGACTGGCAGGTGGGGGCTCGTGCGGCCCTGGGGCTCCAGGCCTCCATCCCAGGTACGTACACATGGGCTGCGAGCCTGGCGGAGCCTAGGCAGGGCTGCTCCGGGCCAGAAGGTTGGCCCTGTGTGGGGACAGCGGTGGCGCCGTCCCCTCCAAGGCTGGCTGTGTTCTCTGCAGGAGCCCTCCGTCGGTCACAGGTCCTGCGCGGGAATTCTGCCCAGGATTTGCCGTGTTTGCCTCCCGAGTGGTTCTTAGTGGGCAGACTTTCCTGCTGATGGCGCAGCGAGCTCCCCAGTCTTTCTCTTTGTGGATAGCGCTTCCTGTGCCTTGTTTGAGAGATGTGTCCTTTGGCTTGGGCAGAATTTTTTCTGCAGTGTTGTCAAAGTGTTACTGCTGTCGTTTCTGAGGTCTTAATGCAGTTGGAATTAATTTAAAGAAAACTTAAATCCAATTAAAGACTTGGATTATAGATGCTTTATTCTCGGATCATTGTGGGAAGTCTGGCCTGCTCCACAGAGTCTGTTCTGCTTTGCCTCTGTCACCAACGCGGTCCGTCCAGGTCCTCTGCCGCGTCCCCACTGCTCTGGTGCCTGCACCCAACAGTGCAGCTCTGCAGCTGGGGCTGCCTCCTCGAGCCACTGGAAAAGGAGACAGGCTTCTTCCCGCTGCTCATGAGGATTTTGTCACTGGCACCCTTGGCACTGCTCAGCGTGCTAACTGGTTCCGCTTCCCCGCTAAGGTTGGGGGACAGAGGAGGAGAGAGAGCTGGGAGGCCCCCTGCACTGCGGTCCTTGAGCTGGAAGCCCTGTCACCCTGCCCTGCTCCGCCTCTGTCCACCAAGAGACTTCCTTCTGGGAGGCGCTTGGCAGGTGAGCGCCAGGTTACAGCAGGCGACGGCACGCTGCCTTCCACCAGTGTCACCAGAAGCCAAGGCTGCAGCCCCGCCCCGCGACCAAGCGAGCGCACCACGTGGGGTCCCCACTCCCACCCCGCAAGCACGCGGCGCGGGGTTCCGTTCCTTCTCTTGCACGAGACCCTTCGCTTCAGTCGCCGGCTCCTCCGCTCTCCCACGGTGCCTCTGCGTTTCCTCTCTCCTCCCGCAGACTCGAGGGCGTCCGCGCGCTTCCCCTTTGTGGGCCTCAGCCTTCCTCCGTGTTTTCTGCTGAAAAGTCCTCTGCTTGAGCGTAGATGTGCCCCGTGAGCTCACTAGCTCTCTCGCCAACGGCCAGGCCAGGCCAGGCCAGTCCGCATGACGGCGGAGCCCGCGCGCCTGGCGGTTGTACAGTGCCCGCTCTGAAAGCCACTGTCACTGCTGAGTGGCGCGCGTTGCAGTCCGGCTCTCACGCTCTCTGACCGTTCTGGTGCCGGCAGCTGCAAGTCCAGTCTCTCCTGGGTCCCTCTGGCTCCTGCCCCCAGGGTCGTGTCTGTCGCTGGCCTGATTGCCCCTGATAACTGAGCTGCGTGGGGTGCTTCCGTGTAGACCTTAACGACGTGACCTTCCAGCGGAAAGCTTTCCGCGTGCTTTTGCTGGCAGTCGGGGTTGCTAGCAGTTCGACATCTTCTTCTGTTCCGTCTCGAAGCTTGAGGTTTCCTGGACTTCCGAATTCCTCAGTTATGCTTAAAATTCTTTTACTCGTTGTCTTTAACCCATTAATAAAACATTCGGATTGTTTTAGTTGACATTTTCTCAACTTCATTTCAATAATTTTAAACAAGCCTGTTTTGATTACCTCACCTCTTGTGTTCGCCTAGGCTACGTTTGTCCTGCATCTTCTCACTCATCGTAGAAAGCTCTGGCGTGCACGAAGGGGTGGTCGCGGCACTGTGCCTCCCGGCTGGTCGTCACCTAGTCGTGGCCGCCTCTCACGGCTCCGCCCCCTCCGCTCTGCAGAGGAGGAGGGCCCTGCTGGGGGACATCACCATAGTGTCACTCATAGCTCAGACCCTGAGAAGGCCTCGTGCCCTGACCTACCCAGGCGCTGTCAGGCTTCGTCAGCCGTGTCATGCATTCCCTCCACCTGCCACAACTGCTACGTTCCCTAGAGAAGTTTTGGGAAAAGCGTGGAGCATCTCACATACACACAGCTTCCACCGTCATCAGTATCCCCACCACGTGGTGCATCTGTTATGATCTGTGAGCCCGCCGCCCACACTGACACACAGCTGTCACCCAGAGTCCATGGTGGACATTGGGGTCACTCTTGATGCTGTACATTCTCTGGGTATGGACAGATGTACAAAGACACGTATCCCCTGTTACGGCGTCACACGGAGCAGTTTCTCTGCCTAAAAGCTCTCTGTGCCCCGCCGATCACCACCCCCCTCTTAGCCCTTGGCAACTGCTGGCCCTGTTACTGTCTCTATAATTTTGTCTTGTCCAGGATGTCACGTAGTTGGACGCACACAGCATGCGGCCTCCTCAGGGGCGCCCCTCACGTACCAGTGTGCATTTAAGCTTCCTCCAGGTTTTCGTGGCGGGATGGCTCGTGTCTTTTCACTGCATGACGTTCCACCGTCTGGATGGGCCGCAGTTTATCCGTCACCTCCTGGAGAACATCTGGGTTGCCTCCACATGTCGGCAGTTAGGGACAAGGCGGCCGGAACCCCTGTGTGCGGGTTCCTGCGTGGACAGTTTTCGTCTCCTTTGCGTAGATACCGAGGAGAGCGATGGCTGGGTCAGGTGGCAAGAATATGTTTAATTTTGTAAAAAACACACCAGACTGGCTGTGCCATTTTGCATTTCCAACAGCAACGCGCGAGAGTCCGCTGCCCCGCGTCCTCCCCGGCACTCGCTGTTGGCAGAGTGGCCCTGCCAGCGGGTGTGCAGCGGCGTCACGGTGTTGGTTAGTGCGTGTCCCTGACGACACGTGATGGGCATCTCTGTTCATCTTTGATGGAGGACCTAGTGAAGCTTTGGCCCATTTTTAAACTAGATTGCTTATTTTCTTATTGTTGAGTTTTAAGAGTTCTTTGTACGTTCCGGATAACAGTCTTTCATCAGATGCGTCTTCTGCAGAATTTTCTCCCAGTCTGTGCCTTGTCTCTTCGTTCTCTTAACAGTGTCTTTCAGAGAGCAGAAATTTTCCATTTTAATGAAATCTAGCTCCTCTATTATTGCTTCATGGACCCTACCTTTGGTGCTGTATCTCAGAGGTCATCGCCACACCCAGGGTCATGTCGGTTTCTCCTGTGTCGTCTTCTAGGAGTTCTGTAACTCCTCGTCTTGCATTCATGAGCCATTTCGAGTGAACCTTTGAAGGGCGTGAGGTCTGTGTCCAGGTTCGCTGTCGCACATGGATGCCCGGCTGTTCCGGTACCATTTGCTGGAAGGCTATTTTTCTTCTCCGTTTTATCGTCTTTGTTCTCAGGTCAAAATCGGTCGACTGTATTTACGGGGGCCCGTTTTGGGGTTTTCTGTTCTGTCCCATTGATCTCTCTGTCACTGCTTCAGCAACACCGCAGCGTCTTCATTACTCAGCTCTACAGTGAGATTCGTTGTTGGTTTGTGACTCGTCTCTCCACGTAGGCTTCAGAACCGTGTTGCCGGTGTCCACAAAGTGACGGGCCGGGGTTTTGACTGAGGCCGCACTGGACCCGGAGATCCGCTCGGGAAGAACCGACGTCGTGACGACACGGAGTCTCCGTAGCCACGACCACGGGGCGCCCCTCCATTTGTCTCGTTCTCCTTTGGTTTCGTCCGTCAGGGTTCGGCCATTTCCCTCAGAGAGACCTCGTGCGTATTCGGTAGATTTATACCGAGGCATTTCATTTTTGGGTGCTGATGCAGATGGTATGGTGCTTTGAATTTCAAGTCCCACCTGTTCGTTGCTGGTCTGTGGGAAGGCGATTGATGTTCGCGTATTGACCTCGTACCCTGGGACCTTGCTGTAACTGCTCATCAGTCACGGGAGGTTTTCCGGTGGATCCTTTGGATTTTCTAAGTAGAGCGTCGTGTCTTCTGAGACAGAGACAGTTTTTTGTCTTCCGTCCCAGTCGGTATACATGCCTTTTATTTCCTTTTCTCGTCTTATCAGCTAGGACTTCCTGTACGGTGTTGAAAAGGCATGGTGAGAGGGGACATCCTGGACATCCTCCTACGTCATCTCAGTGGGCAAGCTTCGAGTTTTCAGCCTTTAAGTATGACGTCAGCGGTGGGTCTTTCATAGCTAGTCTTAACCAAGTTGGTTAACCGAGAGTTTTGACGATGAACGCGTGCTGGATTTTGTCACATGCTTTTTCTGCATCTATTCATATGATCATGGGATTTTCCTTTTTTGGTTTGTCGATGTCATGGATTACGTCAGTCGATTTTCAGATGCTGGAGCACCCTTGCATACCGGGGATGAGTCGCACTTGGTCATTGTGTATAGTTTTTTTAATGTGTTCTTGGATTCAATTCACTGACATTTCACTGACAATTTTTGTGTCTACGTTCTTGAGAGATATTGATCTGAGGTTTTCTGTCAGTGCTCTTGTTCTCGTTCCTATTTTGTCCACTCTGCTTTTTCTGATTTTTATGGTTTTAATTGAGCACTTAAATGATTCTTTTTCCCCCTTTTCTAGCTCGTCTGTTATACTTAGTTTTCTACCTTTTCAGTGGTTTCCCTACAGTTTGCAACATGCATTTACAGCTAATCCAAGTTCACTTTCAAATAACACTGTTATATAACAAGAAATATATACATATATATTGGTCTCAGCCCCTGATTTTGACAGAGAACTTCTGAATCCTTTGGAATTTCCCGAGTGATAGGAAATGAGGCCGATCTTCATGGGCTCCTGGATGGGGGCTGGCCTCCAGAACAGCAAAGCCACAGTCAGAATGGTTGGCGAGCGCACCCACAACAGGCAGGGGTGCGCCCCAGCTCCTCAGGGATAAGCTCCTGTGCCTGGGACCCGTCCGGACCTGTGCTGTGTCCCTCTTCATCTGGCTGTCCATCTGTGTCCTGTATCACGTCCTGTATTATCTAAAAAAGCAGTAATGTAAATAACTGTTTCTCTGAGTTACGTGAGCCATCTGGCATGTCATCACACTCGACGATGGGGTGGTAGGAATCCCTGATTTATAGCAAAGCCAGACAGAAGTGTGGCTAATCTGGGGACCCGCTACTTGTGATTGGGGGTGGGATTGCGGGACTGCACCTCGACCCGTGGGGCCTGATTCCACGTCCAGCTCAGTGTCAGAACCAAGTCCAGGGCTCCCAGCTGGTTCCCGGGGGGTAGGGGTTGGGGAACTGCTTGGTGCGGGAAAAACCCACATGTTTGGCGTCAGAAGTATTTAGCGTGGAGAGAGAGTTTTCCTTTGGAACGCTGGAGCGCTGTGTGGGCGGTGCCCTGTAATGACAGTCACCTAAACTGGTGTCTGACAGTAATTGCGGTCATCATTCCTCCAAGTATTTTCTCTGTTCCTTTCTCTGTTCTCCTTCTGACATTCAGATGACGCATAAGTTACACTTTGTAGTTGTCTCACTGTCCCTGGACAGTCCATCCTGCGTGTATCGGTCTTTTTTGGCTTCATCTGTTTTGCTGACATGCTCAGGCTCACGGATTCTTTCCCCGCGGCGTCAGGCTGCTGCCGAGCCCGTCAAGGCAAGGTTTGTCTGTCGCGGCAGAGATTCCACCTCCGATGTTGCCCTCCTGCTCTTGTGTGGGTCTGCTTCACCCACCAGAGCCCTCGGCGGATCCGTCATCATCACTTTAAATGCCCTGTGCCTGATGAACCCTGTGTCCCTGCTGTGTCTGTGTCTGGCTCAGATGCTGGCTCTGTCTCTTCAGAGTGGGTCCTCTGCTTTCGTGATGTGGCTTGTCATTTTTCTTTGTGGCCGGACGTGATGCACATGCACGCGGGAGCTGCTGTCAGGGGACCTTAGTCCCTCAGAGGGAGGCGGGGGCAGTGTTCTGTAGTTCCGGGAACGGCTCCGTGTCTGGCGCCCGAGCCTCTGCACCGTGAGCCTCACGGCGCTTGTTTCATGTCCGATCCCTTCGGGACAGGACGGCCAGTATGAGCAGGAGCTGACTGTCCCTCCTCCAGGTCAGCCGGGCTCTGGTAAAGCCCCAGCAGGTGAGGCTCCGGGTGGCTGGTGTCCCCGAGGACAGGACTCGTCAAGAAAACAGCGCTCCTGGCATTCCAAGTGGTCTGTTCCCGCCCGGCCGGGGCCTGAGGGTTCCCCTCCAGTGTTTACGTGCGAGTCTGCTCGGGCCTGTGGGTACCTCTCACGGGGGCCCTGCGGCTGGCTCTCCTCGGTCCTCCCCTCTTAGAGGCATCTGCCAAGCCCCCCACAGCTCGTCAGCTGTTGCCACACGGAGCCCATCTGCTGTCCCCGCCCTGCGCGTATTCCTGCCTCGCCCCGGTGTGGGCCGTGGTTTGCTGTGGCCACCGTTCGCCGATGGCTCTGCTTTGCAGCTTGTCCAGCACCCTACTTGCCAGGCCGACGGTGGCCTCCCAGCTCCGTACGTGTGGTCTGCAAACCCGAGGTCCGAGGACAGTGTTCACGATTTCTCGTCACATCATACAGATCAGGGTCTGAGGGCCACACGCGGCTGTTGATGATTTGTTCCTTAAGTCTTTTTTAAAAAACTTGATTATGGGAAAATTTAAAACCAGACAAAATGTGCAGAAAACTCTAACGAAGCCAAGTTCCCATCTTCCAACAAAATGTCGGTCAGCTCTTGACCTGTCTTGTTTCATTTGCACCCCAAGAGCACTAAGCCCCTGGGGTCCCCACTGCACCCCTGCGGTGACCCCATCCTCTGTTGTCACGTCACATTAGCAGAGTTGTCAGTATTTTCCTTTAAAAGACGTGTGGTATTTTTAAACAAACACAATGCCGTGTGATTCTTAAAAGCGTGGCAGGAACCCTTTAACGTCTTCAACTGGTTGGGCCCAAAATTGCAGCTGTCTTGTAAGTGTCCCGGTGGTTGGGGCCACACCTGCGGTGGTCGGTGGTTCTCCAGCCCCCATCGTAGGGAAGAGGCCGAGTGGCTCCCCGGTGGTTTCCTGGGGTCCGCCCGCACCCTGTTCAGAAGCTTGCTTTCTCGGCCATGTCAGCAGCCTTGGTGCCCGGGCTGGAGCCGCCCACCTGTTAATGATGCGGTCCTGATCGTCCTCCACAGCTGACCTGTGAGCAGTCCCGTGAGCTGCGGTTCCCGCACGGGGGCACCTGAGGGGTTCCCTCCGTCCCATGCCCGCTCTCCCGGGGTCACGCCCCAGTGGGAGCTCAGAGCACGTCTGGACGCCTGGCACCTCGTGTGCTCCGGCCTATGTGTGGCTCCTGTGGAGAAGGGCCAGCGCCCGCCCTCAGAGCCCATGTCGGGGTGCCGGTCCGACTCGGCACAGCTGCACTGACGTCCCGTGTGTCCTGGGCCAATACCGCCACTTCGGTGCCCAGACGTCGGCTGGCTGTCCTGCTGGGCAGTGCTCTAAGGCCCCTGTGTCTGTGGCCTCTTGGGGAGCCAGGTGCTGCTTCCACTTCCACTCGTCCCCCCGGCCCCTGTGCTGACGCTGTGTTTCTGTCATAGGACCCTTCTCTGCTGGACGGCCGTGTGGCACTGCTCCACGTCCCGGGCGGCACGGTGGTGTCAAGACAGGGAGACCAGGTGAGCAAGAGAATGCGGTCCAGGCGAGCAGTCGCCAGGGCTGTCGGGCACTGCAGCCGGGCTGGATGGAGGGCGCTGGACGCACAATGCAGGGTCTCGTCACCGTTTCCATGAAGACTCCCCTCGGGCTTGTCCTCCTCATGGGGCGGGCACGTGTCCACACTCCCATGCGCGTGCACATGTAGACATGTTTCCTGGTCACACACATAAGCCAGGAAGAAGGGCGTTTTCTTCCCCAGCTCTTAAACCCAGCTGCAGACGAAGATCCGTTCTGATTCCACACACGAAGGAGTCTCCGGTTCTGGGAGCCTCAATGTGCTGGGCGGGTCGCACCTCCGCACCTCTGCCTGGCCAGGAGCCGGGAGCCCTGGGCCGTCTCTGTGGGGGTCGCACCCTCTGGCCCGCACGCCAGCATGTTTGTGCCTTCTGCGTTCAGAGCAGCCGCAGCCAGACCCGCTGTCTTGCTGGGGAGGCAGACCGAGCCTGGGCCTGCTCTCCGGTCTGCTTGCCCTGTGTGCTTTATTGGCTGGGCCCAGGTGACGCCAGCTGATACAGGGCGGGACGGAGGGCGGCAGGGGCTCTGGGCACGTGCGGCATTAGGCCTTCTGGACGTGCTGCCGTAGGCACCACGTCGCTGTTTGTCTCTGCCCTGGCCCTTTTCTCCTGGCTTTTCCTCAAAGGACACAGACTGCCACTGACGTCGTGTACCGCGCAGCCTGGCCGCCATAGTGGGGACAGCCTTCTCCCCATGCTGCGCTGCCAAGTGCCCCAGGGGCCACGGCCGGAGCAGTCGCTGGCCTCAGTGTGTCCCAGCCTCCCAGACCTGCGCCATCAAGCAGCCCTGGCCCCATGAGCACAGCCAGCCTTTCCGCTGCACTGGCTGTGGCTCGGACCATGAGGTCATCAGTGGGGCCGGGTGAGCCAGTTCCGAGCGGGCGTGTGACGGGCACAGGCTCGCACGGGCCGTGTAGCATTGGCCCTGCAGTGCGTGTGATGGGTCGGGCCTGCCGGCCACTGTCAGGGCTGCACAGAGTCTTGGAGACTCAGCCTGTGGATCACTTTTGAGGAAGAGAGGTTGTACCCTCTGCTTGGTGAACACTAAGCGGGTCGCACGTTTGTGTGGGACAGAGAAGCATGCGGGTGCATGGGTGGATGCTTTGTGAGTCCAAGGCTGGGCTGACTGCCCCAAGCCTCCTGTGACCGAAAATTAAATGAAAAAACCGCCCGTGGACACTGCCACATGTCTCCAGTCGTGAGACGAGTCAGACAGAGGTGGGCAGCTGACCATGGGCCCCCGCCTGTCCCCACCAGGACGTGAACATTCTCTTCGTGGTCTCGGGGCTGCTGCACGTGTACCAGCGGAGGGTTGACAGCGAGGAGGACACCTGCCTGTTTGTCACGCGCCCCGGGGAGATGGTGGGCCAGCTGGCCGTGCTCACTGGCGAGCCCCTCATCTTCACCATCAGGGCCAACAGGGACTGCAGCTTCCTGTGCATCTCCAAGGCGCACTTCTACGAGTGAGTCCACCTGCGGGGCTCTGCTCGGGTCCCGCCCCTCGCCCTGCTCCCGCTCGAGGCGGCAGGAGTCCTGGGAGAAGGCAGGACAGCGGGGTGACAGGGAGAGACGGCAGGAATGGGTGTCATGCTGTGGAGGCGAACTGGACGGACGTAAACCCCACTCAGCCGTCCAGGCCCAGACAGGGGAGCAGCCTGTGGGGGGCCCAGGCCTGGTCCCTCTGCGTGTGTCTGTGTGTTCTTGTGTGTCTGTGTGCTCGTGTGTCCCTTTGTCATGTGTTCATGTATATCCACATGTGTATCATCATGTGCATGTCGTGTGTCTGTGGGCTCACAGCACGAGCCCCCAAGGTGGACAGCTCTCTCAGAGCCACTAGCACTGGGTGTACATGGGGTGGATGGAGCAGATGGCCGACTGAGTGCCGTGCTCTGTCCCAGTCCCTGACCAAGGGCCGCGTCCCCTGCTAAGTGGGTCTTACTGATCGATAAGTGGAGGTGCAGGCCCTGCCTGCTGGCGCGCGCCTTAGCCTGGAGGGAAGGGGCAGAGCCAGCATGGGGCTGGAATGACTGGGCTGGCACGGCAGGATCATGCGGAAGCAGCCGACCGTTGTCCTGGGCGTGGCGCACACAGTGGTGAAGCGGATGTCGCCCTTCGTGCGGCAGATCGACTTCGCGCTGGACTGGATGGAGGTGGAGGCCGGGCGTGCAGTGTACAGGTGGGCCCGCGGGGCGGGGCTGGGCGGAGGCGGAGGCGGGGCCTGCAGGGTACAGGTGGGCCCGCGGGGCGGGGCTGGCTGGGGGGCAGACTGGCTGGGTATGGCTCCCGTGGCTCTGAAGTTTCCAGAACACGCCTTGGGCTCCTCCCATTCTGTGCTGATGTGCACACACAGGCACACAACGTTTCCGTGGCATCTTTCCACGTCAGTACCTGCAAATCCACACCCTCCCTTAGGACGGCCCAACACAGGCATCGCTCCTGCAGCCTTTGTGAGCCTCTGTGCCACGGGCTCCCCTGTGATCTCGGAGGAGCGCCCTTATCTTCTGGTTAGGACGGCGGCTAATCCGGACCTGAGTCTTAGCTGTCGATTTTGTGGTATTAAAGCCAAGGAAGTTTTATTTAATCAGTTACAAACCACCAGGAGCCCTTTCCATGTTAGCATATAGGTTTTTTAATGGAAAATAACTATTATCCAAAAAAATTTAGGGAGAAGACTGCATTCCTTTATTAGTACGGGGGCGGGGGTGGCGGGGGCTCCTGGCCTGTGCCCTGCCCACTCCCAGCGCCCCACCCTCACAGGCAGGGGGACAAGTCGGACTGCACCTACATCGTCCTCAGCGGCCGGCTGCGCTCCGTGGTCCGGAAGGATGACCTCAAAAAGCGCCTGGCTGGGGAATATGGCCGTGGCGACCTCATCGGTGTGGTAGGTCTGAGGTGCCCTCGGCTGCGTCGCATGCTGGGGCGGCGCTCGGCCCACCTGGCTCCTTAACTGGGCGAGGGGAATGAGCCCTCGGAGTGACTCGGTCGGGGGGGGGGAGGGTGATTACCCCCGCAGTTCTTAGGTTCGAGCAGTTTGCCTGCTCCTAGCCTGGGCAGCAGCACTGGGGTTGCCTCTGGAGGTCAAAGGTCAGAGGACTCTAGGAGGGATGGGGCCCAGGTGGTTCCTCCAAGACCCTCGTGTGTGGGAGGAGGCCCTGGCTGGGACAGCTGCCTGCCCTGTTCTTGGTGCCTCACGCGGCACCCTGTCTTGGGTGCTGGGGCCCCTTCGGCCTTGGCAGGTCCGGTGCTGCTGACCGTGTGTCCCCTTGCACGCCGCAGCACAGTGGGCTGGGCGGGTGCCTTTCCCTCCCGCTAGTCACCTGCTCCACACTTCCAGAGGAGCGGCTGTGCGCTCTGCCCACCAGTGCGACACAGGCTCCTCCGGTCCCCTCAGGTGGAGACGCTCACACACCAGCCCAGGGCCACCACCGTGCATGCCATCCGCGACTCGGAGCTGGCCAAGCTCCCCACAGGGGCCCTGACCTCCATCAAGCGCAGGTACCCACAGGTGAGGGCTCCTGCCCAGGCTGCATGGGGGTGGGCGTCACCGTGAGGTCATGTTCGCTGTGCAGTGGGCTGTGTCCTGTCTGAGGTCACCGGGGGGCTCAGGTGAGACAGTGGAACAAACTGGCTTCATGTTTTTGAGGGCAGACAGGGCCTCGGGCAGGTGTGTGGGCGCCGGCCAGAGGTACAGAGGGCACAGGGACCCAGCAAGTGAAGCCCACCTGGCCCCACGTGTCTGAGGCTGTGCCCCGACCAGCTGTGTCACAGGTAATAGCAGGTGGGGACAGGGCCTAGTGGCAGTGTGGTCTAGGCAGTGCAGGCTTGCTCACCGTGCAGCTCGGGGAAGTCGAAACCAAAATCCGAGGAGGGCAGGCAAGGCTTGGGCCAGGCCGCCATGCGTCCAGGCAGCAAGATGGGGCCCGCTCCTGGGGCGTCCCCACACTGGCTTTCTGGTCTTCACGCCCTGCCTGAGTAGCAGGGGGCAGCCGAGGAAGCAGAGGCTCAGGCCCGTCCACTGCTTCAGCATGGCAGCAGGTGTCCTGCAGACATCAACGTTCTAGAACAAATGGCAAGTCCCCCAGGCCCTTTTATGACGTTAACATGCCTGTGATACCAAAGCTCAACAGGAAACTCCGTTGTTTCTTAGTACTGTAGCCGTATGGACTCTATATTAGCACGTCAGCTAGAAACACAGGTGTCTGATTAGGGTCCACACAGAGAATGTCAGCCAGTGTGGAAAGTTATTAAAATACAATGAATTATGGCAAAAAGGAAAAAGGAAAACCTTATGATTCTATTGAGGCATTTAACAGAATCCAGCCGTTACGAATAAACGCTCTGAGGATTGAAAGGAAACCGTTAAAGGAGACTTTGTTCTGGAACAAAATCCAAAACGAGACAGCTCCTCCCAGCTAATAAAAAATGTTGGAGAAAAAAGGAAACAACTGGCACACATCTGGAAAAAGAGTAAAAAATATAGTTACGGATAGTACGCACCCTCTTTACTAGAAAACTCCAGGGAAACAGGTAGGGCTGTGGGTCGAGGTCAGCATGGCAGGGGCGGGGTTCCGAGTCCCAGGTGGCAGTGGAGATGGAGCAGGCCCCCCCAGGGGACCATGGAGGAAGGCCGGCCACAGAGGCTCGCTGCAGAGGTGTGGCAGTGGACGCAGGTCCCCTGCAGGCCTAGCTGCATCCTGTTGTGTGGAAGGCGTGGTCCTGTCCCAGGGCAAGTCTTTCTCGTTGGAGACGGAGTGTGTGCCCCGCGGGCAGGGAGCGCAGACAGGGAGACGCTGGACAAAGGGACGGAGCCGCGCAATGTGACATCTCGTCACGCTACTCGGCATGGCTTGCAATTTAAAACATGAATTTTTTATTTCTGGACTTTTCCATGTAATACTTTCAGTCTGTGGCCAACCGCGGATAACCAGAACCCCGGAAAGGGAAACGCGGATGCGGAGGCCGCGGGGAACGTTTTTCTCAGTGGCCCGGGGGGCGGCACACGGGGCCGGGTTCTGTCCTCGGGCTGCCCAGCCTGCCTGAGCCCCTGGCTGTGCTGTCCTGTCCTGTCCCTGCTCCTGGCCACCTTTCCAGCTCTGGGCCTGGTGTCCGTGAGGTGACCACCCTGAGGGGCTCTGAGCCTCCTGGGGGCCCAGGACTGTCCTGAATGCTCGGTGTTGATTCTCCCCTTCCTGCTGCTTCCCGTCTGTGGTCGGCCTTCACCGTGAGAGACAGTGGCCTGCTCTCCCGTCACATGGCGCTGTTCGTCCTGGCTTCAGTCGCCCTTGGCTGTCAGATGTGTATGTCTTTCGTGTGGACGTTCGCATCCCAGATCTGGTCCTCCTGACGTGGCCCGCGCGTCCCCACCTCGGCCCGTCCCATCATCCCGACCCTTATTCATGGGCACGTGCAGCCCTCCCTCAGGACCCCCCCCGCTGCAGCCGCGTGTCACCGTCAGTACCCTGACAGTCACCCCCACTCCACACCAAGCCATGCCATTCCCTCACAGCTGTCACTCCAGTTGTCACCACCACCCCCACACCCCAGGCCACCAGGCCCCCCCTGTCCTGAGACTCACCAGAAGGCAGTCAGCCCTTCCTCCCTCCCTCGGTTAGTACTTTACCGGCCTGCAGCTCCTGTGGTTTCGGGGACTTGCATCCGAGGGCCTGGGGGTGGCCCACTGCAGCACCAGGAGACCACAGTGGAGGGCAGAGTGCTTGTTGCGGTGGCCAGGAGCACGGGCGAGGGGATGACAGTCAGCCTCGGGCCACCGCTGCACAGCAGCTACTGGTCTGGGGGTTCTGGCGGGTGGTACCCTCGCCACCGGGACACACCTTTCGGCTGGTGCCTCAGCTGCACCTTTGGAGGCCAGTAGTTGACACGTGGCTCTGCCCTGCCAGCAGCTCTGGGTGGCGGGAGGCGGCTGGGCCTGTGGGCCACGGTCCTGACCAGCCCCTGGTTCTGGGTGACACTCTGCAGCTTCCGACATGGGCAGTCCTCAGGCGGGGCTAGGGAAGGCTGGCCACACCTGCGGTCAGTGCTGGCTCTGCCTCAGCGCACCCTGCTGTTGGGTCCTCAAGGCAGACAGGCGGCCACAGCTGCCGGCCTGCCCACCATCCCACCCACTGCGTCCTCTGCAGGGCAGCTCCCTGGGGGTCCACAGACCCTCCCCACCTCCTGTCCCCAGGCCACCAGCCTCGGTGCTTCGCTGTCCACAGAGCCGACTGAGGCCGTCCACGTTCAGCTCATGCCAGCACCCAAGCCGACCTGCGGGGACTGAACTTCCTCCCTGCCATTGGCAAGTTGCGTGGCAGAGTCTGGGAGTAGCGTGAGCTGCAAAGGGGTCAGGGCAATGGGGGCTGGTGGGCCAGGCTCCCACGTGCGCCGCTCACAGAAGCCCCAGGCCAGTCCTGACGGCGTTCCACACTGCCAGCCCCCAGCAGAGGCTGGCCCTTTCTGTCTGCGCTCGGACTTGGTGCAGATGGAACCTGACCGGTGCTGTCCTTTGAGTCTGCCGTTCGGGGTGGCGGCGAGGGACCCATGTGGTTCTGCGTGTTGCTGGCACGTCTCTTTGTTTCCGAGCGGTGCATCACTGTCACTCCAATTGTCCCTCCACCCCCCGTGATGGCTACGTGGGTGGCGTCCAGGTCGAGGCCGTCGCGAAGGGCCGTTCAGAGCGCGCTCGAGTCAGTGTTTCGTGGCCCGTTTGCACGTCTCAGGTGCTGCCTGAGCGTGCGATCACCCGGCCGAGGGGAGGTGCGGCTCTGACTTCTGAGCCGTCGTCCACCAGCCCCACGCTGCGCCGGGGGCCCCGGCAGTGGACGTCCCGTCCGTGGCATCTCGACACTTGGTGCTCAGGTGGTCAGACCCCCTGTCAGATGCGAGCCCAGCTCTTGGTGGGAAACGGACCACCCCCCCCCACACACACACACGATTAGAATCTGCATCTCCCTGATGGTAAAGATGCTGTGCACATTTTACGTGTTCGTTGGCCTATTTTGAACCTTTTCCAAAGTAGAGAAGACCACTTTTTAAATTATCTTTAACAGAATTATTGTCAATTTGTAATTCTGATCGTTATATGTTGTCATGTATTTAAAGGTTCTTTTAGAGAGACAAGTTCAAATATTAATAGATAAAACGTGTTTGGGATTGGCTTCAGAGCTTTTCAAGGGTGTGTGTGAAATAGGGTGAAGGGAGGGTGGGGTTCACAGGCGTCTCTCTGCCTGTGTATGTGTTTGAAATTTTCTGTAATTAAGTGTCTTTCTTAATTAGCCCCTACCAACAGTTCGATGCTATGTTAGTTGAGTATGAAGCAGACCCTCCTCTTTAGTTTGTTTCGGACCCCTCTGCTCACACTCCTTTGTATCTCGCTCGCATCTTACAGTTTGGACAGTTTGCCCTGTGTCTTCCGTGAGTCTCTGCCTCCAGCATCCTGCGCTGACAGGGTCCTCAGAGTTGGCTCGCAAGTGGAGGGCTGGCTGGCAGGGGCTGGGGAGTGCTGGTCACTGGAGTGTAAGGGGTCAGAGCTGGTTCCTTCCGGAGTAGCCCCACACTGCACTGGAGGTTCAGGAAGCAGGCAGGAGGCTGGCGGGGGTGGGGGTGGTGCAGAGAGCGGGGAGAGGAGCAGCATTGGCCTTAGGGAGCGGCCTCCGTCACCTCTCTGTTCTCAGCATGCTGTCTTAGGTGACTTGGGTTTTTCTGAAGCTAGACAGTGTGACCACGGGCTGCATCTGAGCCGCAGTGGGAGGCTGTAGTGCAGTGTGTCCCCTGTGGTCTGAACACCTCAACAGTGCAAAGGCGGTCAGCAGCCAAGAGTACATGACAGATACTTTAACATTCCAACCTTAAATACTCCTGTTCTCACTCTAAACATTTTAGTACTAATACAGTCAACAGTAACATTTAAAAAGTAGGACTTCTCGGGTATCATGTAATCCCAGCCAGTGCTCATTCTGGGAAGTACCCACTGGCCTGTGGCCGGGGGTCTGGCCTTCCCTGGGGGGTTGTCCCATGTTTCCTGCCCTGGAAATGAGAGGAGAGGCCCACCATCAGGGTCTCAGGGCACTTGCTCCTTGCACCTACCACTGCCAGTCGACGTGTTCAGGCAACCCAGCTACCCATCACCCACCCATGTCCCAGAGCAGTTTATGGCCATGTGGTTTCAAAGAGGTGAACCCAAGGTCCTTGCCTTCTTCGTTTAAAATGTGTGGTTGGGTCTGTTCTTTCTCCACCCTCAGGTTGTGACTCGGCTGATTCATCTCTTGGGTGAGAAGATTCTGGGCAGCCTTCAGCAGGGAACTGCAACAGGTATGTCCCCAGGCCTGGTGCCTGGGAGCCCCTACCCATCCAAACCTGGAGCCCCTCCCACTAAACCTGGAGCCCTGCCCACAGCCCCGCCCACCCAGCATGGAGTCACACCCACCAACCCCTAGCCCTGCCCACAGCCCCGCCCACCAAGCATGGAGCCACACCCACCAACCCCTAGCCCTGCCCACAGCCCTGCCCACCAAGCATGGAGCCACACCCACCAACCCCTAGCCCTGCCCACAGCCCCGCCCACCAAACATGGAGCCCTACCCTGTGGTCTGCGTCTATCATAGTCAACAGCCTTCCACTCTAGACTCCTTGCTGTTCTGTGACCTCTGCCCCCTCTGCCCCGAGCACCCTCTGCAGAGTCCACTCCTCCCCCTACCCCAAGCCACTCTGAGCCCCATGCATAGCCTCAGCGTAGCCTCAGCGTAGCCTCTCTGAGCCCCATGCACCATGATGCTCCCAACTCCTCAGTTCCTGTTTTCTGTTTCACTTTCCTCCTCTGCACTTGTCGCCACCCCCTGGCACATCACATGTCTCCCCAGCTGGCGTTTGCTGTCTCCTGCACTGCTGTGTAAGCTGCAGGAGGATGGGTGTCACGTCCCTTCTCTCTGGGGAAGCCCCTTTGACAACAGCTCTGTAGAGCAGGTCCATGGCCACCTGTCCTCTTAGCTCCCCTTCACCCGAGCCCGCCTGCATGCCCCTCCCCACGGGGGGGGACGACGTATGGGGTCTTGCGCCCACAGTCCCTCGCAGGGCTGCGCCTCTTCCCTCTGGCCTCCAGGGTGCTCCTGTGCCTTGTTCCTGAGCACAGGGAGTCGTGGGGACTTTGTCTTTTAGTTTTTAGAAGTTTGATCTTGGAGTGTCCGGGCGTGAATTTCTCTGGGTTTATCCTGTTTGGGGTTTGCTCATCTTCGTGAATCTATAGGTTTGTAGCTTACCGAATTTGGGAAGGTTTCAGCCTTTTTTCCTTCAAACATTCTTCAGCCCTCTACTCTTTCTATTCCTCTGGGATTCCTGGGTTTACTCTTATCCCAAAGAGCTCTGACGCACAGTTTTAATCTTTTTCTCTCCCTCGTGTTTTGGTTGAATAGTTTCTTTTGATCTGTCTTCAAGGTCATTGGCTCTTCCTCGGCTCGATTCTGCTCTTCAGCCCATCCAGAGAGTTTTGTTTCCGTCATTCTGTTTATGCCTCTGTTTCAAGACCGTTCATGACCGCTGTTTCTCTCTGATCACAGCCTTATTGTCCTTGTCAGGTCATTCCAAATTCTGAGACATGTTGTCGTTTTCGTCTGTTGATGTCTTTTTCCTTGTTCTAGTTGAGATTTTTCTGGGTCTTGGTATGCCTGGTGATTTTGGACTGTACCGCGTTTTTTGAGTCTTATGTCGTGAGACTGCTTCCGTTTAAGGCTTCTATTTAAGCAGACCGTCGGTGTGCTCATGTTCACGGAGCACGTCCTGGCCCTCCCTCCTGGGCTGCTTCAGTGCGCATGGAATTCTCAGAGCCTCTGCAGTGGTACCTGGGTCTGCCCATGTGTGCGCTGCCCAGAGCCAGTGAGGGCTGGCTGGTGCTGCACACCACACTCAGTCCCCAGAGCCACCGCTGTGTGATTCTGGCTGGTTTCGTGCATGGACTTGGCGCTAGAGTTAGAGAATTCCTTTTTCCCCTTCCCCCTTCTCTATGGTCTTCTCTATGGGGGTGCCAGCTCTCCTTGTTAGTGCAGGGCGTGGGGGACTGGGGGCTCCACCCCACTGTGTCTGCAGCCCCACGCAGGTAGGAAGCCTGTGTTTGCTTAGTGCTTGGGGCCCCTGGAAAGTAGGCAGCACTCAGTGTTAGGAGGATGGCTGGGCCCTGCCTGCCTGGAGCTGGGAAGCGGCGGGGCTACTGCCGCTTCCGTGGCATTCATAGGGCGTTTTCCCAAGAGTGACGGTCCCAAACCGGGCTGTCTTCCTCTCTGCACCCTTCTGAGTCTCCTGAGAGCTGGGTCCTTGTGAGTGGTGGCAGCAGTGGGATGTGCCTACTCCTCTCCCCTTGGCCAGAACCAGAACCTCCCATGTGCCTGTCCTGAAGGCCCAGACTCCCGGCCCTTCCTCACAGGGAGGGCTTCCGCGGGAAAAGGTTGTGGGAAGCAGGGGCAGGCCCTCTGCTGCCCTGTGTGCGCCAGTGCCCAGCTCCCAGGCCTCATCTTCTTTCCCTGCCCCGAGTTGCTCCCAGCAACCCACTCATCCCGCCGTCCTGCATTCCCCTCTCTGGCCCCCAGGTCAGGCTGTGCAGGCCTGACACACTTCAGCGCTAGGGACTGTCCTCAGAGGCTCAGGGCACTGCCCCGGGAACTAGCGCTGATGTCCCGGGGGTCGCCGTGTCCTCCCCACAGTGTCTGAGATGAAGAACATGTCTGTCCATCATCCAAACAGATGGCTTCCTCTTTCTAGAGCGAGTGGTGAAGACCCCTAGGAGGCTGGTTCAAAGGACAGGGCCCCGCCCGGCAGCGTATCTTAAGGGTTTGAGTTTTCTTGGCTCTCACGTTCATTCCCACATGCCACGCCTCTGTCTCAGCGTCTCCTTCAGTGGGCCTGCCCTGGTGTGCCACGTGCTCAGCGGCCAGTGGGGGAGAAGCTCTAGTCACGAGACCTGGTGCCCATCTCTCGTCCCAGGCTGCTTGTGCCACGTGTCATCCAGAAACAGATAGGGACACCTTGAGATTATCACAGGGCCAGCCAACACAGGACCCTGTGCTTCACAGGTCACCAGTTCGGGCTACACTCTGCAGGTGGCAAGTGGGACTCGGGGATCCCCGCCAGCAACCTCTCTACGGTGGCCGTCATGCCCGTGTCGGAGGATGTGCCCCTCACCGCCTTCGCCCTGGAGCTCAAGCATGCCCTCAGTGCCATCGGTAAGCCCCACCCAATGGCCATAGGCCTGGCCAGATGCCTCCTCCTCCCCTGCTCCGTAGGTCCTTCCAGGTTCTTCTGACACGGGAGCTAGTGTGGCCCTCACAGCCAAGCCCTGGGGGTGCTGGGGAGGGCAGAGAGCCGAAGCCCCCGAGGGGCCCCTCTTGGGGTCTGAGCCTGCCAGGGGCATGCACAGCTGCTCTGCCCCTTGGCAAGGATGCCGCAGTGGCGAGGGGGCTGGCCGCCGCTCAGGCAGGCCTTAGGCTGCAGTCGGGAAGCTGGGGCAGCGGTTCCAAGTTACTGACAGCGGTGAAGCTTTGGGATTCAGGAAGCAGGAATTGACATTCCCGCGAGCTCTTAGACGTTCCCAAGCCATTGAGCATTCCTCATTCTTCAGACTTCATGCATTTTATGCGGTTGTGAGTGACCACAGTGATAGACAGTAGGTCAGTTTTCTGTGCTGCGGTCATACTAAGTTCTGGGGTCCTCTTCAAAAAACGGTGCAGCAGATATTATGTCACTGTCATAGACGTGCTTGTGATGGGAGCTTCCGTGCCTGCGGAAACGCTCTCTGTCTGATCCAGGCATGTGATAACAAGGCATTCCTAGGCGCCAAACAGAAATGCTTTATAAAACAAGGCTACTTCCACAGATATTTAATATTTACAAGTTACTCTCAAGATGACATTTTAAAACTCAGAAGGCTCGATGCGCCCGCTGCCTCCGCCTCTGTCTCGTAAAGCACGCCGCAGCGTGCGACTCGCCCCTCTGCCGCCCGCACCGCCGCCTGCGGCCAGCCGCGGCCATCGTCAGGTGCACAGTGGAGGCGCGCTGCTTCAGAAAAGCTTGTTCCGTTCTTTAGAAAAGTGTTTTATTTTCAAATAATGGTAGATTCACAGAAAGTTACAAAACTAGTAGACAAATCCACGGCCCCGGAACTGCAGCATCCGGACCCGGAAGCTGACACGTGCACGGCCCCCGTGCGGTCTGCAGATGCCCCTAGTTCTGCGCATGCGCGCGTGCACCGTGCTGTTGTGGCTCTGGCGTCGGTTCCTGCAGTCGCCCACCCCACAGCCCTCTCCCAACGAGCATCATGAAAAGGGAGCCAACAGTACGTGGCCTTCGCAGTTGGCTTTCTTCGCTCAGAATGACGCCGCGTGTCGCTAGCACGTCCCCTCCCTGCCGAGGAATGCCAGCGGTCTGGCCTGCACGGGTCCGCGCGCCTTCACCTGCTGACGGGGCGCGTGTCCCGCGTGGGGTTTGTGAGCTGCTCTGCGACGGCGTGCGGGAAGGGGCTGCGCGCGCGAGTGCGCCCCTCCGAGGACATGGGCAGGATCGGGGTCGTGACGGCCGCGAGGACTCCCGGAGCCGCGGCCCCCCGCGCTCCCGCCGGCGGTGCGCAGTGCTGTCCCGTGTCCACGGCCTCGCCAGCGCTCGGTGTCGTCACCGGCTCATCTTGCTGCTCGGGTGCGTGGGTGGAGAGCGCGTCACGCTTTCCCTTCGTTCCTCCGTTGGTAGGTGCTGCCGGGGCCTTTCCTGCGGTCAGCCCTGCGCCCCTCTCGGGTGCCGCGCCCCGCAGACCTCGTCCTGGCCGCGCAGGTCCCAGGATGCTGTATCCAGCCCCCTGCTGGGCGTCTGGTTTACAGATGCTTCGCTGCAGTCTCTACTCGTGTTTTCAGCCTCTTGACGCTATTGACGAAGTCCAGTTCATTGATTTTTTCTTTTCTCAGCCGTGCTTTAAACATCTTTTCTAAGAACTCTCCACCTAGCCCTAGGGCCTAGGTTTCCTCCGGTATTTTTTGTAAAAGGCTTGCAGCTTTCATTTAAATCTATGATCTGCTTTTAGGCTAATTTTTGTATAGAGCATGATATCTAGGTAGAGGTTAATTTTCTTTTGCGAGTGGCTGTCCAGTTGCCCCAGTACCATTTGCTGAAAGACACCCCCTTCCTCCATCAAGTGGTCTTGGCGCCCCTGTTGACGATCATGTGACATGTGTGAGGCTCTGGCTCACGGTTCCGTTCCACTGCCAGCACCGCACTGTTTGGTGGCTGTAGCCTTATAGTTAGGTTTCAAATCAAGAAGTCCGGGTCCTCCAGCTTTGTTCTTCACCAAGATTGTTCCTGCTGTTCAGGGTCCCCCGAGACCCATATGGATTTTAGGGTGTGCTTTTCTACACCTGAAAAAACGACACCGGGGTTTTGACGGGGACGGCACTGGTGGCTGACGTCTTCCCGGTACTGTG
>NW_011888938.1:394334-397538 GCF_000151845.1 Pteropus vampyrus
GAGCCCCCTGTCCGCATGCGCCCTGGGTCAGCCCCCTTGTCTGTGCCCCTCCATGTCTCCAGCCCCTTGACTGCGCCCCGTGTCCACGCGCCCCATCTGTACCCTCCAGTACCCACGAGTACCGGCTGTGCAGCTGGTTGGGGCAGCAGGAGGACATCCACCGAATCGTGCTCTACCAGGCAGACAGCACGCTCACGCCTTGGACCCAGCGCTGCATCCGGCAGGCAGACTGCATCCTCATCGTGGGCCTGGGCGAGCAGGAGCCCACAGTGGGCGAGGTGGGCGAGACCGCCAGGAGGGACAGGGTGGCGGGGGTGGGGCTTCGGCTGGCTGGTGTGGCTGAGGAGCTGTGCGAGTGAGGCCTGGGTTCTGCGTCTCCCCTGCTCTGCACTGTCTGCTTATTTCCAGCTTCCTGGGCATGAAGTGGGGCCTCATCATTCCTTCAGGTGGCACTTGCCACCTCCTTCCTCTGCTGCATCACTGTTCTCACGAGCTTCTGCCACTGTGATTGCCGGGCAGCTAAAAATCCCTCCCCTGGTGCAGAGGTCATTAGAGGCGCTCTGGGGTGTTCAGGAGGCAGCGTTAGAGAAACGGCCCCGCCCTCTGGCCACGCCCCTACCCGCAGACCCTGCCCCCAGCCAGGCCCCTTCTCCCCAGCCCAGCTGTTCACAGAGTCAGAGTGCCGCGGCCAGGGCCCTGCCTCCCGGCCTGTGCGGGGCTGCTCAGCACGGTGGTTTCCACCGTGGGACCTTTAGGGACAACCCCATCCTGCCCTTCGGCTCCATCCTGCCGGTCCTCAGGTCACCGGGCTGCCTGACCGCAGGCTCTGCACTTCCACAGCTGGAGCGGATGCTGGAGAGCAAGGCCGTGCGCGCCCAGAAGCAGCTGATCCTGCTGCACCGGGAGGAGGGGCCGGCCCCGTCCCGCACCGTGGAGTGGCTGAACATGCGTAGCTGGTGTTCCGGCCACCTGCACCTCTGCTGCCCGCGCCGCGTCTTCTCCAGGAGGAGCCTGCCCAAGCTGGTGAGGCCGGGACGCAGGGCAGGGGCGCCCAGCTGCAGCCCGCAGCCCGGTCCCGACTCGCCCCTTCTGCGCTCTGATTCTCCGCTGTCGCTGTCGGAGCTGTCAGGGCTCCGCCGCCGGTGGCTCACCTCTCCGCGAGGCGGTGAACCGATTGTGAGCGCACGTTTGAGCCTGGCCACAAGGTGGCGTCCGCGCTCCCCGAACAGGCGGGGCCCAGGGCATCGGGATGAGCCTGCGACCCTGGAGGGTCCCGGGGGCCTCAGGTCAGCGTTGCCCCTTCCTTGGGGTAGGAGCACATGCAGGCCCTAGGGCACCTCTTCTGGATGGTGTCTTCAGTCCTGGGGGTTGGGCAGGGGGGAGAGCGCAGAAGCTGCCCGCATGCCACAGCCTGCCTGGCCCCACGGCTCCGTGGACCGCGTCTTGACACCTGCATCCCTGCCTGAGAACGCTGCCCTGTGCACGCTCCACCCTGAGGCAGGGTTTCAGCTGAGGTTTGCTTAGTGTCCCTTTGGGGACAGCTCTCTAGGGCTCTGTGGTCTCCTGCTGGGCTCGTGGTTATGTGGTCCAGCCGCCTGCACTGCCCACTCACCCGGGTGGCCCTTCTGAAAGCATCCTCCTGGGAGAGCCTGGGCACCAAGGTGCTGGCAGCGTCGGTGTGTCCTGGACAGAGCCGTGTGTCACTTCCCAGGCCCACGTTAACTCAGCCCAGCCCTCCCCTTCTGGCCCCTCAGGCAGAAATGTACGAGCGGGTCTTCCAGAGGCCCCCAGACCGCCACTCGGATTTCTCCCGCCTGGCGCGGGTGCTGACCGGCAACGCCATCGCGCTGGTGCTTGGAGGAGGGGGAGCAAGGTGAGTCCCCGCCTGTGCGCCTGTGCTCCGTGCGCGCATGCGCGGGGCGATGTGCTCAGCGGTGTAGCTGCGCCCAGAGCACGTCGCCCAGCCCAGCAGAGCCTCCCGCAGGCTCTCCCAACTCACGCCCCGCAAATTGGCCACCCGGGCTTTAAGCATTGCCAGAGCAGCAGAAGAAAACTTACATCTTGTTCTGATTGTGCCTGGAGCCTCTTGCGTCTCCTCTTCTGGAAACTGTTCTGTCCTTTGCCAGACTTTCCAGTGGGCTCCGGTGAGCCTTTCCATTTTAACCCGTGCTTAGTAGAGTGACAGCCGGATCTGATCTGCTCTCGGGCCTCTGAAGCCGAGCTCCTTAGAGGACTCACAGCCCAAACACTTGTGTCATGCTGACCTTGTACGCCTCCCCTGAACTTAATCGGTTTTCTTTTTTTTTAATTATTTATACCTACAGCACCTGGTCTTTTTAGGCGGTCTCCCATCCAAGTACTAACCAGGCCCCACCCTGCTTAGCTTCTGAGATCAGACAGGGCTCGTTCAGGGTGGCATGGCCATAGACCATGGGCTGTGGCTCCACTGGGGTGCGAACCCAGGACCTTCTGCATGTAAAGCAGACGTGCTAACCACTAAGCTATGGAACCACATCCCGCTGAACTTAGTTTAAGAGAAATATACATGGAGCAGACTCAGAGGCCAGTGCTGAGGGTGTGATGAGGCCAGGGCTGTCCTTGGTGAACTGGAGGGCAGAGTGGCACCTCCCACAATGTCTGCCACTGGGCTGGGTGCAGGGCTGGGGATGCCCTGTGGGCTGGAGCTCCCCGTGCCCACCCCCCACCCTCGCACGGGTGGACATCAGCACTGCTGGCCGAGTGAGTGCTCAGGCAGTCCCTCCTCTGGCCCTGTTAGTGGGGCCCCCGGGTGCTCTGTGCCCAGGTGAAAGTGCCCCAAGGACATGGCTTTCAGAGTGAGCTGGGAAAGGGAGGGGCCAGCAGGCCAGAGCCCTTGGCCGTTGCTGTGATGGGAGGCAGTGTGCCCAGATGTCTCGTCTCGGCCCCTGCAGTCGGACCGTGCTCAGGCCAGCTGGTCTGCTCCTCTGCAGTTCCGGGCAGGGAGGTGCGGCCCACTGCCAGTCTGGGGACCCAGAGCCTCTTCTTTGGGGAGGCTCGGAAGAGCAGTGCAGCCGAGCCCCAAAACTGCTCATGTAACTGGACTCACGACTCACTGTCCCCGCTTCCCCAGATGGGGGACTCCGAGGTGTGAAGGCCTGCTCTAAAACCCTTACAGGCAGGAGGGCCCTTACCCCCACACCCCTACACTCCCCTACTCCCCACCCT
>NW_011888938.1:397943-399965 GCF_000151845.1 Pteropus vampyrus
GTCTGCATTTTGTTCTGTAGTTTCACATTACTGGGTTCCTGACCCCCTCCCTTGCAGTCATCCTGTCGATGGCTGTCATCTCATCCATCACCCATCTGCCACCTATCAGTCATCCATCATCCGTCACCCATTATCCCTCATCTATCACTTATCTGTCCACCTGTCCACCATCCATCTCTCCATCTATCTTCTGTGTATATATTCGACCCCTCCTTACCGCTCATAATCCCAGTGTGGCTCCTCCCTAGCGACGCCAGTCCTCCGTTTACGTCGCCGTGACAGAGCTGTCACATCGTATTGTGTAGGCGACCGTATTGCCTTCTTCGGGCTTAACCGTTGCTGCAGCTGCCATTTGCTCAGTTTCCTGGGCTTCACTAATTCCTCTCGGACTCTGCTGGGAGCGTCAGGCCTCAGTGCGCTCGGCCCGCGGGGGCGTCTCCGCCGACCCCGTTTGGGGGCTGCCTGCCCACCCCCTCGCTCTGCCGCTGCCGGGGACCCTCCACCGTCACCTTGGGAGCTGCCCGTGTCTCTTGTGTTTGGCTCCACTTCCTGGGGCCCATGTCATCCTCCTCCTTGATCCACTCCTGGTTTTGGTAGGGCTCATACTCTAGAACTCTCCTTAAGAGAGAAAGAGGTTAAGTAGGAGGTACAAGTTTTAACCACGAGGCACAGGGGATGTCCTCATTCTGCCGAAAGTTGGGGTGTGGAGTTGTGGACGGACGTGATTTTCCCTGAGACGTATGAAGGCGCGGTCCCATGGCCTTTGGCTTCCAGTTGAGGTCAGCGCCATTGTTACCTGTGTCTCTGGGGAAGCTTCTGAGACAGCCCGACTCTTGTTCTGCCGACGGGGCGTGAGCGTGTACCTGGGTCCACGCCGCGGGCATCTCGGGGCCGTTCTTGATGCCCGCCCCTCCGTGCCCCGCTCTCCCTCCTTGGAGCCTTAGTGTTAGACGGGGCCGCTCAGGTGGACCAGCCACCCCCAGCACATCCCCTCCCACAATTTGTCCCACTTTCTTCTGGGTGACTTATCTGAAATGTATCTTCCTACTAATCTTTCCTGCTAAAACATTTCTCTGCCTCGAGTGCTTTTTCGATAGCGTTCTTTGTCCCAGGACTGTGATGTTGAATTTCTCCGAGATCACTAATGCAGCTTTTTGCTGCTTGCCTGCGCGTCCTGCTCTGTGCTGACTATGTCTGCCCTTGACCTCATCGGTGCACTGCTGAGGCCTAGGCCACGGTTGGCCATGCTTCGCTCACGCTTCCTGTTGATGGACAGCGGGCGACACAAGCGGAGCTCGCAGCTGTTCCGAGATAGGTCTCCGCATGACGTGTTCCCTTCCTCGTGGGCACACACCTGGATGAACTCCTGCGCCTGGGGCCCTCGTACCATTTTACGGCCACTAGTGAAGTTCGAGAGCCCTGCTCGCCATGTTTTTGTCACCCCTGGTATGGTCAGTATTTTAAAGCATGGCCATCCCGCTGTGCGGGCAGTGACGTCCCGTCCGGTTCCAACGTGCTTCTCCCTGGGGGCCAACGACGTCCTGTGTGCTGGCCATTTGATACCTTCTGTGAAGTGCCGTTTACGGCCCTTACCCGTGTTTAACAGGTGGCTCGGTTTTGTTACTGAGTTAGAAGAGATTTTTTTGTGGTCTGAATGTAAGTCTCCTGCCAGGTGTATTTACTGCTGATGTACTCTCTCAGTCTTTGACTTTTCATTTTTATAATGGCAGCTTCGATCAAGTTTTTAATTTTGATGAAGTGCAGATTTCCAATTTTTTATGGTTATTCTGCTGTTATGAAGCTCTTGCTCATCCCAGGGCCATAAAGATATTCTGTATTTTCTTCTAGAAGCTTTGTGATTCTAGCTTGCACCTGGGTCTGTGGCCCACCTAAGATCTGTGCGCAGTAGGAGGTGAGGGCGGCGGCCGCCCCCGCGTGGTCGTCAGGTCGCTGGCGCTCGCTGCAGGCTTCCCTTCCCTGCGGCTGTGCGGGCGGATCTGTGTCGGGCTGTGTTCCGTCCTC
>NW_011888938.1:401274-414046 GCF_000151845.1 Pteropus vampyrus
TGTGACTGGCTCGTTTCCTGAGCACCGTGTCTTCCAGGTAGCCAGTGTCAGGACTTCCTTCCTTTTAAGGCTTTGACAGCCCACCGTGTGCACACTCTGAACTTTTTTGCTCATTCATCCATCAGGAGGCACCAGTCTGTTTCTACGTTGGCTCCTTGATGATTCTCGAGGCACAGTCAGTTCATAGCCTGTGTCGCCATCTGTTCCTGGTTCCTTTGGGTCTGCGTCTCTCGTCTGTCTTCCCTCTAGCCGTGGCCATGGGGTCTTCTCCTATGACTGATGGGTCATCTGTGCTTGAGTGGTGAACATCGCGCATGAGAAACGGCGACAGTAGTCTGAGCCTCAGGAGGGCCACTTCAGTCAGATACCGGCTCTCCTGCTCCTGTGGGGGCTTGTCTGTGTCCCACCCACCTTGACACTCAACTAGTGGGCCTGGGTTCAGGTCCCTACACCTCCTGACTGTCCAAAGCCCACGTAGCTGCGCCACCTCTCCGAGGCCGGCTTGCCTCCCAGGACACCAGAGAGGCACCGGACCGGGTGCAAGGTCCCTCGCTGAGCCAGAGTCTTTGCCGCATTTCCTGTGACTTAGGCGAGAGTCAGGCACTGAGGAGGAGAGGGTGGGACAGCACAGCGTCCCCGGATGCTGGTCCTAGCAGCGCTGACTGCCTGCTCTGTGCTCCTGGTCGGTGTAGAGGCTGCGCACAGGTGGGCGTCATCCGGGCCCTGGCGGAGTGCGGCATTCCTGTGGACATGGTCGGAGGCACATCCATCGGGGCCTTCATGGGCGCCCTGTACTCCGAGGAGCGGAGCTACAGCCAGATGCGGATCCGGGCCAAGCAGTGGGCTGAGGTGAGGGCCTGGGCCCTGGGGCTGTGAGGGCAGGAGGCCCTTGGGGCCGTTGGCCTGAGCGTACAGGAGAGCACAAAGGGTGTGACCACACCGTGCTGAGGCCTGGCTCTGCTTGGTGCCTGGTCTTAATTTGTAGAGGTGACTGAGGACAACACGGAGAAGTCAGTGCCAGTGAAAGGACTTCAGCGTCACCCACAGAACGAGAGGCCCAGCCAGCCCACCGGGCCACAGGGGAGCCCCGGCTAGAGCCAGGCTCTGGGGGTGTGGGGGACACACATTCCCTATGGGCCCAGGCTGCCGTCTGCCCTCCCGTGCTGATTTTATAGGACAGACCAAGCCCACTGAAACCATGAGCAGGGTCAAAGCGTGTGCATCCTGCTTTTAAAGAGAGAAGGGAGCGGGCTCTGAGGGCACGCTTTCCCCGCTGTGAGCCACCATGGCGGCTCCTAGCCAGGGGCCCAGGGGCCAAGCCGCACGGTCACTGAGGACACAGTGCGCTGCAGCCTCCACGCGGGTCCGTGACGGCAGGCAGACCTGTGCCTGCTCCGCCCCCACCAGTCCGGTGCAGGTGTGGGACCGGCCAGGGAGCCCTGGGCCTGATGCCCCGTCCTGAGTTTGCAGGGCAGGGCAGGGTGGGGCCTTCCCAGGCTGTCTTCTGCTCTGCCTGTCTGCATGGCCTGTGTCCCCTGGTGAGGGGTGGGTGTCACGGGGGCTGCCGGGTTTGGCTCTGTAGGTCCCTCTGGTGCTGGGCAGGGCTGTCCTCCAAGTGAGGGCTGTGCTGGCCATGGAGGACCCTGGGGATGTCCCATACTGTCCTGGGCCCCTGTCCTCCAAAGCACATGTCCCTCTGCTTTTCCCAAAACAGAGTCTTCACATGTCTCAGTTTGAGCACGTGGGGGCCAGAGACTCATCCTGGCTGGGGCCACCCCATGTCCTCACAGGCAGAGGGTCCCCCCTCTCTATCCCCAACCCCTCCGCCTGGGCAGCAAGTGTGGTCTCTGGGAGTGGGGCGTCCGCCACAGCAGGGTGCGAGGGCCGGTCTGGGCCAGCTGCCCTCCCGGGGACCATGTGGGTCTCCTTGGTCTTGGAGGCCTCAGAGCCAGGCGGGAACTCCACCATTTCCCCAGTGCACTGTCCCGGCCGTGCCCAGCATCTTCCCCGCCAAGCAGGTGGCAAGGCCTGCGGAGGGTCCGAGGGCGTCCCCATGGGACCTCCAGGTGTGCCACTCCGGCCATAGAGACCTCCGCCCCCCAAGGAAGCTTCGCGGACACCTCGTTTTGTTTGCGGGAAGGACACAGTGTGCCCATGTCCCTGCTCCCTCTCGATCCAGCCTCCTGCTGGGTCCCTCAGAGTCACCGATGCCTGTGCCACCAGGTGGGGGTGTGAGCCCTCCTCCTCACAGGAGCCTCCCTGTGCCCCGTCTGATCAGGACATGACGTCGATGATGAAGACCGTGCTGGACCTGACCTACCCCATCACCTCCATGTTCTCGGGCGCCGGCTTCAACAGGAGCATCTGCAGTGTCTTCAAGGACCGGCAGATCGAGGTGCTGCCAGGAGCCCCAGCCCGGAGGGTGGGGGCCGGCAGCCTGCGGAGTGCACCTCTGAGCCCTGTCCCCCCCCAGGACCTGTGGCTCCCCTACTTCGCCATCACCACGGACATCTCAGCCTCCACCATGCGGGTCCACACGGACGGTGAGTGCCTCCCCCGGGCACGGGGCAGAATAGCTCCCGAACAGAGGCGTGGAGGGCCAGTTCCAGGCGGTGGCAGAGGAGAGCCTGGTGGCTCTGTGAGCCAGTGGGGCCGGAGTCACCTGAGGAAACCTGAACACGAGATGACCCTGCCCTGGGCACAAAAGGTCGGCCACTAGGGAGACTGCCAGGGGACAGAGACCCCAGCCCAGACAAGACTGGGGGAGGTGGGGACAGCAGTGCACACTGAGCAGGGGGAGTAATGGACACGCTCAGGTGACAGGGCACACGGAGGGCCCGCTCGGGTCAGGGGTCTTGTCGGGGAGGCTGGATGGGGACGTGGGGAAAGCTGACCTGAGGCAGCAGCCGAGGCCCTTTCCCAGGCAGTGTTTTTGGGGCTGCGTGACTGTGTCTGGAGGCGGGAGGGCGGGGTGGCGGAAGGCTTGGCACACATCGTTGGAGCCTGGTGCATGGCCTTTGGGAACCCTCGGAGCAAGCCTGGCCTCTCGGGCCTTGGGTTCCTGCCCCAGAGACATGGCATCCTGGAGGTGTGTCCAGGCCTGGTGCCCTCCCCAGGGGTGGGGTGTGCAGGCTTCAGGAGCTGGGGGTCCAGAGACTTCCCTGACCCTTTGCGACCCACCCCCCAGGCTCCTTGTGGAGGTACGTGCGTGCCAGCATGTCCCTGTCGGGCTACATGCCCCCCCTCTGTGACCCCAAGGATGGACACCTGCTGATGGACGGGGGCTACATCAACAATCTCCCAGGTACCGCTGCCAGCTCCGCTCTGGATGGCTGGCACATGTCCTCCTCCATGTGCCGAGGGAGGTGACAGGCTGGCACAGAGCACAGAACCCACCTGCACACGCGCCCGGGTACCGTGAGCCCCAGCATATGGCTCTGTTTGTCAGCCCAGCAGCACTCAGGACAAGGGCCAAGTGGAGGTGCTGGGAGCAATTATGTCCCGTCTGTGCCCGCAGTCAGAACTAACAGCCCACAGGTGTTGGGTTTGCTGTGGGGGAGGCCCTCCCCTGGGCACACCTGTCACCTGTTGGACAGTTCTGTGCACTCGGCTGCCCCCTCCACAGGCCCAGGCGTCATGGCGGAGTGAGCCCCTGGCTCTCAGGGCCTGCCGGGCAGGCTCTGCCGCCATTCCCCAAGCTCTACACCCACCCGGGGCTCTGCCTACGTCTCCCGGGTGGTGACCAGGGCCGCCTCCTTCCCAGCGGATGTGGCCAGGTCGATGGGTGCGAAGGTGGTGATTGCCATCGATGTGGGCAGCCGGGACGAGACGGACCTCACCAACTACGGCGATGCACTGTCTGGGTGGTGGCTGCTGTGGAAGCGCTGGAACCCCTTGGCCACGAAAGTCAAGGTGCGGGCACAGCCCTGTGCCCCAGGGGACAGTGTAGGCTGCCCAGGTGCCTTCTGCGGGCAGGGCAGTGGGCAGTGCCTTCCTGGCTCTGGGTCCAGCCGAAGGGAGGGGACAGGCCTGGCGGAGCTCGTCTGTCCTGGGGGTGGGAGGGCAGCAAGGCCGGGGACCAGAGCGGGGCTGTGCGGCAGGTGTTGAACATGGCGGAGGTGCAGACGCGCCTGGCCTACGTGTGCTGCGTGCGGCAGCTGGAGGCGGTGAGGGACAGCGACTACTGCGAGTACCTGCGCCCCCCCATCGACAGCTACGGCAGCCTGGACTTCGGCAAGTTCGCAGAGATCTGTGTGAGTGTGGGCTCCAGGCCAGCGCGGTCCGGTGTCTGGCGGCCTCCTCCCCAGCCTCCCTGCCCTCGCTGCTGAGAGCACAGGAGGTGGGGCCTGGCACCTGGCTCCAGGGTCCCCACCGTGTGTGCAGGAAGTGGGGTACCAGCACGGACGGACAGTATTTGACATCTGGTGTCGAAGTGGTGTACTGGACAAGATGCTGCAGGACCGACAGGGGACCAGCAAGATGAAGGCGTGCGACGTGAGTTCCGGGCCTTTCTCCCGCCCTTCCTCCCTCCGGGGATCTGCCCTCCGCCCCCCTCGCCTGTGGCAGGTGCAGGGCTCCCTGCAGCCAGTAGCGCCTCGCAGCGTCCCTCACCTGCCCATGCTGCAGCCCCCCACAGGCCAGAAGAGAGGGCCGCGGCTGGGGCCTCTTCCCGCATCTGTCCTCTGGCTCTGCCCTCGTGCTGCACGGGGTCGGGGCTGCTCAGAACTCTGCCCAGCTTCCGTGACCCCGTCCCACACTGGGGACTGGGGTCCTCAGCAAGCTGGGGTCGCGGGGAGGGGCAGGGCTGCTTTTGGGGGGCACGGGGATGGTGGCCCTGGCCAGATCTGTCCTCTACCTTGGCCTCCAGGTCCTCACCTGCCCCAACGCCTCCTTCACGGACCTTGCCGAGATCGTGTCACGCATCGAGCCCGCCAAGGTGGCTGTGGTGGACGGTGAGTTGGATGCCCACGATGAGTGCCCACAAAGCTGAGGTGCTGGTGGCAACGTCCACTCCTGACCCCTGACACAGTCAGCAAGCCGCCCCGGACTGGCTGGCTGTGTGGGGACCTGCGCCACTGTAGCAGGGTCCCACTCTGGGGAGGGGACGACGCAGCCCTCCCTCTGCACAGACGAATCCGACTACGTCACGGACTGCGAGGAGGTGCTGCCGGACAGCCCCCCCGACGCCTTCACTGGCTTCCAGCGCATGCCGGCCGGCCTGGGCTCTGACTCGGTGAGCTGCAAGGGTCCCCGTGCCCTGCAGCCCAGGGCCAGCCCTCAGGCTCGTCCCCGCCTTGACCGTGAGCTGTTTGCTTCTAGGAAGATGAGCCCTCGCCTTCGCACCAGCACCCCGGTCTGGCTTCCCCAAAGTTGTCCCAGGATGCCCTGTCCCCCTGGCCCTGTGGCCAAGATGGGTAGAGTGACTGTCACTCCCTGCAGCTGGCACCTCCTGGGGGAAACCCGGCTGGGGTGTCTTGGGCCTCTCTGCACTGGCAGCTCCTGGCGGGGCACTCAGTCCTGGCAGCCCCTGCACACCCAGCAGCCCTGGGGTGCGCCAGCACCTGCCAGCACCCTGAGGCCTCCGAGAGGTGTCAGAGCTCCAGTGCCTCCATTTAGCGTGTCAATAAAGGTACATCTGATTGTGTGGGACGCGTGGTCCCTCCGCCGAGCCCAGTGGCAGACAGCAGCCCCAAGAAGCGCCTGGCTGCAGGCCAGGTGGGCGTGGCATTGTCTGCCCTCCTGGAGGTCGCCATGTGGGGACCCCAGGCAGCCCTCTGCTGTGACTTGAGACCCCTGGGGAACTCCGGGCCAGGCAGGGAGGGCACCCTGCGTCTGGGGTGGAGCGGGGTTCTCGAGACCAAGGATGCGCCTCTCCCCACTCCTCGCACGTTGCTCCGGCTCGGTCCACACAGGCGGACGATCGCGCTTCATTCCTCAGGTCGTGGGACAGCCCCAAGGGAGGCCTTTTATAGGAAAAGAGGGAGAACTGCTGGCCTGTGACCATGGGATCCACGATTCCTGCAAGGCTCAGAGCTGGGGACACGAGTCTGTGAGGGGCAGGGAGACCCCTGACTCGAGGACCTAGGACCTTGCGGACAGGCGACTGCCAGCCTCAGCTTCCCTACCGGTTAGGGAGCTGACAGACAGCCCCGCCCCTGCCCCTTACGTCACTAGGCCCAGCCGCCACCTTAGGCCCTGACGTCACGGCGGACGACCTAGTTGGGTCAAGGTCCGGGCCTGACGTCACGGCAGGCGGAGCCACTGCCCAGGTCTGGCGTCACGGTGGGCGGCCCCCCGAGTCCCGCCCCTGACGCTACGGTGGGCGGAGCGCCGCCCCCGGTCCTGGCCGCGGCTCCCGGTGCGGCTGGATGCGCGGAGGCCCCGACGCGGCCATGCAGGTCCTGGGCCCGACCCTGGACACCGCGCGGCTCCCCCGGCGGAGGCGGCGGGCGCGGGGCGCGCTCTGAGGCCGGGGGATGCGCCGCCGCCTCGACCATGGGCGCCGCCGCCTCCCGGAGGAGGGCGCTGAGGAGCGAGGCCATGTCCTCGGTGGCAGCCAAAGTGCGGTGAGTGCGGCGGGCCGAGCGTCCCTGCACCGTCTTCTTCCCTCCCACCCCCGCCTCCCTGCGGCTGCCTGAGACGGCGGGGCCCCGCTGCCCGACATCACGGTCTCCCACACACAGACACATACAGGTGACAGGCCCGGTCTGCAGGTCCGGCCACGGGGCACTGGGACCCAAGAGTCCCCTGAACTGCGACCTGCCAGCCCTGGGCTCTCTGGGTGGGATGGGAGTGCCTGCCCTGGGTGATCCCGACTCCTCCCTCGCTGGTGCGATGGACCGGGTGGGGGTGGGGACACTCCGCGCTCCTGCTTCGGGAGAGGTCAGGGGCCTGTGTGCACTGATAGCACACCTCGCTGTCCATCCTTCAGAGCAGCCCGAGCATTCGGCGAGTACTTGTCCCAGAGTCACCCTGAGAACCGGAACGGAGCAGGTAGGGCCATGTGAGACAGTGCCAGACGCAGCCCGACCACACTTGTGCACCCTATGGCCTGAGGCCCAGCCCCTGGGCCGTGGGGCGTGATGGGCAGCAGCCGCCCTGCTGGGCTCCCTTTCTCATGCCCCCTGCCCTCGCTGGCCCACAGCCCCAGGAGGAACTCATCACCATGGCACCCACCCAGCCTGGGCCGTTGGCATGGCAACAGGCCTCCTGGCACCCCCGGGGCTGGCACCACTGTCTCTTGGGGCCAGCTGGTGGGGGGGAGGGGAGAAATTGGCACTGGGCACAAGAGTGCGGTGGCAGGCTAGGAGGTGGCCGCTTGATCCTGCCCCCCATTACCCACAGGTAGCACAGCCCATCGCCCCCACGCACGCACAGAGCTCCTGGGCTCGGACAGGAGGGAGGTGGGAGCGTCCCAGAAGAGGACATGGGGACTAAGGCTTGGTCAGTGGGGAGGCTGGGAGGCCGGGGCCTGCGGGCTGCAGGCTCACCTGGCGCCTCTTCCCCAGATCACCTGCTGGCTGACGCCTACTCTGGCCACGACGGGTCCCCCGAGATGCAGCCAGCCCCCCAGAACAAGCGCCGCCTCTCCCTGGTGTCCAACGGCCGCTACGAGGGCTGCCTCTCGGAGGAGGCGGCCGTTGGGAAGGCAGCCACAGTGGGCCCGCAGCCCCGAGTGTACACCATCTCCGGGGAGCCGGCCCTGCTGCCCAGCCCAGAGGCCGAGGCCATTGAGCTGGCCGTGGTGAAGGGGCGGCGGCAGCGGGAGCGGCACCCCCACCACCACAGTCAGCCCCTACGTGCCAGCCCGGGGGGCAGCCGAGAGGATGTCAGCCGGCCATGCCAGAGCTGGGTGGGCGGCCACCAGGGCCCCACGGAGTGCCCGGGATGCACCCAGCCGGCCCCCGACCCCTCCCCTCGGGCCTTCGCGCTGGGCCAGCCCCCCCTGCCAGAGGCTGCCAGCCGCCGCAAGAAGCTGGAGAGGATGTGCAGCGTCGACCGCGTGTCTGGTGAGGGGCCGGCTCTGCCAGCAGCAGCCGTGCGAGGCTCGGACGGCGGGTGGGCGCCCTGGTCACAGTGTGCGGGTAGGGTGCTGCCGCCACATCTCATGCCCGTGGCTGGCTTGGGCCCCGTCAGCACCAAGTCAGTCGGGCGCTTCCTCGGAGAGGGGTCCTGAGAGGGTCCTGAGGGCCTAGCGGGAAGAGCGGACGGCCCCTGGGGAGTCCTAGGAAACAGCCCTGCCCTGGCACCACCAGGCAGGGCGCCCACTTACCGCAGGAGGGAGCTACACGGCTGTTGGGCCGTCTTCCCGGGGTGGTTGAGCTGTGTAGGTGGGTAGGGAGCCCCCAAGTCCTTCCTGCGAGGTCTGGGACACTCAAGCAGCCCGCACCTCCTGACTCTGAGGTCACCTCCTGGAGAGCAGAGTTCTAACTAGCTGAGCCACGTCCTCCTAGGAAGCTGCTGAGCCGTCTGGGCTCCGGCAGCTGAGCGAGCACACACTGCCTCGTGACCCCATGCTCACCTCCGCCGGCAACAGCAGGAGCACCCCCTCCCCCGGGGCTGAAGCCTGGGCATCAGGTTCACCTCCAGGACCCCATGCTCCTCTGAGAGTCACAGGCGAGGGCTGTGGGGGTCAGGGTGAGAGGGTTGAGCCAACTGGACCTTTGTCCACCCTGTCTAGGAGCTGGAGGGCCCTGGAAGGGACAGCCCTCAGCAAGACGGTCTCCACCTCACCCTCCTGGAAGAGGCGAGGGGGCGGGTGGTCTGGCCGAGCTTATGCCAGAGTGTTCTGGCTGCAGAGCAGGGCCTCGAGTCCCCGGGAGGGGCTGCAGCCATTGTCCCTGCCCTGCTCCTCCTGCTGAAATGGAGACAAAATGAACCCTTTTCCTGGACACCCTGGGGACAGGCTGTACTCTCAAAGGAACGCTGCTCGACTGTGGGCAGCCACAGAGAGAGAGACACAGGGACAATCAAAGCGTCACGAAGCCGCTGAGCTGTCCAGGCTCCAGCAGCCAAGCAGGCACACAGTGCCTCATGGCCCCGCACTCACCCCCGCCAACTGCGGCAGAAGCACCCTCTTCCCCAACAGCTGGGGTAAAGGCTCCAGGAACCCCCAGGACTCCCCAGCCACTGTTCTTTTCCAGATGACACCCCCATCCGCACCTGGTTCCCCAAGGAAAACCTCTTCAGCTTCCAGACAGCAACCACAACTATGCAAGCGTGAGTGGTGGGCCCGCCTGCAGGGCCTGGGCCGGGCCCCTCCCCACACTTGGGCCACTGCCAGACCGAGCCCACCTGGGTGGCCCAGTGCCCAGAAGCGACACCAGTCTGCGGGAAGGCAGGACTGGCTGCTCCTCCTGCCCCCACCCCACACCTTCCCTGCTGCCTGCCCGCCCTCCCCATCACTCCCGGCTCCCTCTGTCTGTCCATCTCATCCTGTCCTGTCCACAGGACCTGGCCCGGGGCTACAGCTGATACAGTGACCCAGGGGGTAGTTTTCCCGGGCCCGTGTCACCCAGCTCCGCCCTCACACATACCCCAAACAGCAGGCTGTTCGCATTCCGTGCACGCACGAGTAACCACAACTTAAGCCTCCTAGGGGTCTGCCCTTCCCCCGAGACACACATCCAGGTCTTCTGTCCTGAGGTTCCTTCCAGGGAGACATCCTTCACTGCAGTGTTCCTCACACGGAAAAAGCGCCCTAGCCGCTTGCTACCCTGGGGGCCGCCACTGCCCTTGAGCTGCCTGAAGGCGCTGATAGTCCCAGGGCCGACAGGGCCCGGTCAGGCCTCTGGTCACAGCACCTGGTGGCATGGGCTGTGGTGACTGCAGTGCCCACTACCCACAGCGTAGCCAGCCGGCACCTTGCTGGTGCCAAGGGTACTCGTGAGGGCCACTGAGTCAAGGACAGGGAGGGGACTAACTGCAGGGACCTGGGTGCCGAGGGGTCGAGGCTCACTGTGTCTTCTCTCTCACGCTGCCCCTTCCGGCCGTACCTCCAGCATCTCGTAAGTACCCTGTGGGACCTTGAGCCTAAGGGCACGTGTCTGTCCCTGGGGGACCCTCCCGCCCCCAATAGGTTTGGGCAGGCCAGGGACTGGGGCCTTGACCGAGGAAGCGCTGTGTCCCAGCGTGCACCGAGGCCGCAGCAGGCCTTCAGGGAGCCGGGCGAGGACGGGGCGAGGCAGGGCAGGACCCCGCTGCCTGGCCCGGCGCCCTGGATGCCCGCCGGTTCCTGTGCCCGCACCTCGGTGCCCTCGTCTCTGCCCCTCTGCCTGTGGCCAAGGGCCGCGCTGATTCCCCGTGGTTTCCCAGGGTGTTCAGGGGCTACGCGGAGAGGAAGCGCCGGAAACGGGAGAATGCTTCCGCGTCGGTAACCCAGAGGTAGGGCCTGCCAGCCACTCGCCACCGGGCGCCGTCTCTTGTCTGTGCTGGTCTGTCCTGGGCCCACCCGGCCCGGCAGACCCGGCAGACCGGATGGGGGAAGGGCGGTGGCGACCACTGGCCTGGCCCTGCTCTGGGGACGCGGCAGGCAGGAGAAATCATGTGGCTTGGGCCCCCCAGGCCTATGTTTTGTGGGTACATTGACTCGAATTGCAGCTGGCTGGGCCACCATTTCTCTTTCTGGCTCTCGAAACCCAGAGCTGTGGGGTCAGTGTCCAGGAAGCTTGTCTGGCCATCTTGGACATTGGGCCTTGTCAGGGAACAGTTTGGGGACAGAGAAGACCTGCCTGAGGTGGCCCAGACATAGCGGCAGGGGAGGGGCGTCTGCAGCCCCCAGACCTACCTGGGGTGGTGCAGACAGTTGGGGTGGTGCAGACAGTTGCGTTGCTGAGCTGGGCGTTGGGCACAGGAGCCCTTGACTCAGGGAGGGAGGCTGGTGGGGTTCAGAGTGCCTGGGCCCAGGGAGGAAATGGAAGGGTGTGCAGTGGAGGTGGGGGGTCCCCGAGGGAGTCCTCCTGGGATGGAGGGTGGGCTGCAAAAGAAAGCTTGATCATGCACCTTTGCGCTGGCGGCCAAAGGGTACCCCTGGAAGGGTCTCAATAGGACAGAGACTGGGTGGGACTTACCTCTGGGCGGGTGGTGGGCGAGTTTAGGGGCTCCGGGAAGGCATTTCTCACTGAAAGTGGGGAGGGCAGAGCCTCAGGCGATGTCAGGGGCAGCGGTGGTGGCGGGCGGGCACCCCTTCCAGGGCTTCACCAGCGCCCGGCACTTCCTTTTCCAGGAACTTCCGCAAACACCTGCGCATGGTCGGCAGCCGGCGGGTGAAGGCCCAGAGTAAGGGGGCGGGGCGAAGGGGGCGGGGCGGGCTGCTCTTGGCCGGCTGGGTTTCCTGTGCTGCTCGCTGTGCGGGGAGGACCCCCGCCCCGAGGCCCCAGAGCCCAGACTGCCCCTAGCCCAAACGCAAGACGTTATCCCCCACAGCCCCGCCCTATTGCCACAGGCTCCACCCCAGTCACACCCCAGAACCCCAGCTCCATCCCTAGCCCCGCCCTGGCATCTCCACTCCGCCCATAGACCCCCGTTCCCACTGGCGTCCTCAGGCTCTGCCCCTAGTCCTGCCCAATCACCCCTGGACTTAGCCTGCCCCTCCCGACTCCATCCTAAGCCCCACCCCGGCACGCCCAGTCTCCGCCCATAGCCGCCTACTCCCCTCCCCCACTGCCTCCAGCGTTCCCAAATCCTGTCCCGCAGCCTACCCGCCATCCGTCCCTCTACCTCTTGTCACCTGAGGCACCTCTCCCCGACCCACCCCGCCGCACCTCCCTGGCTCCACCTCCACGCCGGGCCCCGCCCCCGCCCGCTAATGCGGGTTTTGCTCTCACTGCAGCGTTCGCAGAGCGGCGCGAGCGGAGCTTCAGCCGGTCCTGGAGCGACCCCACCCCCATGAAAGCCGACACTTCCCACGACTCCCGAGACAGTAGGTGTCCTGTGCAGGCCAGCCCGTCTCTCCCAGAGGCTCCCCTAGGCCCCCGGGCCCCCCTGCCGGGCGGCCAAGCTTCTGCGCTTCTGCTCTCTGATCCTCAGTTTCCCCGTCTGGGCAAACTAGGGCGCCCGGCACCTCTGACCTCGTGGGCGGGGTTAACTAACACCGCTGCGGTGCTGGCCAAGGGCGCTTGTGCGGCTCTGCTCGCTGCGCGGCCCATGTTCCCTCTCCAGGAGGCCTGAGAGGCAGGGGGCTGCAATGCTCAGCTCCTCCTTGGTGCGCTGCGCCAGGCTCGCCTCGCTGGAGCTGACACTTGCACCCTGGCTCCCACCGGCCTTGCACCGGGATCCACTGGCCTTCCCAGCCAGGCAGCTTCTGGCTGGTGGTGATCTCGGCTCCACTCCCTCCCCTGCCCGGGGTTTCCTCACTGGCCTCCAGGACAGGGCTTGGCAGCTCTGCCCATCTCTGGGGGCTGCAGCCAAGACAGGAGGTGCAGCTGACGGTCTGCAGCCCTGGTGACCCACCCTGCCCCTCAGGTAGTGACCTGCAGAGCTCGCACTGCACCTTGGGCGAGGCTTTCGAGGACCTGGACTGGGAGACTGAGAAGGGCTTGGAGGCTGTGGCTTGTGACACCGAGGGCTTTGTGCCACCCAAGGTCATGGTGAGACCTGGCCACCCTAGTGTTTCTCCAGCCAGCCCTGGGAGGGTGGTCCTTCCCCCTCCAGCAATTCGCTCTCCGTCTGGGAATGAGGCAGCTACTTGACTCTGTCTAGAGGGTGGGGGTGTCTCACTGGACTCCACTGTGGGCTGCCCAGCAGCGGGGGATTGACCTCACCTGGGCTCCCA
>NW_011888938.1:414096-416655 GCF_000151845.1 Pteropus vampyrus
GGGCTTGGCAGCTCTGCCCATCTCTGGGGGCTGCAGCCAAGACAGGAGGTGCAGCTGACGGTCTGCAGCCCTGGTGACCCACCCTGCCCCTCAGGTAGTGACCTGCAGAGCTCGCACTGCACCTTGGGCGAGGCTTTCGAGGACCTGGACTGGGAGACTGAGAAGGGCTTGGAGGCTGTGGCTTGTGACACCGAGGGCTTTGTGCCACCCAAGGTCATGGTGAGACCTGGCCACCCTAGTGTTTCTCCAGCCAGCCCTGGGAGGGTGGTCCTTCCCCCTCCAGCAATTCGCTCTCCGTCTGGGAATGAGGCAGCTACTTGACTCTGTCTAGAGGGTGGGGGTGTCTCACTGGACTCCACTGTGGGCTGCCCAGCAGCGGGGGGTTGACCTCACCTGGGCTCCCATGTCCCTTGGCTCGGAGGTGGCTGGGCCCTTCCTGAGCAGCTTCTTGTGTTGTCCCCCAGCTCATCTCCTCCAAGGTGCCCAAAGCTGAGTACATCCCCACCATCATCCGCAGGGACGACCCCTCCATCATCCCCATCCTCTACGTGAGTACCTGCTCAGCCCCCTCCTGTCCCCCAGTGCCGGGTGGGGGTGCTGCCTGAGAGAGGCTCTGATTTGGGCGTGGCCTGTTCTGTCCCAGGACCATGAGCATGCGACGTTCGAGGACATCCTGGGTATGTGCCCAACGTTCCCACCATCTCCTGGGGTGGGGCCGGGGGTGTGCACAGGGCTGCAGAGGGCGGTGCTCACAGCCCTCCCTCCCCAGAGGAGATAGAGAAGAAACTGAACGGCTACCACAAGGGCGCCAAGATCTGGAAGATGCTGATATTTTGCCAGGTAGGGCTACGCGCGCCTCCTGGGCTGGGAATGGGGCATCGAGGGTGCTCCCTCCACGGGCGTGCGCATGTGCACGGTTGGGGGAAGCAGTGGGTGGGCACCTGTGTGCCACCTGCCCAGCCAACCGTGGCCTCTGACAGGGCGGCCCAGGACACCTGTACCTGCTGAGGAACAAGGTGGCCACCTTTGCCAAAGTGGAGAAGGAAGAGGACATGATTCAGTGAGTTGGCGGAGGGGGGCGGCCATGGTGGCCGGGGAGGGAGGGCTGGAGGCCATGGCTGCTGCCCACCACAGCCGCCTCCCCATGAAGTTCCTGTCTCTGGATCTGGGCCCTGGGCCCAGACCCACCCCTGCTCACACCTGGGGGCCTGGGTTGGTGCCACCTGTGACTCACCCCTCCCCACCAGCTTCTGGAAGCGGTTGAGCCGCTTGATGAGCAAAGTGAACCCAGAGCCAAACGTCATCCACATCATGGGCTGCTACATTCTGGGGAACCCCAACGGGGAGAAGGTACAGGGACCCCCCCCAAACCCCATCCCAGGCTTCTGGACCCCAGACCCATGGAAAGTGTTGACAGAAACATCCCACCCTCCTCCCTCCTCCCCTTTCCCTCTTCCTTCGAGCCCCCAGCGAGACCCCTTGTGCCTGAGCCCAGCCAGTTGCTGGGGGGTTCCTGCCCCTCCCCACACGATGCTTCCCAACCCCCTCCCTATGCAACCCTGATCTCTCGGCCCCGCCCCTTTCAGCTGTTCCAGAACCTCAGGACCCTCATGACCCCTTACAGAGTCACCTTTGAGTCCCCGCTGGAGCTTTCCGCCCAAGGTGAGTTTGTCAGGCCGGTTCCTAGCTCTTGGGGTGGGGTCCAAGAGGCAGCGGCGTGAACCCCGGCCCAGCCTGAGCCGCGCCCCGCCCCCTCTTACCCTTGCCCCGCCCTGAGCTGTGGCCCCATCCCATCTTTCCTCGGCCCCCTGCCCCCCCACGTGCCTTCCCTCCCCCAGCTCCGCCCCCCGGGCCGGGCCCTGAGCGCCTCCCGCCCCTCCTCCCCAGGGAAGCAGATGATCGAGACCTACTTCGACTTCCGTCTGTACCGCCTGTGGAAGAGTCGCCAGCACTCGAAGCTGCTGGACTTCGATGACGTCCTGTGAGGGCGGGGCCACCGCCCGGCTGCCTCCTCGGACTGGCGACTGGGGCTGGGTGCCGCCCGACCGCGTGGGTCCGCGTCTTCACGGCGACTTCAGGGCAGCCTCACCCGCTCAGGTTCGCTCCGGGCCTGGTCCTCAGCCTGGCCGCCGGGAGCGTCGCCGGCGGCCCGGACACCCGGCAGCCTGGCGCTGGCCCGCTGCCCCGCGCGGTCGTAGAAACAAGTGCACTTTTCTACAGCCTCCTGTTAACTAGTCACGTGCTCGTTCCTGGTTCTGCATAGGCGACCCGCCGGGTGTCAGGGCCCTCCCGCCCCGCCCCGGCCCGGCCGGGCCCGCCCCGCCGAATCAATCACCAGCACAGGGTGGCCCGGGCCCAGCCCCTGATCGCCCGCTTGCGCTCCTCCCGCCCGCTTGTCCTGAGCTCAGCCGGCTGCACGGGAGGGCCCGTCCTTTGTCCCTTCTCAGGGGCGCGGCGAGCAGCAGCCCGCCCCGGCCCTCCCGCGCCCGCCCCTTGCTGCCGTCTAGTTCACCTTGTGCAGCCACGCTCTGGAGGCCTCTCCCAGCCAGAGGGCCGGGG
>NW_011888938.1:416705-427762 GCF_000151845.1 Pteropus vampyrus
AGCCAACCGTGGCCTCTGACAGGGCGGCCCAGGACACCTGTACCTGCTGAGGAACAAGGTGGCCACCTTTGCCAAAGTGGAGAAGGAAGAGGACATGATTCAGTGAGTTGGCGGAGGGGGGCGGCCATGGTGGCCGGGGAGGGAGGGCTGGAGGCCATGGCTGCTGCCCACCACAGCCGCCTCCCCATGAAGTTCCTGTCTCTGGATCTGGGCCCTGGGCCCAGACCCACCCCTGCTCACACCTGGGGGCCTGGGTTGGTGCCACCTGTGACTCACCCCTCCCCACCAGCTTCTGGAAGCGGTTGAGCCGCTTGATGAGCAAAGTGAACCCAGAGCCAAACGTCATCCACATCATGGGCTGCTACATTCTGGGGAACCCCAACGGGGAGAAGGTACAGGGACCCCCCCCAAACCCCATCCCAGGCTTCTGGACCCCAGACCCATGGAAAGTGTTGACAGAAACATCCCACCCTCCTCCCTCCTCCCCTTTCCCTCTTCCTTCGAGCCCCCAGCGAGACCCCTTGTGCCTGAGCCCAGCCAGTTGCTGGGGGGTTCCTGCCCCTCCCCACACGATGCTTCCCAACCCCCTCCCTATGCAACCCTGATCTCTCGGCCCCGCCCCTTTCAGCTGTTCCAGAACCTCAGGACCCTCATGACCCCTTACAGAGTCACCTTTGAGTCCCCGCTGGAGCTTTCCGCCCAAGGTGAGTTTGTCAGGCCGGTTCCTAGCTCTTGGGGTGGGGTCCAAGAGGCAGCGGCGTGAACCCCGGCCCAGCCTGAGCCGCGCCCCGCCCCCTCTTACCCTTGCCCCGCCCTGAGCTGTGGCCCCATCCCATCTTTCCTCGGCCCCCTGCCCCCCCACGTGCCTTCCCTCCCCCAGCTCCGCCCCCCGGGCCGGGCCCTGAGCGCCTCCCGCCCCTCCTCCCCAGGGAAGCAGATGATCGAGACCTACTTCGACTTCCGTCTGTACCGCCTGTGGAAGAGTCGCCAGCACTCGAAGCTGCTGGACTTCGATGACGTCCTGTGAGGGCGGGGCCACCGCCCGGCTGCCTCCTCGGACTGGCGACTGGGGCTGGGTGCCGCCCGACCGCGTGGGTCCGCGTCTTCACGGCGACTTCAGGGCAGCCTCACCCGCTCAGGTTCGCTCCGGGCCTGGTCCTCAGCCTGGCCGCCGGGAGCGTCGCCGGCGGCCCGGACACCCGGCAGCCTGGCGCTGGCCCGCTGCCCCGCGCGGTCGTAGAAACAAGTGCACTTTTCTACAGCCTCCTGTTAACTAGTCACGTGCTCGTTCCTGGTTCTGCATAGGCGACCCGCCGGGTGTCAGGGCCCTCCCGCCCCGCCCCGGCCCGGCCGGGCCCGCCCCGCCGAATCAATCACCAGCACAGGGTGGCCCGGGCCCAGCCCCTGATCGCCCGCTTGCGCTCCTCCCGCCCGCTTGTCCTGAGCTCAGCCGGCTGCACGGGAGGGCCCGTCCTTTGTCCCTTCTCAGGGGCGCGGCGAGCAGCAGCCCGCCCCGGCCCTCCCGCGCCCGCCCCTTGCTGCCGTCTAGTTCACCTTGTGCAGCCACGCTCTGGAGGCCTCTCCCAGCCAGAGGGCCGGGGGCTTGGCTGGGCAGCCGGGGCAGGGCCCCGCATCCCAGGCCCAGAGCCGAGCAGCCTTGCCTGGGCCCCGCGGGCGGCTCTCTTGTACATAGCTGGGGCTCGGGGGCAGGCCCCCCTGTGCAGAGCCCGGCTGAGGGAGGGGCGGGGTGTGTTCCGGGCTCTGAACAATGTACGATACCCCTTAGAGTGACCATTAAACCCGACCCTCCGCACCGGTGGCTGTCGGTCTCCTGTCTCAGCGCCGTGGGTGACCACCCTGGGCCCAGAACCTCTGGCCCGTTGTTCAGAGGTCTCTGCTCTGGTGGCTCCCTGCACACCCTGGCCAGGACTGAGGGCGCAGGGCTTCTAGAGCCCCCCCCCCCCGGGGCACACTCCATGAGAGGGTCTGGTGGGGCGTCAGGGCCTCCCGGGACACCCGGAAGTGGGAGGTGACAAGCAGGTCGTTGACAGGCTGCAGGGAACCGAGGAGCAGTCCCAGAAAAGGGCCAAGCAGGGCCAGCAGAGACACCCTGGCCCCTTGCCATCTCTGCTCCCACCCCAGGCACTGAGCAGAGGGCCGTCTGCCCCTCTGGATAGTTCTCTGCATGTGGTCAGCAGTGTGGCCATAGCAGGGGGCCAGGAAGTGATGACAGGAGCAGCTGGCCCCCCTCAGCCTCAGTCGCTTCCAGATGTGCCCAGTGCCACCCCTCCCCCTCCAGTGGCCAAGCTGCCACTGGGCACAGCCAGGCCTGGCAACCCAGTGGCTCCTGGTCCAGTGGCCCAGGGATGGAGCAGCTGGTGCCTGCTGGGCACACCCAAGGCCACCAAGGGCTGGCTGGCTGGGGACGTAAGGAGGCCACCAGCAGACAGCATCAGCGGAGGCTGGGCCAGTTACTGGGGCCCTGGGGGCAAGTGGCCTTTCCTAGAGTAGGCCTACTGGCTCTGGGGCATGGCCCTGTGGCTCCAGCATCCCCAGGGCGTCCCAGATGGGGCCCAGGTGGGATGGCAGAGATTTGGCTGCAAACAAATGGGGAAACTTACAGCAATTTAGACTCAATTCCTGTCTGTATACTTTCAGTTACTGTGTCACCCATCACAGAGTCACATGTGACTCAGGAGTCCTCTGAATCCTCTCAGTTCCTGAGACTTGCCATGTCTCTCCCACCCCTCAGACCTGGAATCCACATGATGCCAGGATTTCTGTTTGTAGACAAAAGCCCGTGCAGGCCGTGCAGACAGACACTCTCCACGCGACCCACACACTTGCATGCCCCGTGTGCTTAGAAGGCACATTCACCATGTCACCTGCAACCCTGACCCCAGGACCAGCCAGTTCACAGAGCGCCCCTGCCCCTTACCTGGACTCTAGTGGGGATCCTGCAGTCTAGGGTGTGGGCTGCTTCAGCAAGTGTGTCTACCCCACACGGTCCTTAGGGTCACTGATGGGTAAGGGCTGGATGATCCACCAGCAAGAGGCTCACAAGGTTCCATTTATCATACCCGTGACCGCCAAAGAGAAGCTTGATGGAAGAGACACATCAAACCCAAGGACAAACAGTATATACATGGAACAGCATTTGGGAAAAGGTGCAAAACTAGTTAGGTGGTGGCAGACGTGAAGGTGGGCTGGATTAGGGCAGCACGGGGCCAAGCCCACCTCAAGTCACATCAGGGCCGACGTACCCACCCGCCTCGACAAAGATACAGAAACAGGCAGCAGCCAGAGACAGCTGGGGAAGATCTGTAACATGTTAGGAAGGGGTAAGGTCCTTCACATGCAAAGAGATTTCATGTGTTGATAAGAAAAAGACAAAAGGCAATAGGGAAAAACAAGCAGAGATCTGAAGAGACAGCTCAGGAGGAAATCAGGTAGCCGTAAACGCAGGGAGAGTCTTAACCTCATTCGGGATTGAGTAAAAGGCAACAAAAGGAACAAGGTGTTACCTGCCTTTTGGCTCGCCCCAAATCCTAAAGGAAGTCAGTGTCCTATGCTGGCGAATGTGTGGGGGAAAGGTCATGTGAATTGCTATAGTGTTTTTGGAAAACAATCTGGCATTAACTAACTCTTGATGAATCGTGGTGAAATAGAAAATCTGGACAGACTGATTCCTAGCAAGGAGACTGACTCAGTAATCAAAAACCTCCCCAAAACAAAAGTCCGGGACAAGAGGGCTTCACTGGTGAATTCTGGCAAACATTCAAAGAAGAATTAATACCAGTTCCTCTCAAACGCTTCCAAAAAACAGAGAGGCGGGACTCTTCCAAGCACATTTCAACACCAAACAAGCATGACACGCACTCGTGAAAATCACAGGCCGATGTCCCTGATGGACACAGATGAAAAATCCTCAACAAAACACTAGCAAGCTGAATTCAACAACACCTTAAAAAAAACATGTCACGATCAAGTGGGATCCAGTTCAGAGATGCAAGGGCGGTTCAGCCTCTGCAAACGAGTCACGAGACACGCCACATTAACAAAGCGAAGGATGAAAATGATCTCAATAGATGCAGAAAAAGCATTTGACAAGATTCAGCATCTATTTAAGATAAAAACTCAACCAAGTGAGGTAGAGGGAACATACCTCAACAAAGGCCATGTATGACAAGCACACAGCTAACATCATACCCAGTGGCAACAGGTGAAAGCTTTTCCTCTACGATCAGAAACGACAAGGCTGTTCACTCTTGCCGCCTTTATTCAGCATAGCATTAGAGGTTCTAGCCAGAGCGATCAGGCAAGAGAGAGAAAGTTTCCAAATTGGAAAAGAAGAAGGAAGATCTCACTACGTGCAGATCCCATGAGGTTATGCATAGAAAACCCAAGGACGCCACCAAAACTGTTCGAAATGCAAAATCAGTGCACAAAAGTCTGTTGCATTTATTTACATTAATGAACTATCGGGAAAAAAATTAAGAAAACAATATTTTACAATTGCATCCAAAAAATAAAATACTTAGGAATAAATTTAACCAAGGAGGTTATATGAAAGACCTTATATCGAAAACTACAAGACATTAATCTTTTTAAATGTTGAAAAAGACAAAAACTGTTGGAAAGACATCCTCTGCTCATGAATTGGAAAAATTAATATTGTTTAAATGTTCATACTACTCAAAGCAATATACAGATTCACTGCAATCCCTATCGCATTTCCAGATTGATAAATTGGATTTCATCAATAATTAACATTTTTGCTATGTGAAATACACTGTTAAAATCATGAAAAGACAGCTACAGACTGGGGAAAAATATTTGCAAATCACATACATGACAAAGAACTACATCTAGAATATGTAAAGAATTCTCTAAACAGGAAGAAATCAAACAATTCAACTTCAAAAAATGGGCCGAAGACGTGAGCCTTCAGTAGAGAGGGTGGATGCACTCGGGAGGCCTGCGGCAGCGGCCAGCAGCACAAATTAAAGCCACACGATGTGCCACCGAGCACCTGTCGGATGCGGGAAGATTAAAAACTGCGACACCAAGTGCCGGGGGGTGGTGCAGAGAAACTGGACTCTTGCAGTTCCGAATCAGGTCGAAGCGGCCGGACCTGGCGCCCAGGGGTCTGCCTCCTGGATGCGAGCTGAGAGCATAGGTTCAGGAGAGACCTGTGTGCACCCACACGCCTCTGCACGGTCACCATGGAAACCCCATCTGCACACCTGGACTGGACGTGGGCAGAGAGGAGGGACTACCAGAGCCCACAGTGGCCTCAGGCCTCAGGGTGGAGGAAGCCAGGTGTGATCCAGCCCCAGGACCTTCTCCCAAAGACAAAACCAGAGCGGAGAGCCACGTGCGGGGTCAGACTCTCGGGGGCAGGGTGTGACCACAGAGGGGCACAGGAGGCCAGGCAGGGTGGTTTCGACTGTGTTCACGGGAATCTACATGGGCACAAAGGGACAGTTCTACTGCTGCTTAAAACAACCGAGCAGGCCGGGGCGGGGCCAGACTTCCCCCTCCTCCCAGCACTGGGACTGGCCCCGCCTCCTGGCCTTCGCTCGGCCCTTTCTGGTCACCTGACTCTGACCTGCCCCCGGCTGGAGCCCTGATACGCTTCCAGGTGGGGAGGGCGGGGTCACAGGGCGAAGTCTGAGCAGCCTTCAGGCCGCGGTGGCCCACTCACGTGGTCCCAGAGCAGGGCAGGCAGCAAGTGGCGGAGACCACGTCCGTGGCAGGGGGTAGGAGACCCTGCGGTGGAGGCGCGACCCTGGGCAGGGGCCCAAGTTCAGCCCCACTTGCCCAGTCTGAGCTGGGGGTGGTCTGCAAGCTCTGGCAGACAGCCTCGGCCACCAGTGCGGTCTGCTGCCTGACCCAGGTCCAGGTGGGCGGTGACAGACTGGGCGGGGGCGGGGGCAGGCGGGACAGCACCTGGCAGGTACAGAGGGACAAGAGTCCAGCTTCCTCCTTGCTGCAGCTGGTTGTCTACCATCCTAGGTGAGGGGGCTGACCGGACCCTGGGGGCTGTCCTGGTCTGAAGGGGGCTGACTGGTCCCAGGGGGCCATCCTGGTCTGAGGGGGGCTGATCACTGGGAGGCCATCCTGGTCTGAGGGGCAGTGACCGGGCCGGGGGCCGGTGGGGAGGGCGGGGAGTTCTGACTGGGGGAGTCTGCCCATCCTCTCTCTGCACCCACTGGGGGCTCAGGCTGGGGGCTCATGGTGGAGGCAGGGTGTGAGGTGGGGTCCTTGTGTCTCTGCCCCCGCTTGTCATCTGTCTCTGTGACGTGGCCTGTGGCCTGGGTGCTGGTCCCATTTTGGCCTGGCCTGACTAAGGCTCAAGCGGGTCCCTGTCTTCTCTCTGTAAAATGGGACCAGAGCCACACAGCCCATCCCACTGCCCATGTGGCCGCGTGCCCAGGGCGAGGCACACGGTCGACATTCGTGTTCTCACGGGGATACATGATACGCACATCATCACGTGAATCTCAAAGCGCTGCCGGCTCAGAGGGCCGTGTGCTTTGGGCAATGGTGCCAGCTGGCCCGAGGCTCCTGGTGACCCTGTGTGCACGGCCAGCTCGGGCCCTGGGCAAACTGCATTCCTGGGTCAGCCGCGGCCAGCTTCCCAGGGGGCCACCTGGAGAGTTTCCCCCCCAGGTTAGAGGCTGGGTTTTCGGGTAGAAACCCGATGCCCTCGCGAGAACTCCCGGCCTTCGGGTCCTCTCATTGAGATGTGGTTCCCGGGGCCCCAGTGACCTTTCGCGGGGTCACAGGTGGGGGCCACTGGCAACGGGTGGACATCCAGCCAGTCCCCTGTGCCCGCCAGGTCCCCACCCGCCCTCAGGGCACCCAGAGAGAAAATCCCGCCGGGGGCTCAGGGAGGGGTGCGGGGGTAGCAGGGGCCTCGGGAGGGTGAGTAGTGGGCAGTGGCTCTGCTTGTCTCTGATGTGGTCTCACAAAGCGGTGCTCCTGGGCCCGGCAGTGCCTTGCGTCCCAGGCTAGCCTGGTGACCAGACTCACCTGCTGGTGCCTGGCGCCCACAGGCCCCTCTGATGCCCGTGGCTCCCTGGGCTCCTGAGGCGTGGCAGTGGCCCTGCCTGTTGACTCGGCCAAGGCGGGACCCGGGGAGGACGGGGTGGTGAGTCTGCCCTCTGCCCACCGCTGCCGGCCCCCTGCAGGTCCAGCCCTGCCCCCACCATGAGGCTGATCTGGAAGGAGCGGGTCCTCACAGCCCTGCTGTGGGCTGCAGTGGCCTTGGGCGTCACCACGCTCATTCTCATCCTGGTGGAGGCCACCAACGTCCTCCTGCCCACAGACACCAAGGTGTGACCCCCGGGCCCTGAGCGGAGGCGGCCGGGCCAGGCCGAGCCGTGTGCTGGCGCCCACGCCCTCCTGACCCTGGTGTCGCTCCAGTTTGGGATCGTGTTTGACGCCGGGTCCTCCCACACGTCTCTCTTTGTGTACCGGTGGCCTGCAGACAAGGAGAATGACACAGGCGTGGTCAGCCAGGCCCTGGACTGCCAGGTGAAAGGTCAGTGGGCAGTTTTGTTCATGGTGGTTGGGTGTTGGGAGCTGCCCACTACCTGGCTGGGTTCGCAGCTGGGTGGAAGGTTGGGAGGTGGCGCAGGCAGAGCCAGGCAGGAACCGTGTCTGGCTCCTGTGGCAAATCAGCCCAAAAGAAAGGGGGCTCAGAGAGGCTGAGCGACAAGTCCCCACCTGAGCCTACAGAGATCGCGGCCGGCCTCTCCTGCCTCCTCCCGCTTCTGAGGACTCCAGAGGCTCCTGGCTGTGGCCGTGTCCCCCCATCTCTGCCTCTGACTCCACGCAGCTCCTCCCCGCCTCCCAAACCCCTATCTCCTGTGTCTTACAAGGACCCCGTCATGGATGTAGGGCCCGTCCGGGGAACCTGGGACGGTCTCACCTTGAGATCTGTAACTCAGTTACATCTGCCAAGACCCTTTGTCCGAATAAGGCCACACTCGCAGGTTCCAGGTGGGGGTGAGGATGCGAACACACCATTTGGGGTCCACTACCTCCCCCACACAGGCCCATTCGGCCCAGCCGGCCTTGGGGCCAGAGCCTCGTGCTGAGTGCTGTCTTTCAGGGCCCGGAATCTCTTCCTACGCCTCCAACCCCGAACAGGCCGGGGAGAGCCTGCGGGGCTGTCTGGAGGAGGCGCTGGCTCTGGTCCCAGAGGATCAGCACCAGGAAACGCCCATGTTCCTGGGGGCCACAGCCGGCATGCGGCTGCTCAGGTGAAGTGGGCGGTGCTCTCGGCACCTGGCAAGGGGTGGGGGCACCGGCCAGCTGGGCCCCTGGTCCTCCCTGCCCAGCAGGGTGGGTGGCAGGGCGCTGGCCAGCTGGGCCCCTGGTCTTCCCCACCCAGCCAGAAGAACAGCTCTCAGGCAGAAGACATCTTTGCTGCAGTCACTCGGGTCCTGGGCCAGGCTCCCGTGGACTTTCGGGGTGCTGAGCTCCTGGCCGGAAAGGACGAAGGTGCCTTAGGCTGGATCACTGTCAACTACGTCCTGGGCTCGCTGGTCAAGGTGCCACGGGAGGCCCGGGCGGGGACCGGGTGAGCGGAGCGGGGTCCGCCCGGTGGCCCCGAGCCTGAATCCCGTCTCTGGCCAGTACTCCTTCTCTGGAGAGTGGATCCAGCCTCCAGAGGGGACGCTGGTGGGTGCCCTGGACATGGGTGGGGCTTCCACCCAGATCACCTTCGTGCCCGGAGGCCCCATCCTGGACGAGAGCACCCAGGCCACCCTCCACCTCTACGGCTTCGAGCACAGCGTCTACACCCACAGCTACCTGTGCTTTGGGCGCGACCAGATGCTAAACAGGCTCCTGGCTGCGCTGGTGCAGGTCGGCTTGCGGGGAGGAGGGGCTGAGGGGTGCCTGTCCGCAACACCCCAGGCAGGTGCTCAAGGACCCCCTCCCCACAGAGCAGCCAGGCCCTCCGTGTCCGCCACCCATGCTACCACAGCGGCTACCAGGACACCCTGCCCCTGGCCACCTTGTTTGAGTCACCCTGTGTCCACAGCACTGCGCCCCCAGACCTCACACAGAACCTCACTGTGGAAGGGACGGGGAACCCCGGGGCCTGCACCCTGGCCATCAGGGACCTCTTCAACTTCTCCAGCTGCACGGGCCGGCGGGACTGTGCCTTCGACGGGGTCTACCAGCCCCCTGTGCAGGGGCAGTTCTACGTGAGCACCCCGCTCTGGCTCCCGGCCCCCTGGGGCTGCGCCCTGGGCCGGCGGGACAGGCGGGCCCAGTCCAGGGGGTTCCTGGGGACTGCGACCCGTGGGGCGGGCGCGGGGCCGCTTCCCGACTGGGCACCACCTCAGCGCAGCGCGCGCTTCGCCCCCAGGCTTTCTCCAACTTCTACCGCACCCTGCACTTCCTGAACCTCACCTCCGGGCAGCCGCTGGCCACTGCCAACGCCACCATCTGGGAATTCTGCCAGCGGCCCTGGAAGCTGGTGGGTGGGCCCCAGCACCCCTACCCCGCCGGCTCCCTGGGCTGCAGCTTCACTGAGCAGGGACTGGAGGGTCCCCCGCCCTGGGCAATATGAGCAGCGGGGTTCAGGGGAGCCATCCTGCTCCAGGCGGCCTGGGAGGTCAGCCTCAGCTGGCTCCTCCCTCCCGGGCCCAGGTGGAGGCGGCCTGGCCTGGGCAGCAGCGCTGGGTGCGTGACCACTGCGCCTCCGGCCTGTACATTCTCACTCTCCTGCTCCACGGCTACGGCTTCAGCGAGGACACCTGGCCCAGCCTGGAGTTCCGGAAGCAGGTGCAGCCCCCCAGGCCCAGGAAGGATGGGGGTGGGCTCTGGGGCAGCCGGCTGCAGCCCTGACCGCTGTGTACCCGCAGGCCGGTGGCGCCGACATCGGCTGGACACTGGGCTACATGCTGAACCTGACCAGCATGATCCCGGCCCAGGCGCCTGCCCAGTGGCGGGCCCAGAGCCGCAGCATCTGGGCGGCCAGTGTGGTCTTCGCGGTGCTGACCCTCATGGCTGTGCTCGCGGCTGCTGTGGCCCAGCTCCTCTGGTGCCAGGAGAGGCATGGCTCCCACAGCTCTGGCCGCCCGCAGCCCTGAGCCCTCTGCAGCCACCGGGAGCCTGTCCTGTGGGCTGTGCCCTCCCTGGGGCCTCCCATCCAGGCACCTTGGGCCACTGTGCACTGTGCTTCCTGCACGAACACCAGGCCACTGGACCCCTGCAACACTCCAGGGCTGTGTGACTGTGGTGGCAGAGGGACAGGGGCCTGGTCGTGGGGATGGTGGACGGAGCAAGAAGGGAGGGGCAGCCAGCTTGGCCCCTTGGGAGCAGCACCCCCACCCTCAAGACGCAAGCAGGCGCTCAAGAGGCTGAGCCCAGACATGGCCACACCTTGTGGGGGCGGCTGTCTTTATTAAATGCTCCTGCCAAGGGCCTCTCAGGGCTGACCTCGCTGGGTCCGGGGGCAGGCGGGGACCACGAAGCACTTGGGGAAGATGCCGAAGCAGCCGTCACAGTGGCCCTCCAGCCACGCCTGGTCCACTGCAGGGGCGGGGGGCGGTGTTAGGGCGTTAAGCAGTGTCTGCCCTGAAGCCCATGTGCCCGGGGGGGCCCCAGCAGGCGATGGGAGGGGCAGCCCACGGCCCAACCTTCACACAGGACGTCCACAATGTCCCCCGGCTGCAAGTCCAGGTCCTCAGGCCCCTGGGCAGAGTAGCCGTGCTGGGCCACCACCTGGTAGAGGATGGGCCGGCCACCCGCACCCTGCGGGCAGAGGGGATGCTGCAGGGCCGGCTGGGCACCAGCTGGGTCCTGGGGCCTTGCGCACAGCCAGCCCCCCCTGACCGATGCCTGCGCCCTCCAAGGCTCACCCGGCACTGCAGCCGCAGCCCTGCTGGGCCAGACGCCGACTCCCACCAGGCCGTCTGCAGCACCCCCTCCTCGGGGAGGGGGACCCAGAGCCCAGAACCGGGGTCTCGGTAACTGCAAAGAGAGTCATCAGAGGGGCCACAGGGGCTGCAGGGCCTGAGCCGACCTCGAAC
>NW_011888938.1:427812-429021 GCF_000151845.1 Pteropus vampyrus
AGGGGGACCCAGAGCCCAGAACCGGGGTCTCGGTAACTGCAAAGAGAGTCATCAGAGGGGCCACAGGGGCTGCAGGGCCTGAGCCGACCTCGAACGCCAGGCGCCCCAGTGCACCCAGCCCCTTCCAGCCACTGCCCTGGGCCAGCTAAGCCCCCACCCCACCCCCCGCCGGCTTCCTACCCACCTGAGCTGCCCACGCTGGGCCTGGAGAGGGAGGGCCTGGCTCAGCAGGGCCCGCAGGGTGGGCGGGGCCACTCCTCTTGGGGCCCTCAGGGCCAGGGTGAAGGCGCACTGCACCATGATGGTCACCAGGGGCTCGGAGCCCCCTGGGGCCACTCCCTAGGGCCAGACAGAAAGGTGCTGGGGGTTCTGTGTGCCCAGGCTGGCCGGGGCAGGGCCTGAGGGTTGCAGCTAAGGGGCTGCAAGGCTTCGTCGGCCGGGGTTCCTGGGCCATTCAGAGGAGCAGGGCCTGGCTGTGGGGCCCCAGGACCCCAGGGAGAAGGTGGCCTCTTACCCCATCGGGGCAGTCCTCAGAGGGTTCCGGGTCTGGGCCCCCAGCAGCTGGCAGCTCTGTGGGGGGATGCAGCAGGTCCTGAGTGACCAGGGAGGAGCTGCCAGCGTCACCCACCTCTGCTTCCTCCTAGGGGGTCAAAGAGGCTGCTCCTGGCCCCCCAGATGCCTGCTCTCTCCACAGAGGGCCCCTTACCTCTCAGGACACCCCTACCTGGAGGAACCTGATCATCAGCTTGCTCTGTGCGGGACCCCTGCAAGGGAAGCCACAGGCTCTGGAGTGGGGGCAGCTTCCCCGGGCCTGTGGCTCATTGGGCAGTGCCTGGTGCTGGACACCGACTCAGGAGCCAGCGGTGAGGGGTGTGGCCTGTGAGCTGGCCTGGCCAGGCAGGAAGCCACGAACGCAATCATGTTGGGGATGATTTCAGGGTGGGAACCACGTCCTACAGGCCTGGAGACTCCAGACTGGCCGCCTTGCCCATGGGGACCATCGGTCGGCCCCCCTCACCTCAGCATGAGGCAGCAGGGGCCGAGGACCAAGGCCAGGGGCCAGCTGGACTGCACACTTAAGTAGTGGGTGTGCTGGACGGGCAGGGGTACACCCCAGGAGAGCCCACGGTCCCAGCCACTGTCCCCCAGGAGGGCCTACGGTCCCAGCCACACCGGCTCACCGAGGTCCCATCCCAAGCAGGGGATCTG
>NW_011888938.1:429071-431511 GCF_000151845.1 Pteropus vampyrus
CCCGGTGCTGGACACCGACTCAGGAGCCAGCGGTGAGGGGTGTGGCCTGTGAGCTGGCCTGGCCAGGCAGGAAGCCAGGAACGCAATCATGTTGGGGATGATTTCAGGGTGGGAACCACGTCCTACAGGCCTGGAGACTCCAGACTGGCCGCCTTGCCCATGGGGACCATCGGTCGGCCCCCCTCACCTCAGCATGAGGCAGCAGGGGCCGAGGACCAAGGCCAGGGGCCAGCTGGACTGCACACTTAAGTAGTGGGTGTGCTGGACGGGCAGGGGTACACCCCAGGAGAGCCCACGGTCCCAGCCACTGTCCCCCAGGAGGGCCTACGGTCCCAGCCACACCGGCTCACCGAGGTCCCATCCCAAGCAGGGGATCTGCAGCTCTAAGTTTGTGCACAGAGTTTAGACTCCATCAGGTTTACCCGTCAGAGCAATCGGGAGGCCGCGTCCTGCTGCGCCATGAGGGTCGAGTGCTTTAAACGCACTGGCGACCTCCGCAAGCACAGCCTGACCAGCGCGGGGCTTCATTACGTGTTCATACTATGTGTGTTTGTACTAAGCGTGTTTGTACTAAGCGTGTTTGTACGTGGACGAGCTGCTTTTAGGGCCTGACCTGTTCAACCAACTTAATTGAACACAGGCAAATGGTGAAGGTGAGCGTCGATATTTTGATTGTGTCCTTCGATAGATAAACTGTCAAATTCAACCACCATCTCAGTGCACAGCAGGCCCCCAGGTCCTGGTGCTGGCTGAGGGCAGTGGGCAGCCCGGGGCCCTCCTCCTCAGCCTCACCCCAGCACTTCCACATCCGGGAGGGGAGGCGGGGTGAAGGGCCCTGCCTGAGGGTGGAGGGTCCGCTGCGGGGACCAGCAGGCCCGCCCGTGCACTGGCGAGCAGCGCCCCCACCCCTGGGATCTGATCTCCGCGGCTGGTCTGGCCACGTCCCTGGCCCAGCAAAGAAAGCCAAAGCTCTGCCCGGCAGGCAAGGCTGCCGGCCCTACCCTGTGTCCCTGGTGGTGCCCAGCCCTGGCCCCTGGTCCCCATGCCCCGCCCTTGGTGGGGGTCCTCCCAGTACTGGCCAGAGCTCACTTACCTGCTTGTCGCAGGTGACCGGCATGCAGTGGTCAGCCCGCTCCGCCTGACCAAAGCTGACCTCCATCTCTGTGCCGGGGGGTGTCCTGGGGCCAAGGTGGGGGCCAGCTCTACCGGGGCCCATGCCGTGAGTCCTGGGGGGACAGGGGGCCCGTTCTCAGGCTCACCCTCCCTGATGCAGCCCACTGGGTGCGCAGAGGAGTGGCAAGGAGCCTGGCCCAGGGCCTGTGCTGCCCCACACCCCGTGCCACCGCCTCTGCAGTGCCCAGTCATGGTGACCCTCTGGAGCCCGAGGCCTGAGCAGTGGTCCCAAGGGAGCAGGATGGGCCCAGGACAGGCAACCCTGGGCCTCTGGACAAGCGGGGGCATGGGAGGGCCGAGAGGCTGGACGGCCCTTCCGGCGCCAGGGGCTCTGGCCAGTTCCGATGTGGGAAGGGGGCGCCATGCTCCCGGCCCTGGCACAGGGGCTCCATTAGCGGCGGCAGCAGCAGCAACACGTGGAGGCAGCGCCCTCCTACCTGGGGCCAGCCCTGGGCCCGGCTCCACCGTCCTCATGCAGAACCTGCAGGCAGAGGGACAGCCTCGCTGAGGCCACAACACCCGCGGCGAGCGGCAGGGCAGGTGACTGCATGATTTTACAGACTCCCACGTGGTCAGGGCGGCCACCCCAGCCTCAGACAGAGGACGGCTGGGGAGCCCGGGGGACACTCAGAGCCTGTGGGGCACGTCCCTCCCTCCACACAAAAGGGCCAGGGCTGCTCTGACGTGCTCAAGGCCGGGGGACTGGGCTGGCGAGACGGCCACCCACCCACCTGGAGCTGCTGAGGCCGGACGCCCCTGTGCTGGTCGTCGGGGACAGCAGAGGCCGCCGCCACCACCTGGTGAGGGACAGCGGGGGTTTGCCGGGTCAGGGGCCTGTGACGTCTGCTCCCCTCACCTCGCCGCCCGCCCCCCACCCCCACGTCTCCCATCTGCGGGTCGGGACGCCCAGCACCACGGGGCCAGCGGGGCGGGAACATACGCTTGAGAAGGAAGCATCTGCGCTCATCATCTCTAACCTACTTTAGTGCGGCGTTTCAAATGTTTCTGCTCCTTAGAGAGTCTGTTGTGATAAGCAGACTCTAAACTGACAAGTTAGTGTGGCTAGAAGCCCCTCCTCCGCTCAGCCCCCAGCCCGCCAGCAGACTGGCGAAGGCGTGCGATGGGGCACGTGCACTCACCCACGGCACAGTCACACGTAGCACACTGGCCCTCGGTGACCTGGGGGGTGACGCTGGCCCAAGCCTTCGGATGGAAACCGAAGTCCTTGCTTCTCCATATGCGCCCTGCCCTTGGGGACGAGCTAGTC
>NW_011888938.1:432661-434820 GCF_000151845.1 Pteropus vampyrus
TGGGCACCCAGCCTTCGGAGCAAAAAAGCTCAGCAGGTGCCAGCTCTGCCCGCAGGCCTCGCTCTCTCTACCTCCCCAGCAGCCCCTCGCGCTGAACACCAGAGGCTGGTCCCCCAGCCTGCAGCAGCCCCCTCACCCCCGTCTACCTCCCCGCTGTTCTGCCTGCACCCCCGTGAGTCTGGAGTCTTGCCTCTCCCCCCACATGAAAGGACATCTTGATGGACATGCTGGGCTGGGTTAGGGCTGCTGCTGCCAGGCACCTGCTAGGGGACCTGTCTCGCCCGCTGGCTGCTGCGGGCACAGCAGGTGCTTGCCCAGCTCTGCCTATGTCAACGAGAGAAGCCAGCCGGCCTCCCCAAGGCCTGCCACCCCTCAGCCTTCTGCCCTTAGGCCCGCCGGGTAAAACCATGCTCCTGGTGGGGGTCATGGTCGGGCCAGCTCCCCACAGCCTGCCTTGCACTGTCCAGTGCCCTGGGTCGGGGAACACAGGTGGGCTAGCGACCTTCCCCACTATTGCCAGAGGGCTCCAAGGCATGTTTTGGGGCACACTGGGGTACTGCGGGGCCTTCCCAGTGGCCCTCCCTCACTGCCAACACTGTCCCAGGAGGCCGGGAGTAAGGCCAAGTGCAGAGCCGAGGCTCGGAGTGCCCCTGCCTGGCCCTGCCAGGGCCCACAGCCACCGCGTCTGCCCCCGCCCCCCCCGCATGGAGGTGCTCCTGGCACCCCCACCTCCACGGCTGCCCTAAGCCCATTGGATGGAAGAGTGACTGACGGGTGGGGACTGTGGGCCGCCTCTGGGCAGAAGGAGCATCGCCATGAACACAGCCCTGCCCGTGACAGTGACAGGACCTCGGGCCTGCAGGAGCCAGGGCCCTGGAAGGACGGCCCAGCTGCCGGGGGCGAGCTCCCTGCTCTCACCTCCCAGGCGTGCAGCTTGAACCGCAGGCCCAGCTGCGTGTAGTCGATGGCGTTGTTGTCCCTGAGCTGTGCCAGCGCCAGCCGGAAGTCAGACAGGGCCTCCTGGAACCTGCGGGCATGCGGGAGTGGGCAGGGGCCCTCAGCGGCCTGGGGAAGGGGCCCCCCCTGCCCCCGTCCCAGCTCAGGGGACAGCTGCCGGGGCAGCAGTGGTCACCCAGGTCTCAGCACAAGCTGGGCACTCAAGTCCAGACGAAGGGGTCAACATGCAGAGGCGGCAGCATCTTGACGGTTGGGTGGTACCTGCCTCTGGCCCCTGGGCGCCTCCTTCTCCTGACCCTCTTCAAAGCCCCTGCAGGGCGCCCAGGGTGTTCCCTCCTGCCTCCCAGGTCCCCTGGGGGGTGGGCTGCCCTCAGTGCCCACCTGCCCACCATGCAGCCTCCTGTGGGGCAGGCCTGGGGCCAGGAGAGGCACAGAGGCGGGGCCGGTCCTGCAGCCCTGACCGCTTCCCAGGGGTGGCCACAGCGCAGCGCCGGGGAGCAGTGAGGACCCCAAGCACCTCTGTCCTGGGACACGCGCTCCAGCCCTGCCCGGTCTCCATGTCTGCGGGCCGGGCACACGCACACGCTCCCGCAGCGGCGGACGTGGGCGGGGCCGCGGGGCCGCAAACACGCTGCGCGAACCTCGCACACCACGAGCATCGCTGCGTGGCTCCCCCTGCGGCCCGCTCGGCGGCCACAAAGCGGCGCAGGCAGGGGCCCAAAGCGCCTCAGAGAAGGGACGAAGCGCGCTGTGCTCACCTCTCCAGCAGGAAGTTGGTCGCTCCTCGCTGGAAGAAGCCGACAGCCATGCAGATGTCCTTGGTCACCGCTTGGTCAAAAGCCTGAGAACAAAAATGCGCACAGAATGCCAAGGTCTGTCACTCCATCACCCCGTGTCACAGGCGCAGTCCCCGAGGATGACCGGTGGCGGGGCCAAGGCATTCCCCCGGCCCATGACAGCCAGCCCAGGGGCCCTCAGAGCTTGAGCCAGGACATGCACAAGTGGTGCCAGGTCCCTTCACTGGCACCACCTACACTAGCCTGAGCCCCCGAGGTGCCTTGTGACAGGCACAGAGCACAGTGAGGTGGCGTCACAAACCAATTCGTTTGCCACGAGGGCACAGGGAAACAACAGAAGGAAATACTCCAGTACATTAACGACAGTCGCCTCTAGGGGTGGAGTTGGGCAAGATTTTTGTCTTC
>NW_011888938.1:436090-439121 GCF_000151845.1 Pteropus vampyrus
CCCGGACCGCCCATCTCCGTTTCTGCCCCGCCCCCCGGGCCTGCGTCCGGAGCTCCGCGCGCTCGCGCTGCTTTGCCCGCGGTCAAGTTCCCGCCCGGCTGCGCTGGCCTCGGTGCGCTGCAGACGCCGCTGCCGCGGTCGGGCCAAGGTTCCGATGGGCGCCTGCGGGCTCAGGTGAACGACCCTCGGGGCGCGGGCCCAGGCGGGGCGGGCTCCGGGTCGGCCAGGCCGAGGGGCTGCGCTTCGGCTAGGGCTCAGCCTAACGCACCCCGCTTCGTGGCTGAGCTGGCGGCCTGGCGGGCGTCGACGGCCCCCGCTGTCGCCCCTTCCCCGCCAGCCCGCGCGCCGAGTCTGACATTCGCAAAGCCCTCGTCGTCCGGGCTCCGCGGGGAGGGTGGGCCATGGGAGCACGTCCTGGGGCCCTAGGCGCCGGTCACGAGTGGTCCGGAGTCTCCCACGCCCGCGGCCAGCGCTGGAGAGGGACGCAGCTGGGAGGAACCAGAGGGGCGGGGCCGGCGCTCACCCGCAGGTAGGGATCCGAGGCCCGGAGTCGGGGAGGCCTGTTCTGGGGGCCTGGGGAGCAGCCTGACCCCTACAGGAGGCCAGAGGGGAAGCCCCGAGGGTCACGCACGGGAAAGCAGGACGTGGCAACGCCCCAGCCACACTTCTGGGCACCGCCTCTCAAGCGCTCCATGTCCCCGGTCCCCACCGCCCTCCCAAGGGCTCCCCATTGTCCCCAGAGAGAGGGAGTCTCAGCGAGCAGACTGAAGCCTGCCTCGACCCTCCCTGCGTCTGGGTTGTCCCCTTGTGGTGAGGGCCCTGTGGATCTTAAAAATAGAAGTTATTTTACCAGCAAAAATGAGTGTATCTGGGATCAGCGAAGAATTGCTATTCAGGACAAGCAAGCTGTAGCAAAGCCACAGGCGAGTCCAACAGAGTTGCGGGTGGGGACTTGGAACGAGAGGCCGGTGGAGGCCAGCGAGGGTTCAGAGAGGTGACGCTTCCTGCCCCCCAGCCGCTGGGCGGCGGTCCCTTGTTCATCTTTCCCGCGGGGCCTGTCACCGGTGGCTCTCCGCGGAGGGTTCTCCGCCAGGGTCTGTACCTCGCGGAGAGCACGGCGTGAGCGCGCCCCCTGCTGGCCTCCCCACTCCGTTCCCAGCGACGTTTCCCGTGTTGGGTTTTACCAGGGACCCAGAACCAAGGAACGTGCGGAGAGAGCGATGATGGAGGGAATTGGCGCCGGCGGTCTGGGGGCTCGCGAGTCCAGAATAGGCGGGGCGAGCTGACGGGCTGCAGACCCCCGGAAGAGGCCAAGGCTGTCTGGGGGCCGCCGTCGCTCTCCGCCCAGCGTGAGTCTCTCACGGCCTTCAAGTGATTGGCGGCGGCTCACCCGCGTTACGGAGGGGCATGTGCTTTACTGCGAGCCTGCTGTTTTAAATGTTAATCTCACCTAGAAAACACTTTCACAAATATCTGGGCACCCTGGCCTCACCCAGTTGACACAAAGTTATCCACCACAGCACCCAGCCCCAGAAAAGCTCCCCCAGACAGGCTGCGCCCTTTCGCCTACAGAGGAGAGCATCGTGGCCTCCAGGGGCCAGGGGAGGCTACGGTCCCATGGCCATTGGAGCCAGGGCTCCGCCGTAACTCAGAGCTCCGGCTCACCTTCCGTGCTGGCCACCCTTCTTCTCCCGTTGGGCCCGTGGGGCTGGCAGGCGGTGACCTGGGAGCCGCTGTGCCGAGCTGTGGCCGTGTGTCCTCCCTGTGTGACCCTGGCTGGCTCTCTGAGCCTGCCGCCTCTTACCTGTGGGGTAGGGCTGACGGGCAACCACCTGGGAGGGCTTTCGTGAAAAGTAAATGAGGTGATGCCTGCGAAGTGCGTGTGGGACACCTGGGCAGCCAGATGTGCTCTCAGTAAGTGCTCCTGAGCCCAAGCGCCCCAAAAACCCGCTTCCTTGGGGACTCTGAGCCCCCAAAGTGCTCGCCTTCCCAAACTCCTGTGTGGCTGCTCACACTGACAGACCCTAACACCCACTCTCCCATCCTGCCCTCGCGGCTCATGCCCTCCCCCAGCAACTTCCCCGTCCCATCTGGGCTGGGGGAGTCTGGCTGCGCTGACCTGTCTCTGTCCACCTTGACCATGACTCAGGCCAGTCCACAGCTCCCACGGCCGAGTTCCTTCCTCGGACCCACCTCCGCCCCGCCAGTCCGAAACCTGACTCCCCGCTTCCCGGAGAAAATGCCAGCAGCCTGAAGAGGGCCCCGAGTGTCTGTACCCACAGACCCCTCCTCCCTCGGCTCCGAGCATCTCACTGGGATCTTGTCTCCAGGCGTCATTTTCTCTGCTACAGAGCCAGCCCCTCGGCACACAGATGCACCGTCACTGTTCCTGAGAGGGGTCTCTCCGCTTGACCCCCCACCATCCGTGCCCCCCTCTGCAGCAAAACTCCTTAGAAGAGTTGCCGGGACTCAGTGTCCCCATGACCTCTGCCGTGCACCTTCTGGAAATCGAGGTGCAATTCACATGTCATAAAATTCCCTTTTAAAGTGTCCGTTTCAGTGTTTGTCATGTTCACAGGGTTGTGCGGCCAGAGTGTTCTGTCAGCCACAGTGTCCCTCGCCATTACCCCCTCCTGGCCTCTGGCACCCGCTGACCCAGGCTCTGTCGGCATGGCATGTGGACGGAGTCACAGAGCCGGTGGCCCTGGCGCCTGGCACCCCTCACTCAGCACCACGCGCCTGAGGCCGTCCGCGTTGGGGCGGCCGTTGGTGCGTCACTCCTCAAGGCTGCGAGCCGACCCACCGTGTAACTGGACTGCCTTCCGTGTGTCTGTCCCCTGCTGATGGCACCTGGGAGGTTGCCCGTCCGGCTGTGTGTGTGCTGCGGTGGACGTTCGTGTGCGAGTTTCGGTGTGGACCTGTGTTTTCAGTTCTCTTGGGCACGCACCCAAGGGGGGGACTGCTGGGTCGTGGGGTCAGTCTCTCCGACTTTGTGACTCTTTTCCAAGTGGCCGTCCTGTCCTGCCATTCA
>NW_011888938.1:440339-456994 GCF_000151845.1 Pteropus vampyrus
TGATGGTGGCCCAGTGCAAGGAGCGTTCTTTTTTTTAAGCAACGGCATGTTCCAGAAAAAATAACTTGCTGCAGAGTTTTCTTTCAGGAAGTGAGGGCAGCCTCGCTGTGAGCACGACGCTGGCTGTGAGGGTGAGCGGGGCGGCCTAGCCCTCGGGTCTGGAACTGCAGCGTCCAGGTAGGGTCTCAGTGTCGTGGCCACCTCGCCCGGAGGGGTCCTCAAGGGCACCCACAGTGTCACCTGCAGGCACCCTGCCCCACACGGCCGGCACCCTCTTTCCTTGTCTCTTAGGCCTCATGGGGGGCGTCGCCCAGCCCGGCGGTGCCCCACGACGTCACCGCGGTGAGGGCCAGCATCCCCAGGCCCCGTGCAGGGAGAAGAGAGCACAGTGGCTTCCGGCAGCCGACGGCGTGAGGTCGTGTCTGAGCACGACCAGGGGACAGTGCACAGGGCTGTGGTGGCACCAACGGGCAGGTGGACACGGACACACCCACACCCAGGAACGGTCCGGCCCCGTTGCATGGTGGAGAGGAGGGGCGTCTGCAGGGTGTGAGGAGGAGCACCCCGGGAGCCCGCATTTGACAGGAGCTTCGTTGCCTGGGAGGCACCGGGCCCCACTCGGCAGGAACAGCGGGAGACACGCAGGGCGCGGTGGAGGGCACGCTTAATTAACTAAAACTAAGTGGGAAAGCTGGTCCTCGACAAAACCGAAGCTAGTTCGCTGAAAAGGCCGGTGGAGGACCCTGGCCGGGCTGACCGAGGGGCAGTGAGAGGGGCGGAGAAGGCCCCAGCCGAGCCCTGGCTGGCAGCGTGCACACCGGGGCCGCGGCAGTGAACGAGAGCGTGTCCCGGAGCAGTGGTGGCTTCCTAGCAATTCAGTCCCAAACCGGAGCCCAGAAGGACAGAATTGGAGCCGGTGCCAGCGGCAGACAGCGCACGGGGTCAGGCAGTTCCTCCCAGAGCCCCGATCCGGCACAGCCCGCCCGGCCTGGTGCAGCCCCCAGACGCTGAGCCAGCCCCGCAGCCGGCCGGCCGCTCGGTCCGACTTCTGCCAGGGACACAGCAGATGTGCCTTGTTCTGAGCCCGAGTTTGGGATGGTCTGGAAGCAACAGATGACAAGAGAAGGTCGAGCCTCCGGGCTGGGCCCAGCCACGCTGGATCCGCTGGGCGCCCGTGACCGGGAGTGGCCTCCTGCTCGTGGGGGGTGAACAGGGGACTTGCTCCCTCCCGAAGCTGAGATTCCATCGGTTTATTTTGACTTTGAAAAATAACACTTGTGGTTTTCTTTTTTTCATGGGTACAAAGCAGAGGTTGTTCATCGTGTGATATTTAGAAAATACGAGAAAATACGAACAATAACACGGAAACCCAGAGAGCTGGTCTCAGGAGGTGGCCTCTCTCCCCACCTTCCTGGGGTTAGTGGGGAGGCTGCCCCGCCCCGGCCCTGAGGGGCGGGGCCCTGTGGCCCCATGCTGGGGGAAGCCGGTGGGTTTGGCCTCCGCCCACCCCAGCTCGAGCCGTCCTCAGGTGTCCCGTACCTTCTGGCAGCCACGGCCAGGGCCAGGGCCTCGCCCGGTGCTCCTCACAGCCAGGCTCAGGCGTCGGGGTGGGCCGCGTGGGCCACCGCCCGTTCCTGACCTCACTGCCTCGCACCTCACGCCCTGCAGCTCCGCTCAGGGCCAGGAACTCGGGTGCTTGGCCGTAGGGCACTTCCCTGACCCGGACGACTGGCTGGGGCTGAGCACAGGGCCCAGGGGCCGGCCTCTGCGGCCGCCGCCACCCCCGTGGTCACCTGGAGGACTGGGCTTGCTGGAAAGTGCGTCCTGTGGCACAGCACTGACCCCTGGAGGCCGGGGCAGGGAATGCGCTGTTCTGGGCCTTGCTTCCTTCTGCCTGAGGCGAAGTCGGACAGGAGACGCCTCTCAGTTTGGGGTTTTCTTTCCTTTTTTCTGTTTCCTGTTGCTGGCTGGGAGCTGCTGTCACCATCTCCAAAGCACCAGCGCCACGTCCCATGCATGCCTCGAGGGGCACGTGACTTAAGGCCCTGGACTGGAGCCCCACCTCTGTCTTTAAGGGGACACTGGTGCCAGTGCGGACGGGGACCGCTGCCCAGGCCTGGGGCCCAGCAGCCGAGTTCCCTGGTTCCTCTCTGGACCTTGGTGGGGCCCCAGAGGGAACGAGAAGGAAGGTGTGTGTGACAACACGCTTTCGTGTCTGCCCCTCAAGGAGGAAGCCTGGTGGGGGATGCTGTCCTGGACAGCCCGCTCGCCGGACGCCTGGACGTGCCGGAGGGCAGCCGGGGCTGGTGGGGAAGGGCCCCTCCCCGGAGTCCTGGGTCACCCACGCGCTCCAGTGCTGGCTGCAGGCACAGCCGCACCTAAGGCCAGCCCAGATGAGCCCACCCTTGGCCCCACCAGCTTGTCCCAAAGATCCCTCCCGTCCCACCACCCACCCTGGTGACATTGTGGGCTCCATGTGCACCTGGCCCAGCCACTGCAGCCTGCGTGGTGGGGGCTGGGGCTTAGGGGACCAGCTACCTGGGTCCAGCTCAGGGCCACACCTGGCGTCGGGCCCCAGGAGCCCCTCACAGGGACCAGCAGAGGAGGCCAGTGCCTGGGTCTGCACAGCCCCCAGGCCCTTCCCCCGGCCTTCACACTCCCTGGGTCAGCCACGCGGGGACATCTGGCTCTGGCCCAGAAGCCATGTGGCACAGCCACTTACTCGGGGCGCTGCTGCTGGTTCCCTAGTTAAACCCCAGAAACATGCCTGAGGGCCAGGAGGGGCAGGGCGCGTGAGGAGCTAGCAATGGCCCCTCTGCTTGCTGGGGCCAGGTCGGACGGCCGTGCCCCTCTCTCCTCCCGCCCCTGCCCAGGCCTGCCCCAAGGTCCCCAGGCCTCCGCGTCGGTGTGCATGGCCCAGGGACTCTGCCACTACAGCCTCAGCAGGTGTAGGACAGGCCACTCTGCTCCTGCTCAGTGACAGGGTGCATGTCTGGGCGCCGGTAGGAGCAGCCCCCCAGCCTTGGGCGCCGTGCCTGCTGCCTCCCTGGACCTGACGCATGCTCTGGGTGGCGTCCACTCCTATGTGTTTGTCGTGCAGTTGGACTAAGCCAGCCCAGCGTCGGTGACTCTGAGGGACTGACTCCTCCAGGGTCCTGTGGGCTCCCGGCTGTCACCAGGCCAGGCTGGACCCTCACCCCACAGCATTGGGTCCGGGGCCAGCCCCCGGCATGACACATGCAGCTTGGTGCGGGGCGGGCCATCAGGCAGGTGTGTGGGGAGCCACCCTGCATGAGCCTGACTGGGGCGTTTTGCTCCCTTGCCGTGGGGCAGGTGGTCTGAGAAGGTGGACGTGGAAATGGCTGAGCAGCGAGGGCTCTCTGGTAAGGTCTGCGGGCTCGGCTGGGTCTCCTATGTGCACAGGGCTGGCCCTGGCCCTGACGGCAGGATGAGCCCCCAGGCCCGGCCTGGAGTGCCAGCTGACCGGCGTTTGGGGTAGCAGCAGGTGTAGTGGGCCTGGCAGGGACAGCTCGGGTGTCCGGAGGCTCACTCCCGCTCACCGTAGCCCCATGGCCCGGCAGGCCCAGACGCGAGCCTGCTTCAGAGCCAGCACCGGTCACGGGCAATGACCCTGCACCACGGCAGCTCGGGGCCGGGCGGGCATCCAGGTGAGTCGCAACCCCTGTGCTCTGGTGAGGAGGCCCACGGAGACTAGGCAGGGGGCCACGCGCGCTGGCCTGACAGCGGTCCCTCGGAGGTGTACGTCACGGGTCGGCGGCAGTGGGCTCCACCGCCGGCATTGTCAGCTGTCTCGCCTGGCGGGGCTTTGGTCTCCAGGCTGGTGAATGGCGCTGAGAATCCGAGACGGCTGTGCCGGGGCCAGTGTGGGGCCGGGGCTCCTGCTCATGCGGCGAGCGGCCATTCTCCGAGGGCTGAATGGGCGGCTGTGCCCGCGAGGACGCAGAGACGCAGGAGGCGGCCGGCGCTCCCCGGCCTGTCGCGCTCGGCCTTTCAGAGCGTCTGGCCGGCTGAATGCGCCGCTCTGCTCTCCGAGGCAGGAGACCCAGCACAAAGGGGGCTCTTGTCCCCACAGGCCCCTTCTGCGAAGAAAGCCATTGTCCGAGCGGCCCGCCCGGCGGGCGGTGCATGCTCCAGTGCCCACGCGCCCGCCGAGGGCGGCCCTCGGGCCCGGCCGCTCGGGTCAGCGGGCACTCCCGGCTCAGCGTGCCACGGCGTTGCCCGTCCCGCGGCGGCTGGCTCCGGGCAGGATGAATGCTCGCTTTTGTCTGCTGAGTTATTTTATTTACATTTTTTAAACAGCTTATCAAGGTAAAAAGATAGCTTTGCCTCGAAAAAGAAAGGGGGGGAGGGCCTTGGCTCCAGGCCCGCGCTGAGCCGCGGTGGTGTGAGGCAGGCCCTTCCTGCGGCCGCGGCCGGTCGCCGTCCTGCCCAGGGCTCCATGGAACCCTCTGCCTGCAGCTGGTTCCTGGGCCCCTCTGGCTTTTCTTGATTATCTTCCCCAAAGGCAGCTCTGGAGGGGTCTGGTCAGGGGTCCCCGCAGTCCTGGCCTGACCCTGCCACTGGGCAGCCCGGTGGCTTCCTTCTCAGCCGCAGCTCTCAACCTGCGGGGGGTCAGCAAGGTGCCATGCGGGCCCCGCCCTGGGCTGTTTCCTTCTGTGGGGTCCCGGCCCCTCCCCGCCTTCTACCGGGCCTGAGGCCAGTCACAGGTGCCTAGGCAGACAGGTGGCCTTCCTACACCTGCAGGGCCTCCTGGTGGACCAGGCAGGAGGCAGTGGTCAGCCTGAAGGCACCTCAGGTCAGACTGAGGAGTGGCCGGAGGCCGAGTCCGAGCCAGGCCCGATAGCAGTGAGACAACCACATAGGCCCCCCCAAGCCCTAAGGTGGGGGCCAGGCCAGGAGTCTTCCTGGAGGAGCTACCAGCTGCCCCCCAGATCAGAGCCAGGGCTCCCTCTCGTGGCTGGGCGAGACCAAATGGCCTCCCACCTTGTCTCGTACCCTCCCCCAAGCCCTGGGGCTGCAGTGACATGTCCCTGCAGGTGTCCAGGCCTGCTAGCCCCAGGCAAGCTGGCCACAGCCCTGCAGCATCCACGCAGGCCACCCAGCCAAGGGAGGGCACCCTGGGGGCGAGAACTGCTCTGGCCGGGGTTGGACAGAAAGCTGGCTGCTCCGGGACCACACACGGAGAGAGGAGCAGGGCAGAGCTGGGCACCTCAAACCCTCTTGGACAAGGCCTCTGTGTGTGGCCAGGTGGGGGGTGTGCCCCACCCCACAGGTGGGCCTGCACTCCCCGGCACAGCCAGTGGAGGGCAGCGGGTGAGCAGGCTGGGGTCAGCACAGCAGGCCCCCTGGACGTGGCTCGCTGGGGGGAGGGGCACCTGGGGGCTGGTGAATGGCCAGGCGGCCCTCGCAGAGAAGCTGCCGCAGCTGCAGTAAGGGCAATGCCCATCCTGCCTGCGCCACTCCCCACTGCGGGCCGCCCAGGCCACCATCCCAGGCCTCCCCCGCCATGCCCCAGGCCTCCCTCCACGGCTCAGAGCGGGTCTTGGATAGGAGGCCTTAGAGAGCTGAGGCCCGAAGAACCATGAAGTCCTCTCCTCAGAAGAGCTGCACCGCCATGGCAGGGACAGCTGATGCCCCTCGGAGGTGGGGGAGGGGCCCGCCTTGTGGCCCTGCCTCTCCTCTGGCCTCTCCCAAGTCACTGGCCCAGGGCCTGGTCCGGCGGACAGGAGGGTGGTGGAACCCCAGCCCCTTCAGCCTTCACCCGCCTGACCCGGGGCCCCTCTCTTTGTCCTGTACCCCATCCCGGGGCCTTATGCCCCTCCCCAAACCCTGGGCCCCTCCCCCTAGTCCTGTACCCCTCCCCCGGCCTTATGACCCCTCCCCTTGCCCTGCGCCCCCTCCCTTTGCCCTGAGCCCCTCCCCCGGCCTTAGGCCCCCTTCCCCTCTCTTCCTCCCCCTGCCCGCCCTGGGCCCAGTCCCGGACCCTGGGCCCCCGAGGGGCCTGGCGGAGGCCAAGCTCCTGGACCCCGGCCAGGCTGCGGAGGCGCCGGGTCAGCGCTGCGCGGGGAAGGCGCTGGCCCGCGCCCCGCCCCCCGTGATCCGGCTGCAGGCTGCAGGCCGGAGGGAGCCTTTCCCAGGCCGCTATTTTGGTCCTTTCTGTGAGCTGCGCGGGCGGGGCGCTGCTGCTCTGCGGTTATTTTTGCTCATAATGGGAGCGCGATGTATGGAAATTATTAATAGCGCGGCTGCGCTACGTGCGGGCGCTCAGGGCCTCGCTTTCCCCGCCGCGTGGGGGAGGGGGCGTCAGGGTCCGGTTCTCAGCCGCGCCCACTCCTGTCCGGCGCCTAGAAGCGGTCGGGTCCAGAGCCTGGTGCCCTGTGGGTCCCGGGGCACGCCCCCGCACCCCGCCTCCGCCTCCTGCCGCTCAGACCTGGGGCCGGCGCCTCCGTGGGGTGCACAGAGGCAAGGGGTCCTGCTGGCAGCAGGGCCAGCATGATGAGGGGATGCCTCTGGGAGGAATGGGGTGAGAGCTCCACGCCTACGTGGCGTGGGCTTCTGCCCCTTGTACGCCTCCCGCTCGACCTCTACCCACTCACCAGCAAGCCGGTCCGTCCGGCCACCTGGGCCCAGCACCCACCCCGCAACACCGTTCGGGCCACGCCCAAACCTGGGAGGGGCTGGGGGTCCCTACCACCTGTTCCATCCCCGCAGAGCTGGCGCAGTGCAGGGGGGCTTAGTGTCCAGGACGCTCCTGGATTCCAGGCCCCTTGGCCTGGGGGCCACGTGGCTGGACTTGAACAGGCCCCGTCACTGTGCCAGCAGCGACTGGGAGGTGACCAGGCTTCTGTGCAGAAGCGTGGGAGCCCCCACCGTGGCGCTGCCTGTCCCCCCCCAGGCCCGGTGCAACCCACTCCCTTTGTGTTTGCCAGGCTGTCATGCTGGGCACGAAGCTGAGGCTGCAGCCAGAACTTGATGTTGAAAAGGTGAGTGTCTTTCTCATGTAAATGTTAGGGTCCCGCTTGGATTAGGCCCAGGTCTCTGGGGCAGGCTTCTCCCACCACCAGCAGGCTTCGCTCCCTGCAGGGTGGGCCAGGGTGCTGGAGGGCGCATGTGAGCCCGACCCTTGGGGAGGGGGTCTGAGGGGAGGGCCAGGGAGGGGCCGGCGAGGGCCTCTAGAGGTCAGCAGGCGGTGGGCTTGGGTGTAACTGCTCGGAAAGTGGCCGATTGCCTGGAGCCCGCCAAGCCAGTACTGGGCCGAGGAGCTGCGGGGAGGGGCAGGCCGCGTGGAGGCCGCGCTCAGTCTGGGCTCCAGACAGCCTGACCTGTGTCTGTGGGGGAGGGGCCGGGCGTGAGGAGGGGGCTTCACTGAGGCCAGGTTCTTGCAGGGCATGGCTGGCGTGTTCCAAAGTCAACACCACAGCCGAGGCCTCCCTCAGGGCAGCTTGGGGGTCTCATGGGCACACACCAGGTCCAGGTGCTGGCACGCCATCTTGCCCATGACGAGGCCCATCTGGGTCACCAGGACCACTGCCAGTGGTTGGTCTCTGTCCCGCCCTCCACGGTTTGTGAAGATGAGATGACTGAGCTTCCCCAGGACCCCCTGCCTCTAGGCCTCCAGGCCTTCGTCATGGAGATGGGAATGACCACAGAGCCCAGGGATGGGGCCCAGAGAGCAGTGGGGCCTGCACGTGTGTGTACAAGTGTGTGCATGCACGTGTGTGTGTGATGTGTGCATGCACGTGTGGGTGAGTGGTGTGCGCATGCACGTGTGTGAGCATGTGGCGTGTGCATGCACGTGTGTGAGTGGTGTGTGCATGTGTGCGTGTGCATTGTGTGTGCTTTGCGTGTGTGTGCGTGCACATGTGTGTGCGGGGGCTCAGGCCCTGGGTGCAGGCTGGGTAAGCGCACCACACTAGGGGAGCTGGGCGGGGCCTCACAAAGGGGTCCGACTGGCTGGGCCCCGTGCTCCCTGGCGGGGCAGGCCTCCGTTCAGGCCTCAGGCCCTCTGGGTTCGGAAGCTCTGCTCCCTGCTCCGGGCTGGAGGCGAGCCGGTCTGGGCTGCAGTGAGAAGGTGCTGGCGCCGTGGGCCACGGCCTGAGGCGTGCCCCTGTGGATGAGTGCCCACCGCCCCTGGAGGACCGGGGTCCTCCTGCAGCACCATGTGGACGGCTTCCCGGCCCCCAGAGGCGGCTTCTAGCCCTCGTGGACTCCTGGTCCCAGCCGGCCTTGACATCAGAGCTGTGGCCAGGTGAGCCCACGAGCCTGGGGCGGCAGGCAGGTGCCACATGCGTGGCCCCCACACGCTCTCACCCAGGTTGGAGAAGGGCCAGCTCCTGGAGCCCAGAGGCTGGGCCTGGCGGCCGGCGAGGGGCGGGGCCCCATCTCACCGCTGGCTCACTCCGTCCCAGCGGCCACAGGGGGTGGTGACGCGCCGCAGGCCACGTGTGCGTGCGTGCGTGCACGTGTGCACGTGCATGCGTGTGTGTGGCACAAAGTGTGTCACCGAGGGTGGGTGTCACCGAGGGATGGCCTGTGGGGGAGGAGGGCTTTTTGCCACGTGCCTGGGGTGGCCCGAGGGTGCATGGCACGCAGAGGCCTGTGAGCTTCCTTGGCCACCTGTCCATGGGCAGGCAGCAGAGTTGGGACTGCAGCTTGGGGCGCCTCACCTGCAAGGCAGATCTGGGGCTCGGCCGGCAGAGGCCCTGAACCGCCCTCCCCTGGACCATGGGCGAGTCGCAGTCACCTTTGGGTTTGTTTGCTCATCCCTAAAATGTGACACCCTGAAAAAAGCACAGCTTCGTGACAGTGACGAGATCGGGGTGGGGGTGACCAGGGGGCACAGAGGATTTTTAGGGCAGAGAAACTACTCTGCGTGAGGCCGCCATGGTGGGTAGGTGTTCTTGTGCATTCGCCCAAACCCACGGAATGCACAGCAGGAGTGAGCCTGATGTCCCCTATGGGCTCTGGGTGATGATGACGTGTCAACATAGATTCACCCCATTAACAGATTAGATAAAAACTGTATAAGCATCTCAGTATATATATAGAAATAAAAGTATCAAATTCAAAACTTATTCGTGATGAAAACGCTCAGTAAACTACAAATAAAAGGAAACTTCTTTAATCTGATAAAGGGTATTACTGAGAAAAAACCACAGTGAACATCGTTTTTTTAATGTAATGAGTGTGGTTGTCTGTAACACACCACGCGTCTGCAGTGGGTGATTTTACAGCTGACGTGTGCGCATCTGTGAAACCATCACCACGTCAGGATGCTGAGCCCCGGCCGCACGGCCTGCGGTGCCCACCCTCACCATCATGGGACCGCGGTCTGCTGTGGCACTGGAGACTCTTGGTCACTTTCCTCCACTTCAGATAAACGGGTTACAGAGCGCGGCTTCTCAGCACAGCTGCCTGGAGCTTTGTCCACGCTGCCGGCTGTGCCCGGAGCTCGACCTTGCACCTGCCAAGGATGCGGGGCGGTTTGCAGCTCGGCCTGTTACGGGTGCAGCTCCCGTATACACGTGGGAGAGCGGCGGCCGTGCGTGCCGTGCGTGCCGTGCGTGCCGTGCGTGCCGACCTCGAGTCTAAGGAACATCGAGCTGTTTTCCAAGGCGGCGGCACCGCGTCCCTTCCCCCCCGCAGCGTCTGGGAGCTTCAGCCGCCCTGTGTCCTTGTCGCTTTCACATCTGGGCCGTTGGAATGGGGTGCAGCGGCGCCTTGTCTGGCTCTGGGTCGCGACTCCAGCCGCCAGCCTGTGTGCGTCGCTCGCGCTTATCTCGTCCGGGTGAAGCAGCGGCTCCAGCTCGTGCCAGCTTTTAAATTAAGCTCATCGTTTGCATATTACTGAGTTTTGAGAGCTTTAAAAACAATCTGGATAAAAGTCCTCCCCCAGACATGTTATTTGCAGACATTTCGCCCTGCAGCTGTTTTCTCGTTCTAAGCATGTCTTTCAAAGAACAAAAGTTCTTAGTTTGTTGAAGTCCAACTTAGCAATTAAAACACTCGGGGAATCACACTTAGCATTGTAGCTAAAACTTTGCTTAGCTCAAGGTTGCGACCATTTTCTGCTGTATTTACTTCTAGCAGTTTTATGCTTTCAGGTTTTATAATTAGGCGTACGATACGTTTTTAGATACTTTTTATATATGGTCCTGGGTATAGAGTGAAGTCCTCTACTTCCTTTTTTTGACATGCAGGTGTCTAATTGTCCCAGCAGCACTGGCTGTAAGAGACGGCCCTCCCCACTGAGCCCTCTGTGCCTTCGTCGGCTGTCCACGTGCATGTGCGCAAGTGTGAGTGCATGGGCGTGTGTGCAGGGGTGAGTGTGCACGGGCGTGCGTGCGTGTGCACAGGCGCGAGTGCACGGGCATGACTGCAGGTGTGCATGTGTGTGTGCGGGCGTGTGCCCGGGTGTGCATGTGCGCAGGTGTGAGTGCACGGGCGTGAGCGCAGGTGTGCAGATGTGCGCGGGCGTGAGTGCGCGTGGGCGTTAGTGCACGGGTGTGTGCGTGCGCTGGTGTGAGTGCAGGTGTGCATGTGTGCAGGGGTGTGTGTGTGGGCGTGTGTGCGTGTGCGGCCCACGTGTGGCCCCCTGCTGCCCGTCTCCCCTGACGCCAGCGCCATGGCGTTTTGACTGTGGTGTCATCGTAATCGTCTCATGTGAACCCTCCAATTTTGTTCTGCTGTTTAAAAATGTCTTCGTCACTCTAGACCTGTTGCATTTCCACATGAATTTTAGAGTCAGTTTTTTGGTTTCTGCTCCAAAAAGGCCCTCTGGGCAGGTGACACAGCAAGGGCTCCGAGACCCCAGGCCTGGCGAGCTGAGGAGCACAGACGAGCAGACACAATAGCTGGAATTAAGGTCTTTGGAGACGCTGCGGCTGAGGAAGGGCTGGAGCCAGCCAGAACTCTCCACGTGCAGAGCGGGCTTGTGCAGGAAAACGCCAGGGCAGACGGGAAGCCCAATTAAACGGCTGGAAGATGAGTCTGAAAATATCTTCCCAAAATAGTACAAAACAAAGAGAAGGAAAACCCCAGAGAAAAGGTGAAACAAGATTAGAGCGTCTTTCAAGGAGGCCCAGCATCCGAGCAGTGGGACGCAGGAGGGAGAGCGCCCCAAGGGCCCACCCCCTACACCCCTCTGGGTGGGAAGGGAAGGCCAGGGAGCCAGGCGGTTCCGCTGAGACACCCGCAGTGTGGACCAGAGCCCTCAAGACCTCAGAATCAGCAGGAGTCCGGTGGGGCCCAGGGAGCAGCCAGCAGCCGAGGGGACACGGAGCTATCGCCTGGTGGCGAGTGGGGGTGAAGTGGTCTGGCCCTCAGGGCACTAAGGAGGCAACAAAGCCGGCAAGTGTGGGTCCCTGGAGAACGTGGGGCTCGGCCGCGGTGACGGTGACGTGGGGTGCGCACGACGCTGCAAACGCCGCTGGCAGCTTCGCTGAGCGCGCACTGCGCAGTGCCTTGGGAGCACCGGGAGACGCCCGGGATGGGGGGCGCCCACGAAACACGGGAATCTGAGCGATCAAGAGTGTACTGCTTGGAAATGCAGAGACAAATACGAGACTGTAGCTGCGGGGGAGGAGGAGGGGGCGCGGTGACACGCCAGCTTTTCTGTCGCCTTTTCTGCATGTCTTGCAGAGCTGCTTGCCTTTAAAACGCGCACGTGTGCGACTCTGATGGCAGTGAACACCTTGAAATGTGTTCCCTTAAACAGAAAGCGGGGCTGGGCAGGAGCTGGCAGGTCACCTGCGGGTCCCCTCTGTGCGGCTGGAGAAGCTGAGTGGGGCTGCACACCTCCTCCCTGCTCCCCTCCCCTCCGGCCGCCGGCCGGGCTGCGCCTGCTCTGTGCCCGGCCCCCGCGGCACGTCTCCGCCGTGGCCGTGCACCTGCCGCCGGCTCGCTCCCAGGGAGAGGTCTTCGCCTTGGCGCTGTGAGGTCTGGTCCGCCCCGGTCACCGGGTCGTGGAGCTGCCGCTGGACGCCTGAGCGAGATCAGGGCGGGCAACGGCCGCTCCCGCCGCTCCGCCGGGTGTTGCGCCCTCGCCTCCGGGGTCCGCGGCGGACCCCACGAGGGGCCGCGCAGGGCCGCGCGCGCCTGTCCCGCAGCCCCGCCTCCGCGCCGCGTCGCCAGGCTCGTCTGCTCGGGTCTTCGGCCCCCGGGTTCACGACCGACTTCCCCATGGGCGAGGCCCATGTCTGGCTCCCAGCACAGAGCTGAGCTGCCTCCGACGACCTCCCCCCGCAACCCCAGGTATCTGTCTGATGTTGGGGCTCTTCCCCCCAGGGTGCGGCCGGAGCGGCCGAGGAGCACCCTGCCACCTCTCCTGCAGGACACGCCACCACCAAGTCGTCCCGGCTGTGCTGTTTTTGAAGGAATTTGCCGTCTCGCCGGTCGCGGTCGTCACAGGCCCCGTCGGTCCGCTGCCAGCTGCCGGCTGTGTGCGGCGTCCGGCGCTTAGCTGTTCGGGCCTTCTCTGTTTTTTCTTTTTGCTTCTCTTACTCAGTCCACTTGAAGTTTGAGCTCTCTCGAAGGGCTAGCTTCTGCCTCCCGCACGCCCACGTTTTGCTGAGGTGGAACCGACGCATCACGCTGCACGGGCTTCACGCACAGCGCGCTGACTCGTGCGCGTGCGCACTGTGAAAACGAAGTGGGCCTCGCTAACATCCCTCACCCGCGGGGCTGGTTTTCTTGTGATGAAACTGCTGAGATCTGTGCGGTGCAGTATTAGCTGTGGGCGCCAGGACTCATTGATGGATAACTGGAAGTTGCACCTTTGACGCACCCCCCCCCACTTTCTCACCCCCACCCCCGCAACCACCAATCTGTTCTCGGTTTCAGTGAGTGCGACTTTCTCAGGTCCCACGTCTCAGTGAGATCACATAGCATCCGCCTGTCTCTGACTCATCTCGCTTAGCGTGATGCCCTCAGGTCCATCCGTGTTGTCACAGGTGGCTGGATTTCCTTCTTTCTCATGGCTGAATAAAATTCCACTAGACAGATTATAGATAGATAGATAGATGATCGATAGATGACAGGTAGATACATAGATGATAGATGATATAGATAGGTAGATGAGAGGTAGATAGATGATAGATCACTGATAGATGATAGATCACTGATAGATGATAGATCCTCTTTATCATCCATCAATGGACAGTCAGGTTGTTTCCACGTCTTGGCCACTGTGAATGTCGCTGCCGTGAACTTGGGGGTGCAGGTGTCTCTTTGAGAGAGTGATTTCATTTCCTCCAGATACATTCCCAGAAGCGGGGTTGCTGGGTCACAGGGGGGTTCTAGTTTTAATTTTCCGAGGCTTCCCATGGCGGCCGCACCGGGTCACAGTCCCACCCGCGGGGCGCGAGGGCTCCCTTCTCTCCGCACCCCCGCCCGCCTGTCTTTTTGATCATCGCCGTTCTGACGGGCGTGAGTGACACCCGCTGCGGTTCTCGTCTGCGTTTCCCTGATGACTACTGATGCTGAGCGTGTGTTTGTGTACCAGTTGGCCACCTGAATGCCTTCTTTGGAAAGATGTGGTTCAATTTCTCTTCCTGTTTTTAAATCGGATTACTTGGCATTTTTTGTTTTTGGTTTGAGTTGCATGAGTCCCCAACGTGTTTTGGACGTTGACCCTTATCCAGTGTGTGGCTCGCAGATACTCCCTCCCGCCGTGGGTCACCCTTTCCTTTTGTTGGTGGCTCCTGTGCTGCACAGAAGTATTTTGGTTTGACGTGGTCCCACTTGCTGATTTTTGTTTCTGTTGCCTGCTTTTGACTTTTTTTTTTGATCCCCCCAGCCCACTAAACTAAATCTTAAGCCTTTTTTCTTCTCGAATATATTCCCAAGTTTCGATATATTATTTTTATTATTGTTTCGCTCGAGACGATTTCCCATAGGCTAATTAGAAATTTGTTTACTGTCCAGGCTGTGTGACATCGTTCGTTATCTGCCGGCGTGGTTTCCCCGTCTCACTGTGATCGGAGACCATGCTTTGAGTGGCAGGAGCCCTTCGGCTGGGTTGGAATGTGTTGTTAGGACCTCGAGCTCCTCGTCTCTGAAAGCCCCCTGTGTCCCTCTGCTGCTTTCAGTGGCTCTCCTTTGCCTCGACGTCCTGTTCCTTGGTTTCGCTGTAAGGGGACTAGTCAGGGATTTCTTTTTACTTATCTTTGTGCTTATCTTCGGATTGGTTGGGCTTTTCGAATCTGTGGGTTGGTGTCTTCGGTCATTTCTGGAAACGTTCGGTCGTTAACTCTTCGGATATTACCTCTCCCTCCTCTTCCCTCCGCTCTCTCCCTGGGACTCAACGTTTGCTCATCGGCTCGGTCTGTGCTCCGGGTTTTAACCGGCTTGTGTGTTGTTATCCGTTTTCTTCTGGTCTTCATCATCTGCTTTCTGTGCCTTGCTCATTTGAGGCTTAGTTGTCACCAGGGTTGCTCCTGTCCCTTTGAGAAGCTGTGGAATCTCTGGCCCTTAGTGAAGGTGCCTGCCTCCACAAAGGAAGACAAAATCGGGGGCTTTTAGCACAGATAGAAGCACATCATCCAGGGGTTTTGATTCAGTTTTAGACAGCTTCTCTGGCGGCATAGGTGCACAGACGGCAGAAGCGAGAACCGGCGTGCAGACCTGCAGGCTGCAGCGCAGGTCTGCCGGGGTCAGTCAGGAGCCAGGACCTGCTGACTGTGCTGGCAGAGGGGACGCAACCTGCAGGCGTAACCAGGCCTGGGGCCGGGCGCACCCCACAGTGGGACTCCTGAGCAGCTGCAGGAAGGAGCCACCCTCGGCTGCAGGATAAACCCAGAGGGTGGGGGTAAGATGCCCCGGGAGGGTCCAGGAGGGTCCAGGAGTGCAGCCCTCTGCAGGGGACCGGGGTCCGAGGGCCTGGGAAGACGGGGTGTGGGACAGCCAGCCCTGCTGCTGAAGCCCTGTCACGTGCCGCCACGAGAGGAGCAGGCCCCTTCCCCTCAGGACCCATCCCAGGCACATGCCTTCCTGGGTGCTGGTCAGGGTGCCTAGCTGACGTCACTCAGGGGGAAGCTGGGGTGGGGACGCCCAGGCCAGGCTGCTTGCAGGCGGGGCTTCCAGGGCCTCTCGGCACAGTCACCCAGAGAGTCGATGGCAGCTGCTGTTGAGGTGGTACCTGCCTCCCTGGTCAAGCCGCCCCTGGAGTGGTGCCCCTGAGGGAGAGTGTGCACGCATGGACCAGGCGTGTGGGGTGTGGCTCACGTGTACACGGGTGTGGGCCAGGCATGTGGGGGCGTGCCTCACGTATGCACACATGTAGATTAGGTGCTTGGAGTGTGCCTCACGCGTGCACGCGTGGACCAGGCGTCTGGTCCGAAGGCCCCAGCAGGTCAGGGTGAAGGTGATAAAGAGGACCCGTCCCCTCCCAGCAGAGATGCCATCTCTAGCAGCCTCCGTCCTTTAGGCCTGAGCTGTAGGCAGCGGTCATTGGGCGCAAAGCTGTCCCCTGACCGTGGGGTCATCATGGAAGTAGGGCTGTCCCATACCAGGGGGTCATCAGGGTCGTGGGACTGTCCTAGCCCTGAGGGAAGTGGCCTTGGGAGAAGATGGGGTCTTGGGGCCCCGGGCACAGCGGGCACAGGAGCAGTGGGCTGGTCAGTGGGGTTGGTCACCTCCCTCCTGGGCGGACGGCATGGCATATGTTGTCCTGAGTGGCATCCAGCGGGGGGCAGTGCCGAGCCGCCCCTGGAGTGCCGGGGTGGGGGCGGGGTGGGGGGTGATGAGTCACCGGAGAGGAACGCAGACCCCAGGGCAAGGCCCGGAAGGCCGGCCCCGGTGCCGAGGCCGAGCCCTCCGGAAGGGCAGCGGACATCCCGAAGAATGCGGAGGGGTTTCCACGTATTGTCGTCCACGTGGGAACCCGCGGCCTGCGGGAAGCAGGGCCTGAGGCTGCGCGAGCCTCCCAGGGAGCGCCGAGACCTCAGAGGCTGGAGGTGGGGGGGCGGGGGGCTCAGACTCCTGGAAGGATGGGGTCTGCCCCTCCTCACCCAGGTTACGGCACCCTGCAGCCCGTCCAGCACCAGATCCCCTCCTGCTGAGCCCGAGCAGGGGCCTCCGGCCACAGGCGGGCAGGGTGTCTGTGGGTCAGGACCTGCCCCAGCCCTGCTCTCTGAGCACAGGTGACCAGGGCCCAGAGTGCAGCGTCCCCCAGCGGGTGTCACCGCACGTGCACCACCGCCGCAGAGGCAGCCCCGCTTCGGCCTCCTCTCAGAAGCTCTAAGCACGGACCTTGGGGAACACGATGTCACCCCCGGAGCTGACCAGCAGGCGAGTGGCATGGCGCTGAGGCTCCGGCACAGCCTCAGCCCACCTTGGCCTTCTGCGCCTGCGCTGGCGGCAGTGGAGCGTGCTGGCCGTCCTAGAGCCCCGAGTGGGGCCAGCGGGTGGACGTGGGCGGTGGCCGTCCACTCCCCAGGGCGGGCCTCACCCCCAGGGCGCTGTTTGGCAGATCCGTGGCTGACACGCCAGCCCAGGGCGCGCGGGGCCGCAGGGCCTCCGATTCCTCGGGCGGCAGGTGCTGGGCAAAGCCCTGCACGAGACGCAGCAGCTGTCCGGCCGCTGGGCGAGGGGCACCCTGCCGGCAGCCCCCAGACCCCATACCCAGGCCCCCGGCG
>NW_011888938.1:458694-461061 GCF_000151845.1 Pteropus vampyrus
TTGGATGGAGAACAGCTTTTAACAGGTTTACAGAGATGGTCACATACCACACGATCCACCCATTAGAGTTCAGCAGCTTTTCAAGCATTTGCAGACTTGTGCTGCCATCGTCGGTCAAATTTAGAGTGCCATCATCTGCCACTGAGTCGCCACTCCCCGCCCCGCACCCAGCCCGGGCCACCGGGCGCTGGCCATCCCACACGGCGGGCATCCTAGGTCCACCTGGCTGTGGCACCGTCAGACATCGTCCTCTCCGTGACCGAGCAGCGTGTGACCGCGCAGGTAGACGCGGCCATTCCCACCCCTGGGCTGCTGTGAGCCAGGCGGCTGTGAGTGACGGTGGCGTCACAGCTTTGACCTGCAACGTGATTTCCTTTATGGGCAGCTGCTGGGCTCACCAGACACAGACCTGGTAGGGGACTGCGGGCCCCTCGGGTGTGGCCAGCGGTGGCAGCCCGTAGCCAGAACCTGGGCCCTGCACACTGGGAGCCGGGCAGGAAGGCCAGCCACAGGCTCCGCTCCCCGGTCCCCTGCACGGCGGGCGGGCATTCTCCATGCCCCCACCCCGCCACCGAGGGAGCCAGGGCCAGACCAACGGCCTCGTCCTCCGTGCGGTGATGCTGGGGGCAGAGTCGGGAGAACAGGGCTGGCTGGAGCCCCACCTCCTGTGAGTGATGCCACTGTCCCCTCCACCTCTGGCCCCTCTCCTGGAGGCCTGGTGTCAGCATTCAGGGGACGAGAAGGTGGTTATGCCAAGGGTGGCCCTGGCCACCGTCCCTGTAGAAGTCTGTCCCCCAGCCAGGATCGTTTCTAGCTTCCAGGACCTGAGACTGAGGTGTCAGCCTGGCTTCTCAGGGTTCCAGGCGTCAGTGGCCAGAGCCCAGGAGTCAGGAAGGAAGTGCCCCCTGCCCGGGGGCCCGGCGTCTCCGCCAGTTGGAGGCAAGGTTGGGCCCCAGAGCCTGCCTGACCCCCGCATTACCCCTGTGAATCTTAAGGTGGAAACGAGTTTGCAGATGGAACTTACTAGCGGTTGACCTCAGAACAGATCATTCTGGGTTATTCGCGTGGGCCCAGGGTCATCACGTGGGTTTTTAAAAATGCAGCCTGAAGGCTGAATCAGATGCAAAGCACAGGTGTGCTGTGTGCCTGGGGGGAGGCCACGTGTCAAGGAAGCGGAACCTCAGTCCTGAGCCACAGGGGACGGGAGCTGCCGGCACAGTGAGCCTGGGAGCGGGCGCCTCCACAGAGCCCAGCCACCGGCACGGGGGTTTCGGCGTGAGCCCCACATGGACTCGCCCTGCTTTAAGCCTGTGGACTGCCGCAGCGGTGCTGGCACACGCAGACGGGCAGGGGGAGCGGGCTGTGGGGACGCCCGCCTGGGCGTGGACGGGGCTTTCAAATCAAGCAGTGGGTGGAGGAGGGCGGGAGGAGTTTTGAGGCTCCGGAGACCAGACCGCTGGGAGACGTGTGGCCACTCGTGCCTGGCAGGGGTGGACCCCCGGAAGCCACAGCCAAGCAGGGGACGCGGCACCCACCTGGGGGCGCCACGGAGCTGAGGACGACTGCAGGTACTGTGAGCCGTGAAGGCTGAGGTGTGGGCCAGGCCTGGCCAAGTCCAGCTGAAGGGACAGAGCCGGAGAGTTTGGGCCTAGAGCATAAAGTGCCACAGCTGGTCAGACCAGGGGTGCACCCAGCACCCCACCCCGTGGGCGTGGGGAGCGGTTCGGTGCCGGCTGCTGATGACGTACGCCCTGGGGGCATGGGCTAGACCCTGCCCGTCCACATGGCCCCGCACTGCCGCGGGCTCAGCCCCGGCCTCCCAGCACGGGGCTCCCGGCCCAGCCCCGGCGGGTCAGCCTTGCCCCAGCTCCACGAGGCCTGGGGCCCTCCCGCTTCCTGCGCTTCTGCAGCCCAGGCGAACCCCGTGGGCAGCAGGCAGGTGCGTGTCCTCGCAGCCCCTCCTGTGGCGGTCCCCCAGGCCCGGCGTCCCCCAGGCCGCTCCCGGGGACGCCCGCCTGGCTCCGGCAGCCACCCCGTCCTCCAGGTCCCCGCTTTCATCTTCTCCCCAGTTGCGTTTCCCGGCAAAACACCGAGCAGGTGAGCGAGGCGTCTTGGGCTTTTTTCCTGGGCCTTTCATGAGGGGCACGATCACCGCACGTTCAAGTTCAAACGTGGAGAAGGAGGGCCTGCCATGCGGGCACGAGAGGCGGGGGCGGTCACCAGACCGCGCCGAAGGGCGGCCGCTCTGCCTGCTGCGGGCGGTCAGGTGACCGGACGGCCAGCGGAGGGAAGGGCCGTCAGGTGCCACGGAGCTGGGCCCCAGTGCCTGGGACGTCCCCAGCCTGGCCAGAAGGAAGAAGATGCTGA
>NW_011888938.1:464626-469069 GCF_000151845.1 Pteropus vampyrus
TGGGGCCGGCTCCTCTCCGTGGCCGCGGGCCTGCTTGCCGCCCCAACCCCGTAGTCACTTTTGGTGAGTCGTGCGTTTTCCCGGGCCGTGTCCGTCCGCGCGGCGTTTCAGACGTGCGGGGTCTGCCGTCTCGCCGCGGCTGGGGCCGCCCCAGTCCTCGCTCTTACGGAGGGAGACCTGTCGATCTAATGTCTCCGCGAGGAACCAGCGTTTGGCATTTTTGTTTTCTGTCTCGTAATTTCTATTCTTATCTTTATAGTTTCCTTCCTTTGCTTTCCTGGGGTTATTTCCAAGTGGAGCGCTTAGCTCTTTAATTTTCAGCCTCTTAAATTTTATGATATAAACATCCAAGACCATAAATTGTTCCTGAAGGACCGTTTTCACTGCGTTCCATTGGTTTTGATATGTCGCGTTCTCACTGTTGTTTTAGTTCTGATAATTTTTAGGCGTCCGTTACAGCTACTGACTTAACAGTTCTTCAGACGGCCGTGTTTTTAGGTTCGGAAAGCTTGGCGTTTGGGAGCTTTTTAGTTACTTTTTAAATGGGTTTCCAACCGAACCGAGTGGCGGTGGAGCAAGCTCCGCAGGGGGCGGCAGCCCTGAGGACGGCCAGCCTGTGGGCGGCCACCTGCTCCACGAGGCCGCAGCCAACAGCAGGTGTCCCTCCCGCTCGCTCGCTCTCGCTCACACTCACTCACACTCACACTCACACTCAGTAGGTCGAGCCTCCGAGCTGTGCTGCTCAATGCCCCTGCCCCTCGGGGGGCCGTCCTCTGCCAGACTCCGCCAGAGCCCAGGGAGGGAGCCAGGGTCTCCCAGGGCCCCCTCGGCGGCCCCGCCCTGCAGCCCCGTCAGGGTCGCCGCGTCGGGGGTGCACGCGCTCGCCCCCGCAGAGTTGTGGGTCCTCTGCGGCGCAGTCTCTCGCAGTGACAGGCGGACCTCCCGCTGGAGCGCGGCCCTTTGCCACCAGGTCTGCAGACTGACGCCGGAGCCGTTCCCCGCCGTGTCTGGCCCGTGCGCTCGGCCTCCCGCCCCCACGCGCCCCACGGCTCCCGGCTCCCGGCTGGGCGTTCACAGGTGTCGCCTGACGACCTTCGACCTTCGACCTTCGCAGCTCCGCCCCCTGACCGCCCTCGCGCTCCGGTGCGCTGAGCTCGCTCGTCGCTGTCCGCTCCCCGCTCCCCTTCCCGCTGTCACAGTCTCTTAGCTTTTTCAACCTCGTTCTGTTTTTTTCCTCTATTCGTGTGAAAGTTACAAATTCGGTCTCTCCTTTTTAGGGTTACCCTGGAATTTCCATGTGTACGTTTAACGGTGTCTAAGGTCAGAGCTGATGCGGGGTCTTCGGTGGGTCCAGCTCTGTCACCCATCTTGCCTGCTGTTCCTTTCTGTAACTCTACGAACCGGAGACCGCGTTTGTCCCGCGTGCGGCGGCTTCTGGACTTTATGCTGTGTGGACGCGCAGGCTCCAGCCGCAAGCCCCTCCTTGCCAAAAGGCCTTCCTTTGCCATGTCCTTTCTCTAGGGACACTTTTCCTGAAAATTTTTACTTCCTCTCTCTCCTGAAAGAGAGTGTCGCCGAGTGTACGACAGCACTTGACAGGCCTTCGAAAACAGCCGCCGTGTCCTGGTGTCCCCGCTGCTGCGGGGGGTCTGCTGTCCGTCCCTTGTCATCTCGTGTGGCTCATCTGTTTTTCTTGACTGCCCTTTTGTTTGCTGCTTTTCTATTCAGTTGTTTGTTTTTTAATTTTCTTATTTATCACATAGATATATATTAGTTATTGTCGCTACAAGTAAAACCACTGCTTTATCGCTTTTTTCCCTTTACTCTTGAGGTAAAATACACATAACACGAAATTTATCATCTTAACATTTAAATAAACAATTCAGCGGCGTCGAGCACAGCGACACTATTGTGTGGCCGTCATCCTCAATCTCTCCAGGACTTCGTCTTCCCAAACTGGAACTCTGTCCCCATTAAACTCTCACCCCCAGCCCCTCCCCTAGTCCCCAGCCCCACCGCCTACTTCCTGTCTCTGTGGCTCTGACCTCGCTGGGGACCTCCCATGAGTGGGTCCCACGGGACGAGTCCTTCTGTGACTGGCTCGCTTCACTGAGCACCGTGTCCTCCAGGTCCATCCGCGCCGTGGCCGGTGTCGGGACTTCCTTCCTTTTTAGAACCGAATCCATTCTGTGTGTGTGAGTGTATTTCGTGTCCGTCCACCCCCATCTGCGGACGGACGCTCGGGCTGTTCCCACCTTTTGGCTGCTGTGCGTGACACGCGGTGAGCCTCAGTGCAGAAGTGTCTGCTCAGGTTTCTGCTTTCCAGTCTTTGGGGCATTTACTTAGAAGTGGAGTCACTGGGTCATATGGTGACTATGTGTAACTTTTTGAGGAACCACTGGCTGTCCCCACAGCAGCTGCACCATGCATGTCCCCGCCGACAGTGCGTGAGGGCGCCATGTCTCCACACCCTCACAACGGTTTTTTTTTTTAAATAAAAGCCATCCTAATGGTGTGAGTTGTATCTCATTGTGGTTTTGCTTTGCGTTTCCCTGACGACTAACGGTAGTGAGCATCTTTTCACGTACTTCTTGGCCATTTTTATATCTTCTTTGGAGAAATGTCTCTTCGAGTCTTTTGTCCCTTTCTAATTGGGTGACTCGCTTTTTTGTTGTAGGGGTTCCTGACGTATTCTGGGTGTTATTCCCTGATGAAGTATATGACTTGCAAATATTTTTGTCCATTCAGTGGATTGTCCTTTTACTTTCTTGATAGTGTCCTATGATATAAAAAAAGTTTTTAATTTTCACGAAGTCCAGTCTATTTTTAATTGTCGTCTTTGTTTTTGGTGCCATAACCAAGAAATCGTTGCCAAGTGCCATATCATGACATTTCCCTGTTTTATTTTGAGCGTTTTATAGACTTAGCTCTTGCATTTTTGAGTTGGCCCCTTGCATTCACCAGAGATAACTAATGATTTTTAAGGAACTATGCTGAACACACCAACGTGACGATGTCTGACACTTCTGTCCACCACAGCCGTCACCTCATCGATGTGTACTCTGCCCCCTGTAGAATGTGGGAGCTTTTATTGGCTCTTGACGTGACACACAGACCGATAACTTCTTTGCTCTCTGATGCGACGAGCTGTTCCAGCTGCACGGTGCACATTGTCTGCCTCAGACCTGGAATTGGCTATTTCTCCAAAAAGCTCTGGTTTCCTGGTTTCCTTTGGGATGAAACGTGGTGAGGACGTGGCCCGGGCACAGGGCGCTCCCAGCTGCAGGGCGGGTGCTGGTGTGCAGGCCTTCGCAGCGAGCAGAGCGGCGAAACCCACACGCGTGTGCAGTACCCATCCGATGTCGAACTGACGCCACCTCTTCAGGTCTGGGGCTTGTATCAGCTCTTCAGTTTCAACCCACGTCCCCTTTCTCAGCTGACAGCCCTAAGTCACAGCAGCAGCATTACCACCTGCCGTATGTCACATTCGCACGTTTCAGAGTGACAGTGTCACGTCATCACCCACGGCAGGGTTGCAGAAGGGTGTTTTTCATCTTGAGGTCTGCAGCGCTCTGTTCACGGAGTTCACGTCACTCCTCCTTGTGCTTCATGTGATTTGTCTTTGGATTTTTAAAGCTTTCTTTTTAAATTTAATTTTGTTTGCAAGTATGTAAAGTGTCCGCACGATTCTAAAGGCCAAAACTGTAAAGGAGGCCCGTGACCAGGTCAGCTGCAGGACTCTGGTGGCTGCTGGGGGGCGGGGGCGGGGACAGAGCGCCCCAGCCCCGGAAGGCAGCATGCCCCTTCCCGCCTGTCTCCCTCCTGCACAGGAGGAAAGGCTCACCCTGACATCTGGGCTGCCACACCACCAGGTGAGTGCCGGCCTCAGCCCAGCCACTCGGCCCCTAGGCGGCAAGGAGCCTTACCCAGCACCACTGCCCCCTGGGGGGGCTGAGAAGAGGCTCTTGCCCCCAGCTGGGGGTGGGGGCAGGATAGGCCTGGGCAGGTTCTGGGTCTCGTGCCTGTGGCTTAACAGCCACATCTCTGCAGCCCCAGGCCCGGGTCCAAGCAGGCGCTGCCCCTGAGTGGACTGCTCCCTCAGCACCGTGCCTCGGGCCTACCAGGAAGCCGCCTCTGTGACGGGCCCAACACGTCCCTGGTGGTGGCAGGGAGGCCGGGGTCATGTGCCTCAGTACTTTCTCCTCTTCCTCCCACCCTGCCCCCAGACACCAGCATGCACGGCAGGGCAGGGGGCAGTGCCATCTGGGGCTGAGGGTGGCAGAGAGGAGCTGGCATGGCCGAAACAGGCTGCTCAGATGGGGTGTCCACTAAGATTTGGGGGCTTCCTCCTGTGCCCAGGGCTGGCCTCCCTCGGGGTTCTGGAGTAAGGCCTTGCCCTAGGCCTGGGAGTGGGGTGGGGACTGTCTCCTGAGGGCCACAGTT
>NW_011888938.1:469882-472070 GCF_000151845.1 Pteropus vampyrus
GGGTGCCCTGCCCTGCCGGGCGGACATGTCAGCGGCACCTGGGGGTGGCCTGGGGCCAAACAAAGGCCGATGGCAGAGCTGCGTCCCGAGGGGGTCGGCGGTGCACGGCGGAGGCGGCCGCGCTGCGCAGGCGCGCCGGGGACAGACTGGGGCGCCCCGACCAGCTCGGGAGGCGCGAGCCCCGGGAGCAGGAGCTGCGCCTGCGCAGGGCGGCGTGGGGGAGGGGCGCAGGTTCTGAGTTCGCCTGCGGGTGTGGGCGGGGGAGGGGCGTGCTGGCCCCAGCTCTCGGTGGGTCGGGTCTGGGGGGCCCGGTCAGGCACCCAGCCCCGGGGAGATGGGGCGGGGCGTGGGGAAGGGGCTCATGGCTGCCTCGGCTCCCAACTCACTGCCCAACTTGGGGGCCGGAGTGCGTTCTGCGGGTCGTCAGCTGGTGTGGACAGAGAGGGTCCACAGCTCCTACCAGCAGCTCCCCTGGCCAGGAAGCAGCGGGCAGCCACCCCAGCACCCAGCACGGAAGGACACAGGCTGGCCAGAGTGCACTGGGGTCCCAGCAGAGACCTCTGTGTGCCGCAGTGAGGGGCCCTGCAGCCGGTGGTGGGAGCACAGGTGTGAAGCCAGACATCCGGGCCCAGTGGGCTGTGGTCAGGGCCTGGGGAGTTGCCAAGGTCACAGCTGTCCAGCAGCCTCCAGCTGGGCTCAGCTCCAGAGGAAGGCAGGCTGGCTATGCCCCAGGATGTAACACTCCCTGGGGGGCAGACAGGTGTTGGGAACCCATGTGCACAAGGCCCCCAGGAAAGGCCAATGTGACAGGGCCGGATGGGCAGGGAAGGGGGTCTCTGAAAAGCCAGGACTTCTTAATATGGACCTGGCCTTGGCAGTCAGGTAGGCGTCCTGGGCAGGGTGGGAAGACTGAGCTCACCGGGGTCAGCTACCTGGAGGCCGGGGGCCGGGTCACCGTGAATAGAGGGGGCTCCCTGCTGCATCGCACCAGGGCCAGGCTGGCCTCAGGCTGCATTCCCACCACCTGCTCCCCAAGCCCCTAAGCGGGCATCCCAGCCAGACCCCAGGAGTAGCAGCTGGGAACAGCTGACCACCCTGCTCCACACACCGGCCACCCCCACGCCTAGCCCAACACCGGGGGAAACTTTCTCAGGGCCGGCCAAGGGACCAGAGGCCTGCTCGCAGGCAGACACCGAGAAGCCAAGAAAATGTGCCACACGGCCGCCACGAGGCAGTGCCCTAGGGCCCGGCACAGTGACCGAGCTGGCTTCATTTGGCTGCGGACCCCTGTTCTGCCCCCACAGGCCGCAGGAGGGCTGGGTCAGCTCATAAGCCCATCTGGACATCAGAGGGCGCTGGCCACTGGCCGGCAGAGAGCAGTGCGCTGAGGACTGACACAGAGGGTCTCTGTGCCGTGCTTGGCCAGACCGGCCCTGTCCTGTACCCCCAGAGGGCCTGAGCACCCGGACACTGGCCCCGGCCAGAGCTGGCCGCTCTCTGGGGAGCTCCTGCCGCCAGGCTGAGTTTCCACTTCACGCCCACCCTCCTGCTGTTTTGGTGCCGTTCCCAGAGGGGAAGCTGCTCAGCACGCGGAGCATCCCCAGAGCGAGCCCGGCCACTCGGCTGCTGCAGTGGGCGGCGAGTGGACACGGGAGAGGCCCGCAGGGGCTGGGCCCGGGTGCCCGGCCCGAGGTCGCCGACCACGCCTCGCCCGGTGCCCAGCACCTGACTCCGCACGGCGTATGCCGGCCACCGGGAAGCTCGTGAGGGTGGAGAACCGCGAGGCCGGGAGCTGGCGGTGGCCGCGCCTGGAGCCTGACGGGTGAGGGGCGGCCGGCCTCTCACGGAGGGCAGGATCGTGACCCCTGAAGCTGGCGATCCGGGCCTGGGACTGTCCATCAGGAACGTCTGCCAAGAGGACGTTCCCAGTGCCGTCCACCATGGGAAAATATTTTATCAAAGAAATTTGAGTTAAAAAAAAGCCTGCGCGGGGACGGTGACGGGGGCCGGCAGAGCATCTATTTTTACCGTCCCTCTGGTCCCGGCCGTGGTGGGGGCAGGCTGCAGCCCGGGTGGGTCAAGGGGGTGTCCCGATGTCAGTGGCGCTGGCCCCGGGGAGTGGGCACCCAGGATGTGGGAGGTAAGGGGGCCTCAGGGCAGCCACCCCTCAGCGCCGGGCCCAGGGCCC
>NW_011888938.1:473190-475535 GCF_000151845.1 Pteropus vampyrus
GCATGTCCTGTCCGCCCCCAAAGGGCTGATGAGCTTAAAGTTGAAGCTCAGAGGGTGCACCCAACACAGGGTGGGCGTGCAGCCCAGACCGGCGTTCCCTGCTGCCGGCTGCGGGGAGGGTGGGACCAACGTGATGGTGTGGCCTGTCCTCTGCACGTGCATGCAGGGTACAGGTGGACAGCTGGTGACCTGGGCAGACACACCTACGTCCATGTCGCCAGTTCTGAGCCAGGCCAGCATGGCAGGCCTGAGGTGGTGCTGGTGCAGCTGAGGACAGGCCACTAGGAGCTTGGAGGACGGGCTCCTGGAGCTAGCAGTGGCCAAGGGGCCACCTCAGTGCCATTCTCTCAGGCCTGTAGCCAGTCAGGAGAACCCCCGACACCAAACGCAGAGTCTGGGAGTGCCACTGCGTCTCAGGGGACCCCAGTCCCTCCATCCCTCTGCTCCGCACCTCTGTTGACCATGGTTACAACTCTGCTCCCGGAAGCCCCCAGCCACAGAGGCATCTGGAACCACTGGCCAGACGTGGCAAAGGCCAACTCCTAAACCCATCGTCCGGGGTCTGGCTATGGCCTGGAGCTGGCCAGGATAAACTGGGGGTGGGGGTGTCAGGGTTGCACAGCAGGGTGCCCATCAGTCCATGGGACCCCGAGGCTCAGGGCTGGGGTTAGCGTGATGTCAGCACACCACAGCCTTTGGGCTGAAACTTGTGAAATTCAGATGCAGCATCCGTGAGCACAGTGCAGCCAGCAACAGGCCCACCATGTGCTCCCTGCCCACGGCCACTTTGATGGTGAGCAGGTTGCTGGTGCAGGAAAATTCCACCCCACCCCTCCCTGCCCGGGCCCGTGGCAGGGACTGATCGGTGCCCAGGGCCTGGCTGGCATCTGACAGGGATGGGGGGGCACTCTTGTTCCTCTTGAGCGAGTGCCAGCCCCAAAGCAGAAGTGGAGCCAGGGAGCCCCAGGGCACTCAGGGTGGCGAGGCAGGGTCTGCCAGGCTGATTTTCCGCCCACGTCAGGCCGGGGCAGGGAACTGCGGATAGATGGCCGGTGCAGCAGGCGCCCTGTGGACACATGGCCCCTCACTCCAACCTGGCCACCTTCCCCACCCCAGCTGCATAGAAAAGGGGCTGGAGAGTGGGGACCTCCCCTTCCCACCCCTCCCAGTCAGCCTGCTCAATGCCCACCCACCGCGGGATCCACAGGGAGGAGCACTGGGGGGCAGGGGGCAGGACAGCATGGCTGGCAGTGCCGGGGGCCATTCTGTGGGCAGGATGGGGCCTGGGTGTGACCCCAGCCAGCCAGGGACGGGGAGGAGCCTCAGGAGAAGAAACCCTGAGGAGAGGCTTGCTTAGCCAAGCCCTGCACCCCTCCCTGGAGGTTGAGGAGCAGACAGGGGGGGAGGGGGAGCATATTGTGGGGGTCCCTCAGAGAAGTGGGGAGAGTAGGGCTCAAGGAGCAGCTGCCTCTTCCTCCCCCGTCTGGGCAAACCCATGCAAAGAGGCCCACGCGGCGCTGAAGGGGGCACCTCTCCTGCTTGGCCTGACTCAGCGGCCCCGGGAGGGGAAGGGTCAGACCCCGGCCCCTGTGTGCCCCCTCCACACTGCCAGCCCCACTCACACCCATTCCCGGGCCACACCAGCCCTCCCCAACCTCCATGGACCCGTTGGACCCCAGCTCCTTCGGCACCTGGGCTCTCACCCTATCTACCTGGCCTGCCAAGCCCCAGTTTGAATGCCACCTCCTCCAGGAAGTCCTCCAGACCCACAGCTAATCTCAGAGCACCACGGCCCTTTGGAGAAGTACTTTAAGGCTCCTCTCTCCCAAGACAGAGAACTCAGGGGGGTAGGGACGGTCCTCTGGCCCCAGTGCATGCATGACATGATGGGGTGACAGGCCCCAGGGAAATTATGGCAGGTTCAGACCCCAGGCCTCGGGGCTTAGGTTCAGGGCCTGACGCCTACTGTCTGAGCGCCTGGCTCAGTCTGCCGCGGGGTGGGGGGGGCGGTGGCGGGCGGCGGGCGCCAAGGCCGCGCGGGCCCCACCGCAACGTCCCCAGCAGTCCCGCCGGCTGGCGCCCACTACCCTACCCGCTCCCCCGCGGGCCTAGGAGGACAGGGTCCCCCGACTCCTGAGCAGGCGGGATTCCCCAACCCCCCTGCGCAACCCCAACCCCGCAGACCAGGCTGGGAGGGGCCCCCCAGTCCCCACTTCCCACCGCCGGGGCCCTGAGCGGGCGGGATGTCCCAGCGCCCCCTCGCCCCCCGCCTGGGCGCGGGAAGGCGGGCGGGCAGGCGGCCGTTTGCTTTTGAATCTCCGCCCGGCGCCCTGAGTGGCCCTTTC
>NW_011888938.1:480376-491165 GCF_000151845.1 Pteropus vampyrus
TGACCCCCCAGGGGACCCGCACTGTGCTGACAGTGCCTGAGGCCCATCCCCCAGCCTGTCTGTGCAGACATTGTCCTGGCCGCACAAAGGGGATGGGCAGTGGCCGGGTGGGGGTGGGGCTGTGGGAACTGACCTTCCTGGGCCTGGGGGCAGGGCGAGGGAGCCAGGCCCTGCGGGCAGCTGTCCCAGGTCTGGGGCATGACTGGGGCTGGGGGGCGGTGGGGCGGGGGGAGGCGGCAAGCTTGCTCCTTGGGAGCGGAAGGGCATTGCTGGTGGGCTTTACAATCTGCGCAGGCCCGCGCTCCGCTCCGCGTCCACTCTGAGCCTCCCTGGGGGCCTGCCCCGCGGATCTCGACTGCGGGCCGGCCGTGAGGAGAGGGGCTGCAGCCCTCACAACCCCCAACCTGTCTCCAGTGGGAAATCAGGGCCAAACTGGGAGCGATGGTGCCCAGTGCCGGAGCCAGTGGGGTCTTCATAGGCAAAACCATGACATGCCTGTCTTAGAGGAGGCTCCTGGGCCATGTCACCTTTGGAGGCAGATGGCTCAGGGCCACACAAGTGCTGCCGGACAGAACAGCGTGGGAGAGTGAGGTGTGGTGCAGACCCAGGCCCAGGCCATGCCTAATTGCTTCCTCCTGGGCCCTGGTCCCGCCCCGTCCGGCGAGGTGTCGGGCCAACACCCCAGGCCGGGGTCTTCCATCCCAGCCCTTTGTCCCGGCACCCAGTACCATTTGCTGGGGGGTCAAGATGGACAAGCTGGCCCAGATAGGCCTCAGAACCCACCCATCTCAGATGGCAGCTGTGGATGATGGGGCGAGGACCCAATGGACAACAAGCACCCTGGGGACAGTGACACTGTCCCCCGCGCCCCTGACAGCAGTGGCAGACGGCTCTCGGAAACCACCTGACGCCGTGCTGGCTTTTCTCCAGGGCGTGAGGTGGGGGTGCTGGTTATCTTCCTCTGCTTTTTTTATGTTTGACTGTTCTCTCGGTTCGCTCTGAAAGAGCGAGAAATAGCCCATCGCTCCAGCGTGGGGCATGGCTTCACTCCCGGCTCCCGCCCTCCCTGCCTGTGGGGTCCCCTGGGGCCCCACACGGACCATGCCTCACACTCCCCACATGGAGCCTGGCTCCCGCTGGGCGTAGAGGCGCGGGGGCCACCAGGGCCCTGCTTGGAGCTCCAGCAGCACCGCAGTGAGGCCAGGCCCAGGGTCTCACAGCCTGTCCCTTGCCTGGGCTGAGCACAGGGACACCGTCTCCCAGCTAGAAGGTGGGGCCTGAGCCTCCAGCTGCACCAGGGGCCTGAGGGCAGAGGGCTGTGGGAGTGCCCGGGTCGCAGGCCTATTGCCGGCTGGTCGGGGAACCAGCCAGCCCAGGTCCTGCTCGGGAGTGGGGTCCCGGCCTGGACAGGCCCCTGTCCCCTGCCCTGGTGGGCCCCAGGTGTGGCACACACCTCGCCCTCTCCTCTGCCTCCACCCCCTGCTCAGTGAGGCCCGGGGCTCAGGGCGCACTGGGCCCCTGGCGTGTGCAGGCGGTGACAGGCCTCACTGCAGGGCGTGGCGCTCAGTGGGCTCTGGGGAGGGGCACGTGCCGGGCCCACAGCCGCCTCCTAGCCTGTCTGCCACCTTCTGCCCGGCCGGACAGCCCTCGCCACACTGTATGCCAGCTGTGTGCTGTTCGGCGTGCACACAGCAGACGCCTGCAGGCACCCAGGGCAGGTGGCACCCAGGGCAGGTGGCACCCAGTAGACATTCCTGAGGACACACGGTTCAGGACAGACGCGGTGACCTTGCCTCTCGCTCAGCCCGGGCTCGCTGCCTGGGTCACTTCCCTGGCAGGTGTGGCTGGGACTCCCGGACTCAGAGCAGAGAGCAGGTGGGCGCTTGGGCGTGGTCCCCAGCACCTGAGAGTCGACCCCGCTGAGCCCTGCAGCTGCCTGCCCCCCAAGTGTCAGCTTCAGTCAGAGGAAAGGCCGGCATCCCACGTGACTGCTGTGGCCCCTCCTCGTTCTCGGAGAGGGTCACCTCCCAGGAAAATGGCTGGAGCAGACTTTTCCCACTGTCCACGAACCTGGGGAGCAGGGAGTGACAAAGGGCGGGCTGCCAGCCCCAGCAGTCCCCAGGACCAGTCCCATACCGGTGGCCCAGCCTCCGGGAAGCAGCCTCATGCCCGTGGGCTCCTGCCCCTGCCCCAGGCAGTCGCCAGTACCCGGAGTCAGTTGGCACGGCGGGCGTTGGCTCCAAGCAGCCTCGGGAGCCGTGGGAACCAGGCACACAGGCGGACTCTTGGGACCTGAGAGCCAGGAGCCTTCCCAGCCCCTCCTGCCCGACTCACCTGGCCCCGCCCTCCCATCCAGGCTCTGGGGGCGGAGGCCAGCCCTGCCCTCAGGCTCCCAGACTGGATGGGGGGCGTGGCACAGAGACCAGGTGGGGCCCCAGGCCTCTGTCCAGGGTCCCCTGTGGGACCCCCACTGGTCTCTGCCCAGACCTGTTGGCATCTCAAGGCACAGCCCACCTGCACACGCCCCTTGGCTGGGGGACAGCATAAGGCCAGCCGAGGGCCCTGCAGCTGAGCAAGCGACGCAGCCCCCCAGAAGCCCCCTTCCTTCACAGCGGGAGAGCAGAGGCTCTGCCACTCCCTCCGTGTCAGGGAGGGACCTCCGTGCACAGCACAGAGCCTGTGCCCGGCTGTGCACTCGGCCGCGGGCCCCATGAGGGCAGGCCACAGCCTCCACCAAGGGGCGGCCACTGCCTGCCCACAGCAGGCAGTCATGCCAGGGGCGCTGGACCACAGAGTGGACAGGACCCAGCAGGAGGCCGTCGGTGCCAGGCCCCCTTGCACGGGAACGCAGGGCAGAAGGCGGGCAAGCAGGCGTAGAACCGGCTTTTCCGGCCAGCGTGGGAGAGGGAGCAGGGCCTCGCAGGGCCCTATTGGGGTGACAGCAAGACCCGGCAGTGGGCAGCGACCGTGGGAAAACCGGCATTGGTGGTTCCCGAGGGTGTGGCCAGGTTCTTGAGGATGGCACCGGGGGTTTGTCTGAGTGCGGTGACTCAGCGTGAGCTGGCGGCCCCACCCAGGTGTGCGCTCCAGGCCCCGGTCCTGGTGAGGCCAGGAGACCCCTCACCTGCACGCCGCTGTGCCACCTCACACGCCTGCCGGTGCTGCCCCCTGCAGGTGCCCTGGACAGGGAGAGCGTGGGCCCCTGTGGCAGGCAGCCCAGGGCAGCAGCAGGCTGGACCCGGAGTGGCCACAGGTCCGAGCTGCCCCCATCTGTGAGCCAGAGATCCCGCCGCAGACTCCCTGGGCCAGGGAGTGGCCAAGGAGACAGGAGGCCCCCGGAGGGGAGGGGGCGGGGTTCTGCCTGGGGATCGGCCTGCCCCAGCCAGCGGTACCCCCATGTAGAGGTAGCCCCACTTATCCAGCACCCCGAGGCCCCAGGCCCCCGGCCAACTGCACTGCTGGAGGCAGAGCAGCGAGGCCACAGGTAAAGCTGAAGGTGTCGAAAGGCCCGTGGGAACAGGGCGTGTGGGGGCAGGGCGGGCGCCGCCCCTGACGTGGGCTCGCCCTGCAGCTCCCTGGGCCTGAGGCCACCACCTACCCACTGCCCGCAGAGCCATGTCATCCAGGGCACTTGCCAGGCTCATCCAGGAGGTTCCAGAAGTGATCACAGGAGCACGGATCCTGCCCCCACCCCCCGCCATGGCTTAGGAACCCCCAGGCCCTGCCCTTGGCTCGCCCTGGCCCCATGTCCGAGGTCTGGGAGGGCTGTGACCAGTGTGCACGGTTCCACATGTGCCTGTGTGTATCTGCCTGGGAGAGTCTCCCGTGCCCCCAGCCACCCCGGGAGTCCTGGGGTCCAGACCCACCACGCTCCTGGGCAATGACGTTCACAGAGCAGCCATAGAGTGGCCGTTGGGAGGGCAGCGTGAGCCCTCCAAGCTCCTGTCCCCACCCCAGGGTCACCAGAGGGTCAGAGAGCCCATTGCATGTCCTAGACAAGCGTCCTGCATAGAAGCAGAAGTGGCTTTCCTCCCGACCCCTCACAGGCTGAGGGCCCGGCCCCTGAGGTGGGAGCTGGCGTCAGGCACATAAATATGGCCCCCAAAATGGCCTTTGTCCCTCTCAAGACAGGCTGAGGGGTTGGGGCAGCTGCAGGGCTGCCCACTCCAAGCTGGCTCTCTCTTCGAAGGCTCTGGGGTTGGGGAGGACAGCCAAGGTGACAGCCGTGTCCCGCAGGGTCTCAGGAGACGGAAGAGGCCGCCCAGGGCCCAATAGGAGCTGGTGCACCCTGTGGTCCCGCAGGCAGAGGACACGACGTGTCATTTGTCTCCGTGAAACACCCCGGCCAGATCAGGGTGTGCAACGAGCGCAGGGCTGGGAGTTCGGGACGAAGGGAGCCCCCCCCCCGGCCTCGGCACCCCCTGCACCCCAGGCCTGTAACTGTGACAGTACCTGATGAAGCAGCTCGTGTAGCCACCAGGAAGGCCCCAGCGGCACAGGTGAGTGCAGCCCCCGACGGGGCAGACGTGGGCTTGGGGCCTGGACGGCAGCCCGGGCGCTGGCTGCTCCCGGCCCGACTGCGGGGATGGCCGGGGAGGGGCCGGTCAGGTGGAAGGACGGCGTCCCTGACATGTACACGTGTAGCTTGCGTGCAAAGACACCACACTCGTTTGTGCACACGCGTGTGCAGAGTGCCCACGCGTCCGCCTGTGTGCCCGTGCACTGCTGGCATTCACTGTCTGAACGCAGATGAGCCTGGGCGGACAAGAAAGGGAGCGAGCCCCGGTGTCCCCAGCCAGCAGGGCACCACTGGCTGCCCACCGTCCTGAGAAGGGGCCGGCGAGGGGCGATGGGGGCGGCTCTGGCCCGTGCTCAGGGGCCTCTTGGGGCCCTCCGTGAGGTCAGTCGGAGACCAGGGTGCCTCTGGAGGCCCTTGCCCAGTCTCTCTGGGATGCTGATGTCCACACCCAGCTGCTCCCGTCCTTCTGCCTCCCTCCGAGGTCTGGGGCCAGTGCGGGGAGTGAGCATAGCAGGCGAGCCCTCGTGATGGCCGTGTTCAGCCCCAGGCAGTGCTCGGCTCCCCACAGAGTGGACTGGGCGTCACACCGCCCGGAAGGGAAGAGCACACAGGCCCCCGCGGGGGCCACTGGCCATCTGCCCCCAGCGCCCCACCCAGAGGCTCGCACTTGCCCCGAGGGGGCCAGCACCCCCGCGGGCTGTCGGGTGTCTCAGGGGCCACCAGAGGAGGGCTGGGGTCCGACAGGCTGGGGCGGGGCAGGGAGGCCAGATGGAGGTCGTGGCCTCGCTGGGCTCCCCGGAGGCCGTGGGCTGAGATGGGGGCCCCATCCATTCAGAGCCCGGCTGTGGTTAATCTGGAGCCTCTGTAGAGAGATGTTTGCCAAGCAAATTACCAGGGTCAACAGGACCGGGGAGGGCGCTCCCCACCTGCTGGACTGTGTGTCTCGGCCGTCGCGGCCCTCACGCCGGCACTGACCCTTCGGCCACCGGCAGCCTGGCTGTCGCCCTGTCCTCTCAGCGGGGTGGGGACCCTTGCGCAGGGTCAGGAGGCCACATCCCAGGATCTGGCCCGGCACCCTGCGCTCCAGCAGGCCCCCTGGGGCCCGCCCGCCTGCCCTGGCGCGGGCTGGTTGTGAAACTGGCAACGGCCTTATCTGCCTCATCGCCACAGCCGGCCGCCCCGCCCCCGCCCGCCCGTTCTCAGGCCCCCAAGTGCCCTAATCGGCTGATCTTGCGTCCAGAACATGTTTCCCAAGGACCTTTGAGCTCCAAGAACGTTCCAAGGTGTGAGTTCCCATGGGAGGGGACAGGGCTGGCACTGCGGCTCCTCAGCCCCCTGCCCTTTGCCCTCTGTGATGGGGGCAGGGCAGAGGCTGGGCACTTGGAGGTGCGTTGTGAAAGCTGGGGCTGCCAGGCCCTGTCCTTAGGAGTTCCTGATGTCCTTGATTGACAGGTGATGAAGCCTAGAGCAAGGATGCACAGGAGCCAGGTGAGTGCGGGGACATGTAGGGCCCAAGCACCTGGACCCCCCTGAGACGTCCTGGCCCAGTAGGGGGACCCTCTGAGGGGATGGTCCCTGTACCCCAGGTGGGAAGCGGGACAGGGGCAGTCCCCAGGAGTGATGGGAAGGGGAGGACCAGGGATTCCTGGGTGGAACCAAGCAAGGTCGAGTGCCTGGGAGATGCCAGAGAGCGTGACGGGGCCACACGCCTGAAGGCTGGGGCCTTGGGGTGGCTGCTTCCAGCTGCGCAGGTCAGCCCCAGGGGAGATGCCTGGGGCTGCACCTGTGACCCCCTCGCTGCTGACCGGAGGTGGCAGGCCTGTGGGCAGCAGCACCTGGCTGGAGCTGGCCGAGGTCCCGGCAGCTGCGCCACAGTGGCTATGGCCCCTCTCTGGTCACTGTGCAATTGCACGAGGTTCTGGGTGGCCCGGCCCCAAGCCCAGCCGGGCCCCCGAGGGTGTCCCAGGCCCCACCAGCACAGGCTGTGGCCACGGGCTCGTTCCTGTCCACCACTCGCCACTCAGCTAACGTGCCCTGCGTGCTGGCAGCATCCCAGCCGCACCTGCGGGGAAGAGGAAGGTTTCCATGAGACCGAGACACTCCGCCCCTGAGCCAAGCACTGTCCCCAGCCGGGAGTGAGGCAGACGGGGCGGGAAGGGCCTGGTGGAGGAAATGGCGTGGACCGAGGGGGCTCCCCGCGCCAGCTGGAGGGGTGAGGCGGGGCGGACAGGTTCCCGTCTGCCAGGTCGCTACCCGCCTCACTCTTGCCTCAGTGCCGGCCCCTCCGGGCCACGCTCCCCAGCCTTCTCAGGCCAAGGGCCGACCTCCTGGCCACGCAGGACCCATGGGGGCTCCCAGGGGGCTCCCGGCACAAGCCCCCGCCCTGTCTTCCTCGGCCTGAATCCCCACTGGGTCCGCACCTCTGAGGGATCAGGGGCAACGGCCAGCCTTGGTGCATGGGTGCCGGGACCCTGGGCAGCGGAGCCCTTGAGACCAGGTCAGGGGAATTCCTGGGGAACGGGCCCCAGCCCAGCCTGGAGGGAGGCAGGGAGCCGCCCTCGTGGAAGGCCACCGCCCAGAGTGGGGGCCTTTGGCCTGAGTCCACTGCCCCGGCCCCTCACGCCGGCCAGCGCAACCACAGTGCACGGAAGGACCATGCCTTCGTCCGTACAACTGCCACGCCCGCTCTGGGGGAAACTGAGGCCCAGGCCCCCTGCGGACACCACGGAGGGCGCCATGCCAGGGGCAGTGGGGAGGGGGCACCAGGGGACTGGGCCCACGGTAGACGGCCCTGCCAGTGGCAGGCCTGGTCCCGGACTGCGTCCTGCACACCCGCCTCCGGCTCACCCCCCCAGGAATGTGCCCCTCCTCTCACATCCTTTTCCTGCCCTTCCTGCCTGGAGCGGAAGCCAGCTCAGAGCTGGCTAAGGCGCCCAGGCGGAAGCCCCGGGGTAGCCAGGGCCTAGGACCTGTGCAGGGCTGCTGCCTCCGCACCCAGGCCAGGGTGCACCTGCAGGCCAGGTGTGATGGCCTCAGTGCCAAGTGGGCACTGGCAATGCCAGGCCCTGGGTTTCTGACCACACCAAGGCTGGCCGTTGCCCCTGATCCCTCAGAAGTGCGGACCCAGTGGGGATTCAGGCCGAGGAAGACAGGGCGGGGGCTTGTGCCGGGAGCCAACAAACACCACGTCCTGTCCCTTGGAGCGCCCACCATGTGCCAGAAGCTGGCCCGGTCAGCAACCCGGGACCAGCTGGGCTAAGGCACCACTCCACAGATGGAGAGGGGAGGCCCAGTCCAAGTGGACAGGCCTGGCCTTTCTGCTCCCCATGGTGACTGCCGAGCCTGAGGGTCAGGCAGGGCGCCGAGGCGAGCGGGCCAGCTGGGCCCCAGCAGGGATGGGGACCCTCTGCGGCTCGGGTGGACAGGATCTCTGGCTACAGGTCCTGGCCTGGGGAGGCAGACTGACCACACGCCTTGCCTGCTGGGCTTAAGGGAAGTAGCGGGGTGCCTGAGCCGCCTCCCAGCATGGCTGCCTCCTGGAGGCTCTGCTCTGACCCAAGGCCCGGCACGGACACCAGCCCTGGCCTCAGGCTTGGGGAGGCAGGAGGCTGCGTGTCCTTCTCGTTCCCCAGGCATCCGGCCCAACTCTGCCCTTCCACCCTGCGCGACCTCTGGAAAGAGGAGGGGACAGTCCTGTGTGGGCCTCATGGCCACACCCGTGCGGTCTAGCCTGCCTTCCTGCCACCCCAGCCCTCTGCTGCCCAGACTGCCTGTGTCCCTCCAGGACGCCCTGGGCTCACTCGCTGGCTGCCAGCCACCATCCTGCCCCAGGCTCTGAGGCACCCCCACCCGGGGGCTGAGACTTCCTCAGCCCGGGGACACCTTAGGCCCCTCCCCGACCTGGGGTCAGACACCAGGCGGCTAGGGTGGACAGCGGGCCCCGGTGCCAGGCGGTGCCTCAGCGGCCAGCGGGCAGGCAGGAGCCGCCACAGCGATTGTCTGCTGCAGTTCCTGCCCGGGGCGTCCTTCCTGCGCTCTGGCCGTGCTGGCCGGGCTGAGTGTTTGTTATTTGATCTGTATCCTCGCTCGGCCCTTCTACCAGGTGTCTGGGCTGCTGGGAAGAAATCCTCTCCTCTTTCCCACGCTCCCCGACACATTTTAATGAATTAGCTGGAAGCCCCGCCCCCACCGCTCGCCTGCCCGTAGGCCAGCTCGCCAGCCCTCCCTCCCTGCCTAGCGCCTTTAAGGTGGCCGCAGGCCTTGGCCCCGTTCTGGCTAGGCTCTGGCTGGCAGCCCCTGCGGTGCTGTCCTCCCCCAGCTGCCCCACCCAGACCTTCCCAGACCGGGTCCCGGAATGTGCCCCATATTCCTCCCCGACCCCCACTGCTCTGAGCCTCCAAAGGAATAAGGTCCACTGAGGGAGGAGAGCCCTCGCCAGCCCTGGCCTCAACCCACCATCACCTTCCCAGGTCGGCCCCCCGGCCAGCCCCCCGGAGGAAGACGGGGTCCGGCCTGGTAGTCAGGATCAGGTCCGTCTCCCCAGATCCTGGGTACGGGCTTCTCTTTCAAAGCCAGGGAGCCTCTCCATAAACACGGGAAGAGGGGCTTCTCAAAGCCCCAGGGGGGCCTGGCGCTTGGGATCCCCTCCCCCTCCCACGAGGGCGCTGCGAACAAACGTCCTCTTTATGGGCTGAGGAGAGTGTGCACTGGGAGCCGGCCGTGTGAGGTCAGCTCTGGGGCGTGGGGTGTGGGCCCGAGCGACCGGGAGTGAAACCGGGGCTCCCTGTGGCCAGGGTGGCTGCCACCAGAGCCACAGAGCCGGGCGCCAGGGTGAGGGGGCTCCAGCAAGGCCCACATTCCCGGCGAGGCTGGATGGGGAGAGCTCCGACCTCGCTCAGGCTGGGCTCCCGTGGCCACTCCAGACACACAGTCCCTGGGGGGGCGGCGCCTGAGCTGCCAATTTCATGGCCCGTGGTGGCGACCGTGCGTTCCCACACTGAGCGCACAGGGCCCCTTTGTCTGCCCGCCCCGACACCCGACAAGGGTGTCAATGGGACTTTTCTCGCAGGCTCTGCTCCCGCGCCCAGCAGGGCCTCCAGATGCCCTCCTCTGGACCAGGGGCCCCGAGCCCACCTGGGTGGGGCCTGCCTGTGCAGCCACCACCTTCCGGGCATGGCCCTGGACATGGCTGGGTCCTGGAGATGCATGAAAAACACAGACAGGACTGGGAAGGAACTCTGCTCCCCATTCCCCCATCCCCTAGGGAGCAGCAGGTGGGACGGCCCTGCACAGGGTCACATGCCTACCCACTCCTAGGGTCCCTGTCCTTGGCTCGGCCTCCCGAGGAGCCCATGCCCTAGTCCCTGGTCCTGGGTGGGGGGTGACTAGGAGCTGCACCCTCAAGGTGTTCACAGTCCAGCAGCAAGTGATCCCAGGCGCCCTTACTGGGACAAGGGAGGGGCTCCTGATAGCAGTGGCTCCCAAGGTCACACCCCCAGCCAGACCAAGTGCAAGGCCTGGGCTCGTGGCTTCTGTGTCTGCTCAGCCGGGGCTTACCCAACAGCATGATGCGAGTTCCTGAGGGAAGTAGGTGTGCTCGGAAGGGCTAGGCCACCAGAGTGAGGGACTCAGGTGGCCCTGGCTACCAGGGACCCCAGGGGAGTCAGCCAGGGAGCAGGTCTGAGGGTGGCTGGCCAGAGGCAGCCAGCTCTGGGGTGGCCTTGCCCAGTTTTTCTTGTGATTTGTCTGTGACCTTGCCCAGAGCACCAAGCAAGGTGGGGGGCACGCCACATGGGTCGTGAGACGTGACAGGGAGCCCAACCCCAAACAAGGCCTGACAGGGTGGTCTCCCCAGCTGAGGTACAGAGCTGCCTCGTGGGGAATTCCCAGTAGCGTCTGAAGGGGCGCGAGTCCCTGTGTGCTGCCTGCCGCCAGGCCCACGCTCTGGGAACCATTTCTCCTTAATACCCAGCGACCACAGCTGAGCTATAAACTATAAAATGCTAATGAGGAAATTTGGCAGCAGCATTAGAGTGTCCATAAAAAATGGGTTTACAGCTTGAAAATGAGTCACTTCAAAGTTGCCTCTCAGAGCAGTCCTTGGTGGCTTCCCTAGGGCTGCTCACCTGGCCAGGCCTTACCTGTCCCTATTCATGCTGACAGGGGTGGGGGGGTGGGGGTGGCCCAGGGCAGGGAGGCCGGCCCTGAGGTCCCCGTTAACTGACTGATCCTACTGCAGAGCCTCAGGCCATGTGGCCCGCAGCCAGGGGC
>NW_011888938.1:494120-508405 GCF_000151845.1 Pteropus vampyrus
CGTTCCAATTCCCTATGCAGCCCCACACCCCTTGTTGTTTTGATCCTGAGAAATAAAAGGAGGCTGAATTATTCAAATTTAAATGAGGCTTCCTGGGTAGAAGTGCTGCTGACCCTTCGTGCAAAAATGGGGAGCACTTGAGGACACAGGTGGGTGGAGGCCCTTTGTGCGTGGCCGGTCAGATACGACTGTCATCTGTGGCTTGATATAAAACCCTGTATGAGAAGAATATATCGATAATGTCAGTGAAACAAGCAGACATTGAAACTAAGCACAGATTACTCCAAAAGGAGTTCTTCTGTATATTTTTTCTAGATGCAAATACCTTTTTAATTATGTTAATTAATGTTAAGACTTTCTAGGCTCATGGAAGCTGTGTATGGGTCCCAGTATGGTCACTTCTAACTGGATGAAGTCTGCAGCACATTCCTGAGTGTACGATATACTTGTAGCGCAGCGTGAAAAATTTATAAATAAATTTTTCATCGATCTTTTTACATTAAAAAAAAAAAAGATTTGGTGGTTCTTCTTGGGCTTGGCATCCAGGACGAGGGTCAGGCTGCAACATGCTGTCTGTGGGTGACGTCTGCACAATGCTTGGCTTGTTGTCACCTAAAGACGGAGCCTGGTAAACGCTCCGGGCTGCGCTCCATTGCCAACCCGAGCCGGCCACGTACAGGACTTGTGAGGTGTCAGGGCCAAGAGTGACACCCAAGAGTAGCCCATTTCTCCTGCTCCCTGGCAAAGAAGCTGAGGCCTCATGGGAAGGTCAGCCGGAGCTCCACCAACCCCGACCCCCTGCCAGCCCGAAACCAGGTCCTCGGGCCAGCTCGCTGTGGGATTATGACGACCGCCTGCTGCACGGAGGGCTTCTCTTAAATTGGGAACATCATAGATGCTCACTCCTGACAAGTGAAAGGCCCCTTTCTCCCCTGTGGCCCCGCTCCTGGCGGCGTCTAGGAGCTCAGCAGGCCAGCGGGCCCTGGAGCTGGCCACCCCCGGAAGACCACAAACCCTGAGCTGTACTGGGGTGAAGGTTGCATCCGGGTCTGTTGGTGTGGAGTGGGTGTCTCCCGAGAGAGAAGCAGAGACCTGGGCCCACTCCCAAGATGCCTAAGGGGCCGTGTAGGGGGAGGGGCGGTGGGAGGGCACCCCTGCGGCAAAAGGAGACAGGGCAAGGGGCTCCGACCTCTGTGGCCCCTCTGCGAGTAGCCTACGGGTAAGGAAGGGTGGCGGTCACACCACCCTCCCTGGGCTGGGAGCCCTCTGCCCCTTCTGTGTTCCCACTTTGTGTCTCCTGCTCTGCTCTGCCCTCGAGCTTTTCTGAGCCCGCTTTCTCTTGGTTTTGCAGGCACTTACTGTCCCCCAGCTGGCCTGCTAGACAGGCCAACTCCACCCTGAGACACTTGCAGAGGTGAGTGGAATGTTGGATGCAAATGAGCTCCCAGGAGGTGGCGTCCAGCTAGTGCTCAAAGGCTATCATGGGAAGACCTGCCCCAAGCCTGCGGGGCAAGTGGGCTGGGGGTGCCAGCCGGGGGTGCCTGGCCTCGACAAGGATAGTGGTAAAGAACTTGGAGGTTGGGGTACCTAGAGAATAAGTCAGGCCTGGACACTGTGAGACCGTCACGGATGTGGCAGTGATGCCTCCTGTTCCCAGCAAGGACTTTACCCACAGCACGGAGAGGAAGCTTCTGCCTGCTCTCTGCCTGCTGGCGGGGGTTGGGGACACCGCTTGACACCTGACGGGCACTCTCCTTAAAGTTCTCCCAGCAGCCAGTGGAGCCTGGGCCCTGCGATGCTTCCCAGGCACCTGTCTGCCACCTGGCGAGACCGAGTAGCTCCGGGTCCTCTCTTCTGAAAGCATATTGGGCTGAGAAAGGCTTTGCTTCTCACAGGAGGGACCGTTTTTTCTCCAGTGTGGACAAAAAGGAAGCCAGGCCCTGCTCAGCCCCACGTGGGTGGGAGGCTGGTGGCATCTGCTGCCTTCCAGCCTGGGTCTTGCCAGCAGTGGAACTCGGGGTGCAGCCCGGGAAACACTGGCCTCCCTTTCAGTGGGCAAAGCCTTAGGTTGGCCGCCAAAGCCAAAGTCAGTCCCCCACCATGGGGGGGCGGGCAGCATACAGTGCAGGCTCCTGCTCAGGGACCTCCGTGCTCAGCACACGGGAGTTGACGCCAACTGCAGCAAGTGAGACGGTGGTGTCACCTGGGAGTTCCCAGGCAGCAATCAGGGCTGGGAATGTCTTTTCAAGACTTCGTGGCCAGGGCAAGCAGGAAGGCAAGGCCCTCTGGGACCTGCAGGTGTGTGGGGGCCAGGTGACAATCCCAGCCAGGGGCACTCAGAAGACCTAGGGTAGAGGGTTGGGCAAGCAGGGGCTGGGTCACTGGGACCCAGTGGTTGCCATGGAGAAAGGAGACAGACCAGATGGACGAGGGCAGGGCCCACCCCGCTCCCCAGCCAGGAGCGTCAGGGTGTCCTGTCCAACTGTCTGTCCCTCTGACCTGACCCTGGCCAGACGCAGGCAGCATTTACTGTTGGAATGAATGCCAGAGAGACCAGGAAGTGCAGAGAAGTGGTCAGCCAGGGACAGTGATGCCTAAAGGCAGAGGCAAGGGGCCAGAACAGAACTGGCCCAGGGGACAGGACCTGGAGGCCAGGACCAAGGGCCAAGGGCCAGACAGACAGGTTAGGAGGAGGACGGGAGGGGGCGGCCCTCTGGGTCTGTCCCCAAAGGCCTTGCAGCTCAGCACAGGCGGGAACAGACTGGGGTGCACGTGTGCCCAGGGACACAGCCCTGCGTCCCGGCCTTGAGGGAGTGCCTCCTGATGCTGGTGGCACCGGGTCCTCGAGACCCCCAAGGGCAGGAAAGTAGGCTGGGGCTGGGACAGCTGAGGGACAAAGCCTGAGGCCAGAGTGTGAGGGCGCAGGCCATAGGGGCCCCTGGGAGGTCTGGGAACAGCCAACGACTCCTCCCGGGGCCTCCAGCACGCCCCCCACTTGGGGCTTCGGGTCTCGGGAGGCCTCCCTCCCCACGGCCCGCCGCACACTCCGCCTCGGTGGCCTGGGCTCCCCTCCCCTCGCCGGGCGCATTCTTCTACTCTACGTCGGACCGTCCCTCCGCGCGTCCGTCTGTCGGTCTTTCTTCTCTCGCCCCCTCCAAAGCCGCGGCCCCCATTCATTCCCGAGGCCTCTGCCCTTTCCTCCGCGGGTCCCCGCTCGGCGAGCAGCTGCTATGCTAATGAGGGCGGGGGGGCGGGGACCCGCGGGCAGGAGCTGGGGGAGGCAGAGTAGGAGCCGCAGGGAGGGGCGGCGGGGCAGCCTGACTCTGGGGAGGGGAGGGGAGTCGAGGGGGTCCGGCTGGGGAAACTAGCGTGGAGAGGCTGGGGGCGCGGCAGTGGAGGGGTTAGCTGGGCAGTGGGGGGGCCTCGCAAGGGGTGGGGGCGGCCTCTCACAAAGGCCGGATCTTTGTATTCAAAGCCAGCGGGGGCCATTCAGGGCCGGTGGGGCGGGGCCGCCGGCGCACCCGGAAAGTGCGCGGGGCGCGGGCACAGGGGGCCGCCCCGCCGCCCTTGCTCGCAGCCCGCCCCGAACACCCACCCGCGCGCGCGATGCGAGAGGTAGAGACCAGCTGTCGTCTGCATTCTGTGGTCGCAGCCTGGGACTCGCACTTCTAACCGCCCCTCCAGCACCCACCGGACGCCGCTGCGCGCGGAGCTCGAGTGCGCCCTACGCGGGTGGGGGTCTGAGCCGAGACAACTGTCGGGCACCCTTGCCCGACCCCAGGACTGGGTAGTTGGACTCCGGAGGCGGGTACGGTGCGGGGAGCCCCCTAGAGGCGGCCCCGGAGACTCGGGGCCTCGGCGAGACAGGGGGCGGGCGGTGTGGAGGCGGCGCTCAGCCGGAGACAGGGACCCTGACTGCCGCGCACTGGGCGTCCGAGGGGCGACGAGGGCTGGGGACAGAGGGTTCCCTGAGAGCCTGGGTTTTGGGCCCTGGGACTCCCCTTGCCGGGTACCCGGACCTGGCCCCCTCCATCTCGAAGTGAGTTCTACGAGTGGGGATGGCGGCAGCGGGTGGAGGGGGCTTTCGGATGGCGTGTCTCGAGGTAGCTGACCCCAGGCGAGGCTCGGACCCGGGTTAGGGGCGCCAGCCTAAGACCGCGCGGCATGGGCTGTGCTGCCGCCCAGCGGCCGCGGCCGGCACTACGTCCAGGGTCCCGGTGGTCTGAGGCTGGCACGACCCCCGCCCGCACTTCGCTGCGCGCAGGCGCCCCCTCTTCCGCCTGCTGCGGGCGACCGGGCCGGAGTCCTCCGGCTAGCACTCTGCTCCACCGTTGCCGGATCTGGAGCCCAGTACAAGTCTCCTGGAAGGTGGCCAAGGCACGTCGGGGGGTTGGCCGATTGGCCGACTGAGCGGCCCAGGTGAGCTGGGGAGGGCCCTTTGCCCCCAGGCGGTAGGTAGGGGCAGGCTAGCAGCAGGAGCCTTGGCCGGGGTTGGGGTGCGTTAGGGATGGAAAGCCTTTCGGATGGGAGTGAGCAGGCCAAGGCCAGTGTCGGCCAGGACCAGCCAGGCCATCTGACTGGGGAGTTCGGGCTGCAGCCACCAGAGCTGGCTTTACTGCGTGAGGACAGGGTGAAGGTGCAAGATGCCCAGAGGGAGAAAGCCAGAAAGGACGTGGAGATTCCCGGGTCTGCCCAGGTCCCCTTTGGATGACCTCGGAGAAAACGCCCAGCGGGCCCTGAGCAGTGTGGCCGAACTTGCAACCCTGCCAATCTGTGGGGCTCGGAGGGGTGGGATGGGACCAGAACATGGGGACACCTGTGGAAGGGCTGTTGTAGAGGCCCCCTGCAGTGCGGCCAGCAGCACCTTCAGCATGTCTGAGGAAAGGCGGGGTGTTGACCCCTAGCAGCTCCTGGCTTCTGAAGTCCCCAGAAGGAGATCCACACTGAGGCCTGGGCATGTAACATCACAGTCGTCATCGAGCAGGTGGCGGTGACGTGCTGGTCTCCTTTTTGTTTGAATGGGGAAGAGAGGACGTTTCAGGATCCTGGGGCCGCGAGTGAACGGTGAGCAGGACACAGGATCCATCACAGCTCTGGGGACATGGCCGCCACATGTCCCACTCAGGACACAGACCACATCCATCCCTCAGGATCATCAGAGCCAGTCGTGGGGTGCTACCAGATCACCCTACAGAGCCTAGAGCCTCAGCAGAGGGGGCCAGGGATGGGCAAGGCTCTGATGGCCCCGTGGAATTGCACTGGCGTTGCAGACTCTTCCGGCTGCCACCCCACCCCACCCGATTCCAACGGAAGCACCTGTTCTGAGTATGTGCAGGGGAAGAACTCACTTGATTTGAAGACTTCTCCACTCAGAGATGGAGCCTGAAGACCAGCTTTACCCACAATATGCAATTCCCCAGTGGATAAACCCTCTGCTGGTACCCTGTGGACAAGAATACCCAAGGCAACTGAGTTCAAAACCTACCATCAGCTTCCTAAAGAGACACGACAAAATTCAAACAGCAGCGGTGTAAACAAGACAGAATGTATTTCTCATCAGAGAAGCTGCAGTCGGTGAGCCTGGGCTGCTGTGTGGCTTGGGGTGTAGGTTCCTCAGATATTGTCCCGCTAGGTAGGCCTTTCGCTTACATGGCTCCGAATGGCAATCAGGATCCAACCATCAAGTCTACATTTCAGCCAACAGCGAGGAACAAGAGGCCAGCTAGGGCTTGGGTCCTTTCCTTCCAGGACACTTCCTGGAAGTGGCTCTTGCCACATTTGCTCGCATCCTGTTGGCTAGAACTTAGGTGAGGGAGGCTGGGAAATGTGGTGTTGACTTTAAACAAAAAACAAGATATTTTTCCAACAAAATGAGTTTATTTGGGAACCATGGAGAATTATAATTCTGGACATGGTGACTCTAAGTGGCCACTAGAACAAAGGAGGGGAACCTTTTACAGAGTAAAGAGGGGAGGTGGGCGGGGTTGTTGTAAACAGCCGGTTGCGGGAAACGGGAGGTTGGAAATGTCGCGGCTTCTTATTGGCCGAGAGGTTGCCAGGAGGCGGAGCTCCTCCTCCCGCCTGCTGGAGGCGGAGAGCAGTCCCTTCCGGTTTGGGGTGATTGACGTGAGTGGTGGGGCGAGGCGCGCCCCCTACAGGTGGCCCCCACTCCAAACTGCGTGAGGCTTCTGTTATTAATCCCGCACGTGTTTCAGTCGCGGCCGTGCCGGCTAGTCGCGGGGTCATAGAAGAAGGGCTGTGGTTGCGGGATGGATGTGGGGGGCGAGCAGTCCGTGCAGCCCCGGTGACACCAACATCCAGGCAGCGCTGTCTGTGCTTCACGTCCGCCCCGCTGGGGACACACGCAGCTCTCTAGCTTTGGCGTTTGTATGAAGGACTTTCTGAGAATTGACTTGACAGTGGACGGAGCAGAAGGAAAGACGGAAACGCCCGTGGGCCTCGCCACTGGCGCCTGTGAGGCGCCCAAGAGAGACACGAGCGGCCGGAGTCACCCTCAGCACGCCGTTGGGGTCGCGATGAGTCTCACGGGCAGGGTTCGGTTTCGCCCTCCGAACTCCAGCCCTGTCTTCCGCAGGAGACTTCGTGTCATAGATTAGGGCACGGCTTGTGTGGCCACCGGGAAATTAACCGGTTTCTGCTCTAATGGCCCAGGAAGCGCTCCCTGGGAACCGCCCGAGCAGAAAGAGACGCGGGCGAGGACAGCCTTTTGCCCCGGCGCTCCTGGCTGCGCGGTTCTCACCTCGGCCTCGCTCACCCTTATCTCACAGGAGAGTAATCAGTAACCCAGCACTTCGGATTCTCAAGGCTGTGGGGTCCATAAAACCATCCTTCCCTAGTCTTCTGTGATGGCTCTGTGTGGGTGGCTTCTTTTCATTTTAATCGAGGCTAAAAGAAGATCGTTAGGTTTATCTTTGATATTCCTAAAAAGCAATTGACTGTGGTACAATTCACAAAGAATAAAATGCAGCCATTTAGAGTGTGGTAAGTATCGATAGACGTTTGCACCCACAAAACAAACACCATAATTAAAATAAAGAACATTTCCATCACCCCCAAAAAGTTCTCCCATGGACCTTCCCAGCCACCGCCCTGGCCCCTAGCCCCGGGTCACCACTGATCTGATTCCAGCACCATGGGTCACTTGTGCCTCTTCTAGACTCGTATAGGTCCGCGTGGTAAGTGGTTTCGTGCCTGCTCTGGCCTCCGGCATGCGACGCTTTTGAGATGCATCCACCTTGTGCCATGTTTCAGTAACTTCTGGGGGGAGGGTAGGACTTTTGTCCTTTTTCTGTTGTTTTCACCAGAAAAATCTGGCTGACACCACGCAAAACATAGGACAGTTTTTATTGGTAGTTTTTCGACTAACAGATTTGATTTCCTTGATAAAAGTCCTGGCATCAAGAGGACACCTCAGAGAGCCCTGGGGAGTGGCACAGGCCCACCCCTTACATTGCCGACATGGCCCGTCCTCTCCCGGGCGCTGAGCCAGCCTCACCCGGGAGACGGGGCCAGGCTCACTGCCTGGACGGCTGCTGGCTTGAGACCCGGGGCCTCTCCTTTGCCAGAGAAGAGAGGAGCGAGCTGTGTACCCAGTCACTTTGCGGGTGGTCCCCATGCCTGGGGCTGGAACCCCAGGCGCCCCGCCCTCTTCGTGCACCAAAGGGACAGGGGTTGGAGCGTCGACTGCACAGCCAGCGGGTTCATGACTCTCCCTAGCTCACAAGTCACGGTGTCCAGTTCTTCCTGTGACACCAGAGCAGAAACAAGGGGATGGGAAAACCTGGCCCCTCATCTTCCCTGTGACGGCACGGGCGCCACGTCGCCCACGTCCCCCACGTCCCCCATGGAATTCTGCCAACCGTGCAGCACGAATCGGTTACAGGGAAGAACTTACTTCCCACAGAGTGGATGCCAGCAGCGCCTGAGGGTTGGGGATGGTATCAAGGGATGACGGTGTCGCCACGCGGAGGTCCCGGATGAACGGCCACCCTGGGTGCTCGGCTTTCTCACGGGTGAAACAGGTGTCACCAGGACTAATTCAGGGTGCATCCCCAAGTCTTGGAGTCATCTGCCGTGGGCACGGTGCCTCGAGGACCTCCCGCGAGATATCTGCTCTAGGAGGAGCTTTCGAAGGGTCGGTGTGAATCTTGACAGGAGGTGACCTGTGGACGCTGCCAGCGTCAGTGGAAGGTTTTGCCCACGAAGAGGTGGCGGCTGACCCGGTGGTCAGTGCTCCCAGTGGTCAGTGCTCCCAGACTGGGCTGCAGTGCTGTTCGGAGAGGAGCAGATGAAGATGCTGGAAGTCACTTGATCCTCCTGTTCAACGCTCCCCTCAGACCGCAGGTTACTTCCCCCTTTGGGAGACAGACATCCATCGACCCTCTGGGAGTCTGGGCTCACGAAACGGGTAGGCGGGGGAGCTGGAAGAAAGGGGGTGCCTCCCGAGGGCCTGGACACAAGGGCACAGTCTCAGGGACCCCCGGATTTGGGCTCTGAAGCATGGGCTGCTTTACAGCAGGGGAGTGACTGACTGTGGCCCTGGTGCCACCAACAGGACAGAGACTCACCTCGGAGCCGATGAAGACAAGGGGCGAGCAGGGGCCCTGCAGCCCTCGGAGGCGTCACCGGCCACTGGGAGGACACTGAGGAGGGTGGCTGTGGGGCTGAGGGCACCCGCAGGGCTTACGTCTGTGACTTTCCTTTTCTAGGGTCCTGGCTCTTTGCGAGAATAGTGGGAACCAGGAGGTTTGGGGTGTTGTACAGGGAGCTTCACTGGCCGGACTTGAAAATGAAGAATTTTAGCGGTTTTCTCCCAGGTGATTCATCTATGGCACGAGCACCTGCTTCGCCAGATTGACAGGCTGTGGAAGGCACAGTCCCCACGGGGTGTTCCAGCACTTTGCCAAGAGATAGGGTTTGTTTTGCTTTGTTTTTTATTAGCTAGAATCCCCAGAGCTTGTTAATCTTTATTAAAAAAAATTGTTTTAATTGAGGTAACGTTGGTTAACAAGATTTCACAAATTTCTGGTGTACAATACAGTATCGACACCTGTCTACTCCGCCGAGTGTTCACCAACCAGGTCTGGTGTCCCCACCGTCACCTGGTATGTGACCTTTTCACACATTCACTGCAGCTGAGCAGGAACTAGCTTTCCAGGAGAGAAGGCTCTAAGCCCAACTCTGCAGACTTACTAAATGCGTTAAATCATCCGAGTGTGGACTTTGAGTTATACACTTTTCCCGGAGTATATTACATTAAACAACAGTAACCTTTCACAACGCCAGTCAAAAATGATACGGTTTCCGGGGATAAATCTAACAAAAATGAGCAAGACCTGCATGCAGATTACCAAGCTCTAATGAAAGAGGCCTTAGTGAGTGCGTGGCAGGCCAGGAACCCGTCCCTCAAACCCGTCCGTGAGCCCCTGCAATCCCAACGAACCTTCAAAGGTGTTTCAGAGGATTCGACAAAGTCAAGTTCTAAGGGAAAAAGCCTAAGAAGAGCCCAAGAAGTGACCGTTTGAGAAAAACAATGTCCTGCCAGCTGCCATGACCCACGCAGACATAACAGAGCCGGGCCCCTGGACACCTGAATGATAACAGAATGAGAATTAGAGCCTCTGAAAGAGAAGGAACTAGGTCATGAATAAATCAATACAGCGAAACTTAAAAATCAAAAATTAAATATAACAGCGTGTGGTATGCAGCATTTCGCAAAACTGACAGTTAAGGTACTTGGTAAGCAGGCACTTAGCTTGGAGAAGGCTGAATTGGGGCTCGGGCCACCAGAAGTCCTTGAGCTGTCCAGATGAAGGTGTAAGGCCAGTTAAGTTAGGTGTTCACAGTATAACTGCCGACCTATTAAGGAGAAAAATGGAATGCCCGCATTGGGCGGAACCACCACCCCATAAAAGCAAGAAAAAAAAAAAAACTACAGAAAAAATAAGACAACTAAAAGACACATACACAAAAATGTCACAAAAGTAAGTTCAAGTCTCTGTGTGAGCCTCTGTCACACACACCCGTTAAAAGGGACTGGACGGCGGGGCTGGACACGGACCTCCAATGTAGGCTCCTTTGTCACCTATTCTCCTCAGAGGGTGGGACTCCTTCCCCCAGACGCCCAGCAAGTGGGGTGCGGGTGGACAGAGCTGAGCTGACACAGCCCCAGGCTCCCAGATCTGGCTGCCTCCCAGCCCCCGACCCCCAGGGAGCTCCCGCCCCCTCCCCCCACCCACCCCCGCCCCCGGAGGAGCCAGCCGCTCTGAGGACAGCCCTATGTGGCCCTTCTTGCCCGAGCCCCCGGGCTGCGTGCTCGCTCGCCCGGCCAGCTGCTTCCCTCTGTCCCTGAAATTCTAGGCGCTAGGGCCCAATCCCCTGCCGGCCTGCGAGGGCTCTAGGGACACCAGACCCGGTGGTCCCGAGGTCTTTGGGGGGCGGAGGGGGCGGGCGAAGTTCAATGATATTGGGTTGCGCACAGCCTCCCTCAGGGTACACTCGGCACCTGCTCATGCGCGCGCCGTGAGCTCAACACCTGCGCCAGCGACCCGAGCTCCTGGCACGTTCCGCTTCACCTCATCGGCGCCCCCACCCCGACCGCCCCCTTTTAGGACTGGTTGATGTCGGCGTACTTGTCTGTGCACCCGTTTGCCTCCGGAAGCCTAGCGCCCCTCTCGCGCGGGCCAGACACGCGACGAGAGAGACGCGGGACCCGCCCCCGCCACCACCGCAGCTCAAGCTGACCAGCTCGGCCACCAGGCGGCAGCACTGAGCTCGCCTTGTGCGTGTGTCTGCAGGAGGGAATGGGGACGGATGTGGCGGAGCCATCACGCAAAGGGCGACTGGGGAGGGTCCGGGCTAGCAGGGGTGCGACCCCCACCCCAGGCCGGGGAAGCAACGAGGCCAGGGCTCTGCATCTCTGCAGCCGAATCGAAGAGATCCGACTCAGATGCCTCCCCCCCACTCCGGAGCGCTGGAGCAGGTCGGTGGCCAGGACAGGGGGATCAGACAGGTCAGGGGTTCCCACTTGGGCCACCTCCTACCACTGTCACCCTGAGGGAGTCCACATTTCCGGAGCATTTAGACAATTCCCTGGACCAGCTGGGTGGGTGGACACACCCACCAATGCTGCTGCCTTGGGCGGGGGTGCCTCCGGGCCCTAAGAAATCCAGGCAGTCCCCACGATTCACAGGGCTGGAGACGCAAGGAGGCCTTTGGGCCCCCAGAGTGAGCAGGTGTGCAAGGGGTGGGCTAGTGCAAGCGCACTGCAGGCAGCCCTGAGCCCTGGTCACATTCAGCTCTGCGGGACACCAGCTGTGTGACCCCGGGGGCTATTCACCCTCTCTGAGACCGCAGGTCATCTGTACCGTGGGAACAGACTGCCCATCTCCTGGGGTGCCTGCGAGGCGGGGCGCACCGTGGGCACTGAGGAATGCAGAATGTATTAGGGCCCGGAGGTGGCAGATTGGGGGATCTGGTGGGGAGGAACGGGAACTGTGAACCAGCTGGGGCGCCATAGACAGGTTTATTCTGGGCCTCAGGGGCCTGAGGCGAATCCATAGGGGCACTCTCCAGTACTGCCACCACATGTCCCATCGTGTCCAGCTGCGCCTATGCTACAAGAGGTTCACTTTGGCCACCACCTGCTTGCAGCCAGTGACAGCGAACTCGCGGCCAGCGACGCTGTAGTAGCTGAGCTGCGCGGCCAGGAGCTCGGCGCGGGCCTGCTCCGGGAAGAAGCCCTCCCCCGCCATCTCGTCCCGGAAGCAGTTGACCACGTCGCGCTTGTCCAGCAGCAGAAAGGGCACGATGGCCGCGGCCTGCCACAGCGGGTGCTCGCGGACCAGGAGCGCCCGCAGGCTCGCGCGCAGCTCCTCCTCGGCCCGGGCACCGTGGGTACCGTCAAGGCGCGGGGGCAGCGCACGGGACGCGTTCTGCAGCACGAAGCGCGTGATCTCCGCGCCGCCGGCGCCACTGAGCAGCACGTAGATGGCGTTGTGGAAATGGTGGGAGCGCTGCGGCTGCAAGAAGCCGTGCAGCTCGTCCAGCAGCGCCGGCGGCATGAGCTCCACGTCGTCCAGCACCAAGAGCGGCGTCTTCTCCTCCGCCTCGGCCTGAGCCACCACGTCCGCCACGCGCCGCGCCAGCTCCTCGCGGCAGTCCTCCGCGGAGCGCGGCTCGGGACAGTGGTGCCGCGCATCGTACTGCAGCACCGGCGCGCCGTCCTCCAGCACCGCACGGAAGTGGCGAGCCAGCAGGCGGCCCACGTGGCTCTTGCCCACGCCACTGGGGCCGTGCAGCGCAAGGAGCAGCGGGCGGCTGTGCACGTGCGTGGCCAGGTAGTCCCGCAACAGCGCCACGATGCGCCCCACGGCCGCCGACTGGCCGAACACGGCGCGCTGCAGCGCCTTCTCCAGCCCGTCGAGGTCGTAGCGCTGCGCGTTATCATCCAGGTTCTCGATGGCGTTGAGCACCTGGAAGCCCACGATGGCCACGAGCAACAGCAGGCAGCGCTGCGCGCGGCTCTGGCGCTCGGCGCGCGGCCGGCACTTGCGCGCCGTCTCGGGGTACAGCACCATGCGGCTGCGCCGGCGCTTCTTCCGCGGCGTCCTCGGGGGCAGCTCCGCGGGGCCGTCGAACGTGAAGAACTGCGGCTGGTGCGGCTCCGCGCGCGGCTCCCGGGGCCCCGAGTCCGGCCCCGCGCCCGGCGGCAGAAGGCGCCGCTTGCGCAGGAGACACACGCGGCGACGCAGGCGGACCACGGCTCGCACCGGCGCCATCACGCTCGCGCCGGGGGCCGCGGCCCCGGGCTGCGGGCTGGGCTGGCCGCGGTCCATGGCGCAGGGGAGGCGCTCGGCATGCAGCTCGCCCTCCCTGCAACAGGAAGACCGAGAGGCTCTCCAGACTTCCGCGCGGCCGACTGGGACCCTTCCCCGGAGTGAACTCATCCTCCCGGGAGGGCCGGGCCGGGCCAGGACCTGGTCCGGCCGGAACCGGAGCGTTGCCCCTCCAACCAGGAAACAGCTCCCCGCGGGGCCCCATGCAAATCTCTCAGGGCCTCCCATAAACAGCCGCGGACCCTGAGGAAGTCTAGGGGGACGGGGAGGGATCTCGGCTTATCCGGCGGCTTCCGGGCTTCCTGGAGGAGGAGTTGGTGCCGACTAGGCGCCGATTAGGGGTGAAAAAAGGTCAAGGCCGGACCCTGCCCCTCCCCCACCCACAGCTCCGCCTGCCGGTCGCCAGGGGCCCTCGCGTTCCAAGTGGGAGCCAGAGGAAGCAGAGGCCCGACCACCCCTGGAGTTGGGACGCCCCACACACTAAAGAACACTTCGGGGTGGGGTCTGTCTGGAACTTATGCTTTTGAGAATGGGCCCCAGCCCTGTGCTCACGCTGAGCCACCAACCCCCAAGACTGGGGTCCTCCCAACACCCTTCCATCGACCACGGTGCTGGAAGGGCAGCCGGTGGGGGCGGGGTGGGAAGATGGACAGAAAGACAAGAGCATGAGGGAAGAGCAACTGGGGAGACAGAGCTGGAGAGATGGGGGTACATGCCCCTGGCCCCCAAACCACCCCCATACCTGCAGCTGGGTCAGGGCAGCCCCCTCCCTGTGCACTGAGGCCTGTGACCCAGGAAGCCGAAAACCCTGGCTGGGGTCGGGGGGCTGGCTGGGCCAGCTCAGGCCTGGAGGGGCAGCACCTGCGGGTCCCCAGGGAGCGTCCAGAGCGGAGGAAGCCGGGGAGGTTTCCGCTTCTATGCAAAGGAAGTGAGTCAGGGGTGCGGCAAGGGCGGGACTTAGGCTGGACGCAGGCGCCAGATGGGGAGGTCTGACTGGATCAGCCAGGCCCCTGGCCAGCGGGTCACCTACGCTCCTGAACCCTGCAGCCCTCTTGGGTCGCTCCAGGCCCAGGAGCCCCGGCGAGGCTGAAGGTTTCCCCTCCTCCAGCCGGGGCTCATGGGCCTTGCACCTCATCTGCCCTCCACAGACTCCCACCAACCCCACGGACAGCCCCTCACCTGAGCCCCCACAGGGGCAGAGGATCAGGCAGGGCCCCCTGCCCAGCTGGTGTCCCCACATTCCTCCCTATTCTCTCTCCACTCCCTTCCTCTCCTCTGACCCCAGTCTGGAGCCCCCAGACCAGGGCTCATGTCCTTTTTCCTCCCCCACTCTATAGAGGGGGGACCATCTCCTTCCTTTTCCCCTGTGCCCAGTCTGGAGCCCTGAGAACAAAGCAGCACAGCCAGAGACAAAGTTCTCGCCCCGGG
>NW_011888938.1:508455-510526 GCF_000151845.1 Pteropus vampyrus
GGGCCAGCTCAGGCCTGGAGGGGCAGCACCTGCGGGTCCCCAGGGAGCGTCCAGAGCGGAGGAAGCCGGGGAGGTTTCCGCTTCTATGCAAAGGAAGTGAGTCAGGGGTGCGGCAAGGGCGGGACTTAGGCTGGACGCAGGCGCCAGATGGGGAGGTCTGACTGGATCAGCCAGGCCCCTGGCCAGCGGGTCACCTACGCTCCTGAACCCTGCAGCCCTCTTGGGTCGCTCCAGGCCCAGGAGCCCCGGCGAGGCTGAAGGTTTCCCCTCCTCCAGCCGGGGCTCATGGGCCTTGCACCTCATCTGCCCTCCACAGACTCCCACCAACCCCACGGACAGCCCCTCACCTGAGCCCCCACAGGGGCAGAGGATCAGGCAGGGCCCCCTGCCCAGCTGGTGTCCCCACATTCCTCCCTATTCTCTCTCCACTCCCTTCCTCTCCTCTGACCCCAGTCTGGAGCCCCCAGACCAGGGCTCATGTCCTTTTTCCTCCCCCACTCTATAGAGGGGGGACCATCTCCTTCCTTTTCCCCTGTGCCCAGTCTGGAGCCCTGAGAACAAAGCAGCACAGCCAGAGACAAAGTTCTCGCCCCGGGGACAGATCCCCACGGGCTCAGGGACCTGGTGGGAGAGCGAATTTAGAAAGAACCTGGGCCCAGCTGGCAGATGAAGGCCCTGGCTTTCCCAGGCCGCCAGCTTCACGGGCCCTGCCCCGCCCCTTTCCACCTGCGTGGACCCTCGCTCCACCCGTTCTGGCCAAGCGAGCTGGCCCCTGCCAGGCCCAAGCCTGTCACAGCCCCCCTGACGAGTGGTCTTGTCAACAGCGACACCCCAAACCAGTCCTGACACTGCACCCCCGCAACCCACAGGCCAGGCAGTCCTGAGTCCCCTGGCTCCAGGGTCCCACCCTCGAGTCTGTCCTGCCCAGTCCCCGCTTCTCTGCCTCCCCTCCCTGTGCCTGCATGAGATATCTGCCATGGGCGTGGGGCTTCCCATTCTCTCCAGACCGTGGGCTTCACAGGCCTGCTGGTGACACATGGGCATTCCTGTCTGTCCATGTAGCCAGTGCCCTCTGCAACCACCACCTTGTCCCACAATCCTGCTCCCAGGGCTGAGAAGCCACTGCTCCACTGAGCCCTCTCCAGCAGCAGGGCCTTGCTCCCCGGAACCTGCTGCCCCTTCTCTGTACAGGGCCAGGTGCTTGGGGACCCCTCTAGCCCCTTGTCCATGTGGCCTGACGGTGCTTTCAGCCCATGCCCAGGCCTTCCTGGTTCCAGGGCAGAAGGACACATTGTCTTTATGGGCCCTGCCTATACCCCACGACCGTGGCATGGAGAGCAGGGGTCGGGCAGGCCTGTCCCAGTGGCTGGCTGCTTCTGCTGGGGGCTGATCTGCCAAACTCTCTGGGGTCCAGAGCCCTAGCCCGAGTGAGGAGGTGGGGGACTGCAGCACAGGATGGCAGGAATCAAGAGTAAAGCTGAGCCCTGGGCTAAGGCCAAATCTCCTGCAGTTCCTCCAAGTCCAGGGACAAAAAGGCCCCTGGTACCACCCCCGTCACACCCGGACGGGCTCTGGGAGGCCTCCCTCCCACCTCCAGCCCAAATTCACTGTCTTGTCCAAGTCGCCAACCTCTTCTCCGCAGACCCTTCCCCCGGCTGCTCCCCACCCCACCCCCGAACAGCAGATTGGTTTCCCAAACTCCCTCCCGAATTCCCCTGTGGACGCTCACACAGTTGGACCCTCCCTCCCCTCCGACAGTATTTGCTCAGGATCACTATCGACCCCCGCACCCTGCTCCCGTCCTGTCGCAGGGGTTCTGCTTCACAGCCCTGCAGCTGGTCACCTCCAACTATGTCCCCCAGGTTTAGCCACTCTCCCAACGTCCCACCTAGACCTCGCTGCCAACAGCTGCGGCCCGCCACGCCCGTCCTGCCCTCCCCCGACACCCTCCCGCACCAGGGTCAGTCCCCGGCCCATCCGGGCTGGGGGAGCCCAGCTGCACTGACCCGTCTCTGTCCACCTTGACCACAACTCAGGTGGACCCTGCAGGTCCCGCTGCCAAGTCCCTCCT
>NW_011888938.1:510576-518513 GCF_000151845.1 Pteropus vampyrus
AATTCACTGTCTTGTCCAAGTCGCCAACCTCTTCTCCGCAGACCCTTCCCCCGGCTGCTCCCCACCCCACCCCCGAACAGCAGATTGGTTTCCCAAACTCCCTCCCGAATTCCCCTGTGGACGCTCACACAGTTGGACCCTCCCTCCCCTCCGACAGTATTTGCTCAGGATCACTATCGACCCCCGCACCCTGCTCCCGTCCTGTCGCAGGGGTTCTGCTTCACAGCCCTGCAGCTGGTCACCTCCAACTATGTCCCCCAGGTTTAGCCACTCTCCCAACGTCCCACCTAGACCTCGCTGCCAACAGCTGCGGCCCGCCACGCCCGTCCTGCCCTCCCCCGACACCCTCCCGCACCAGGGTCAGTCCCCGGCCCATCCGGGCTGGGGGAGCCCAGCTGCACTGACCCGTCTCTGTCCACCTTGACCACAACTCAGGTGGACCCTGCAGGTCCCGCTGCCAAGTCCCTCCTGGCCCTCCCTCCTCAGTCCCCATTCCGCGGTTCCCTGCTTCCCGGGGAAAATGCCAGCAGCCTGAAGGGGACCCCCAGTGTCTGCACCCACAGATCCGCCTCCTCCCTGAGGTCATCCCTGCTGCCTTGAGGGCCCCTGCTTGCGCCCTGGCCCTGCCCCCTCTGGCCCACTCAGTGGCACAACCATCTCCATGCTCGCCCCGGCCACTTCTCACTGGGTCACTTCCGTCAGTGTGCTGAGATGTTTCTTCTGTCTTAAGAGAAATAAAAGCTGCTCCAAACCTGCCCACATCTTGGCTCTCCAGTCCCCTCTATGGCCGTCCTCAGGCCCTCCCCACCTGCAGGGCTGCACCTGCCATGGTCACAGCCACCGCCAGAGCCTGACGAGCATGTCACCACTGGCGATGGGCAGTGAGGCAGCTAGTCTGGTGGCTCTGAGCGGCTCTGATGACCAGACAGCCACGCCCAGGACTGTCAGCCGTGCTGTCTGTCCTGGGCAAGGCTGCACATCGAGACTGCAGCCCAAAGACGGACACGCCCTTAAGGAGGCACCTGCCCACGCAACACCCAGCCCCGGGGCACCCCGCCCCCCCCACACTCCCCCAAGGCAGAGGCAGCTGCTGGGCTTAACCAACGTCTTTTATTCACACTGTGCGCAAACGCTGTCCCTCATGTGGCAGAGACAGTGCAGCTGAACAAGGGCACACAACTCAGGGGTAAATTGAGGCAGTGGGTGGGAGCCCAGACGCCCCTTGGCCACTCTGCTACCTGGGGTGCTGTTGGTCAGGGGAGGGGCAGCTCCCTGCCAGATCGCAGAGGACCATCCACTATCAAACACTCGGCAGGTCCTCAGAGGGAGCCGGGGTGACCCAGCAATGTCACCCATCTGTGCCAACACGGCCAGCCCTGCCCACTTCCCCTCAGGCCCCGGTGCCCCTGCCCCCTCCCCTTGGACAACAGGGAGCTTCCTCCTAACCCCAGTCACTGCCGCTGCTTCCCCTACAGCAGCGGAACCCACTGCGGGGCAGGAGTGAGCCCACCCTGGCTCAGGAGCGAGGGCCAGGCGGGCACGGCGGGCACCGAGCAGGGGCTGTGCTGCACAGACCCCGCCTGGAGATGCCGGGTTGGGGACACTGGTCCTGTTCCCACAGTGGCGCACACCGTGCAGGACCTGGAGCGGGGCGGGGCTGGGCGAGGCTCAGCCCATCGCCGTCCCGTTAGCACCAGTCTGTCCTAGGAGACACGAGGCCCAGCAGCTCAAGTCCACGGAGCCCCTTCTCCTGGCCACCCAGGGCCACGTCTGCACTGGGGACCCTGCCCAGGTTCCAGGCGGCGCGTCAGAGGCCAGCCGGGGCGGGCACAGCTGGCAAAGGCAGCTCTAGGGCCGGGCTCTCCGCAGCCTGGGCGGGGCTGGGCTTCTGCTGGTCCAGCTGCTCCAGTCTCTCGCCGAGCTGGGAGTACAGCTCCTTCACGGCCTCTCCGCTCTGTGGGGAAAGCGCGCGGTTGGGGACAGGCCCCGTGGCCACTCCGAGTGCCCCCACGCTGATGGGGAGCGGCCGGCATGTGGCGTGCCCCGGCACCCACCTGGCCGGTGGGCTCCAGCGCCTTCTGCAGGGCCTGCAGCTTGGCCGGCGCCACGCGGTGGTGCAGGTGCAGGAGCAGCCGCAGCGCGTGCCGCTGCACGTTCTCCTTCCTGGAAGAGGCCACAGGTGCTGCAGGCCGAGCCCGCCCCCCGCCCAGCCGGCGCCCGTCCGTCCCCCCGGGTACCTGGGGGCGGCGGTGAGGAGGAAGCCATCGAAAAGGCCGCTGCAGAAGTCCTCCACGGCGAACTCGTCAGCCAGCAGCGCCAGCGTCCCCGTGAGCAGGTGGAGAAAGATGTCACCGAAGGCCAGGTCGCCGAAGGTCTCCACTACGGGCATAGCCGAAGTCACTCATCGCCACCCACACCTCTGCCTGGGGCCAGCCCTGCACCCCCGAAAGAACTGGGTGACTGCAAGATGGCACTTCCAAGGACTCTTCCTGAGCTAGAACCAGGGCCAAATGGGCGAGGCCAGCGGTGGGGCCAGCGGGGGCCCGGGCGGGGCTACAGTGCACAGGCCCAGGGAGCGGGTGGAGGCTCATCACACACGGCTCTGCACAGTGGCCAAGGGACTTTGCATTGAGCAGGCTCCAAAAGAGAGACAGCCCGAACAAACCAGTAACTAGAGGATCAGACACTGGTGGCCCCCTCTGCCGTTCCTGAGGAACAGCAGCAGAGAAACACGGTCCTTCTTTTGAAACCACAGACACCAGCCTCAAGAGAGGCTGTGAGAGCAACCGCCCACGACCCTCACTGACGAGCAGGGCTGGGAGCCAGCAGAGGGCAGCTGGCCACACGGGGCACGCGCCTGGCCACGATGGCTGTGGCGTCTATTCCAGAAACGCTGACAGACCCAGCTGCCACCACCGGAGCCCGCAAAGCTCTGACAGTCTCGGGGACAACGCGCCGCTGAGGCACCAGGGAAGGGGGCACTCCGTCACAGCTCCGACCGCAGACACAGGGCTAGCGATTCCCCGTCAGGGAGCAAACACCCCGGTCCCCCCCAACAAACCCCACGAAACCCGAGACCCGCAAGGCAGCAGGGAAACGCAGGGTGACGCAAGGACCTTGTCAGAACCCTAACTGGAACAGACAAACCACCTTGAACGAAAGTGTGACAACCAGAGAGACCTGACCTCACCGGGACGACCCAAGGCGCTCGTGGGCTAGAGCCGCGGTTTTTAAGAACTTCCCTTTTCATTGACACACCTGCTACATCGTTCACGGCCGGTGGGCTGGGAGCACGGGACTTGTCCCGACTGCCACTGAGGGGACAGGTGGCCACACACACACATCTCCATGGAGGTGGGCGGAGGGCATGGGGTCCCCACGCTGTGCTTTTTACTTCTGATTTCATGAACAGTTCCCACAGTAGAGTTAAAAAGTCAGCAAAAGAGAACTTACAAAATCAACAGCTGCTCTGCTCTTACTCTAAGGGCTGATAACACAGACAAGCAAGCGCGCCCCTCCCGCCTGGGGCTGCAGCACAGCTGGGGACACGGATGCTCCCGCTGCAGCAGGACACCTGTCTCCAGCCCACAAGAGACAGAAACGAAAGCGCTGGAAGGAGCGGGAAGGACGAGGCAGACACGAGTACCGGTAGCTGGTCCCGGATGTGCCCAAACACGGGCAGAACGCCAGCCCAGGGCCCGCCCATGTCCCGACCCGGGAGCCGTCCCTGTGACAATGTGGCAGGGCCCGAGGTGGGAGATGACCCTGCATGACCTAGTGGGCCCAGCGGCACCCTTGGGTCCTTCAGAAAGGGCGTGGGTGAGGGTGGGCCACAGTCAGACAAATCGGATGGAAGAAGCTGTGTGTGGGGGGGGGGAGAGGACAGGGCCTCCCGCCAAGGATGCGGGGGGCAGAGGGGACAAATGCCCTGCCCACAGCCTCCAGGACCCAGCCCTGCCCACCCCTGACTGCAGCCCGGGCACACTCCCTTCAGACACACTGCCCTCCAGAACGGGTTCGTGTCACTGGGTAGGTGGCGGCTGGGTGTAAGTTAACAGCCACAGACAGACAGCTTTCTCCGCAGAGATGCCAACAAAATAGCGCTTCGCCAGCAGACTCGTCAATGACCGGGAAACACACTTGGCAAGAAACGTACAGTATGTCTGCAAAAGTCTCAACACCCCGACAAGGCCTGGGCCAGCAGAGGCCCGTGGGCCTACGTGCGCGGTGGGACGGCCAGGCTCCCAGAAGCCCCTTCTCCCTGGCTCGACCCGCAGCTGACTCACGAAAGGGTCCACTCAGACGTCTCCCCTTCCTGGCTTACAGCGACCTGCCCCACCCCATCCTCCCGGAGGAGTGTCACCGCCTCCCAGGGGCTCTCTCGGCATCTGAGGACCTGAGAGGCTGCACACCCCACACCAGGCAGGATTGAACTAAGCTGGCGCCCCCACTCCTGGGGCAAGGACTTCACCCAAAGGCGACGGGAGCAGAGAGCATCTGTGAAAGCCTCTCGCCTTTGTACCAAAACAGCTTCCAGAAGACACAGAACCGACGGAACCGGCACCCAGACTCACCGAGCCCCGGCAGCAGGCGGAGCAGCGCGTTCTTGTTCCTCTGCTTGGCGACGTGCAGCACGTAGTACAGCCCCACCTCGCAGGCCATGCGCTGCTCCTGCAGGAACCTGTGCGGCGAGGACGCTCAGCCCGGTGGCCCGGCCACACGGCTTCCCAGGGGAGCCCAAGGGGCGGCCCCGCCCCACAGCCATACTTAGTGAAGCTCTCCGGAAGCGTGCTGGGGTAGGTGACCGGGGCCCTCTCCTCGGCAGGCAGCTTCTGGTCCACGTTGAAAGCATGGTCGTCCACCACGAAGGACATGAGCGTCGGCAGGAACCTGGTGACGAGCCCCACCTCCTAGGGTGGGAGCCAGAGCTCATCCACACAGCCCCACCCGTCCCTGGCCTGAGCCACCCCCAATGCCCACCCTTCAGCCTCTCACAGGGAAGGGGTGGTAAGGTGCCCGCCCCATCCATTACCATCTTGGGCTCCTTGAAGACCTGGCTGTCGATCATGTCCCAGGCCCCCTGGCCCAGCGCCAGCAGCCTGAGCAGCAGCAGGAGGTCGGGGCTGTCCTACAGGGGAACGGGGCCTCAGCACCTGCTCACCTGAGCCTCGTTCCCCCAACCTGCTCGCTGCAGGGTCCTGCTACCATGCGTCCCTCACAGGCTCCACGTGCCATGCACGTGTGGGGTGCTATGCTCTCAGCAAGGTGGCACGGCCCTAGCCACCAGCAGGCCACCGCCCCATGCCTACCCAGAAGGCAGCACAGCAGCCGAGCAAACGCACCCTGGGCAGCGTCTCCTGGCCAACCAGCTCCTGCAGGTGCCTGACCGCACTCAGCGACAGGGTGTTGATGGCGAACGGGTCACACAGGATCATGGACAGATCCCTGCAAGGGGGAGCCCATCAGCACTAATCTGAGACGGTCCTGGCCCATGGGGGGCAGCCACGGGCTGGGCTGCCTCAGCCACTAAGCCGGGAGACAGCCCCTCCATGCAGAGCGAGACCACCCACTCTGGACCCCTTCCAAAGAGAAGCTCCCAGTTTAAAACCTGCACTTAACTTAAAATACCAAGACGCTAGAAAACCAGTACTTAAGGTTCTGCTTTGGTTCTGGGAACCTGACACAGACTCTGCCAGAGTCCCACAGCAACGATGACAGGAGAACCGAGCACAAGGGCCCCGCCCAGGTATCTGGCCAGCATCGTGTCTGTCGTGGACACAAGGTGCCAGGCAGTTCTAAACCGTGCTGCAAAAACAGCCACGGGACACAGACCCCACTGACACCGCACGCGCATCCAGACGCCCATGGACAGGACGCTGGGGGGCTGGGGCGTTTTCACAAGGCCAAGGCTCACCCCAGGACTTGCTCCTGCCCCCTCTTGACTCCGTCGAGGAAGCCCTGCAGCTCCCGGGCCCTCTTGCTGTCCACGAACCGCTCACGGATGCAGGCGTCCAGGCACCAAGTAAACTGCGGGGCAGGCACAGTAAAGACGCAGCCAGAGACCGCGCTCCAGCCTGCCCCGCCCACACCAGGCAGGGGTCAGGACCACCATGTCCCATCGCCAAGGCCCCGCTCCATGCTGGGACCTGTGCCAGGAACAGGATGGTGCAAAGGCCAACAGGCCGAGGGCCTGAGTCCCCACCAGTCCGGCGGTGTGTAGAGGTGATGACTGTACCTCTCTGGTGGCCCCGCCGAGGGGGTGAACACTGCAATCTCAGAGCATGACACCACATGGCCCTAAGGGAGGGTGATGCCATCCTGGCTGCACAGCATCTGTGCTGGGGACGAGGGCCGTGCAGGAAGCCCGAGCACGGTGATCACCACTAAGCGGCCCGAGGGCTCCAGGCAGCGGAGGGCCGGAGGCCTGGCAAGCCCGGAGGAGGCGGGGCAGGGTCTCGGGCTGGCCACGGGGCCTGCCCGGCTGGAGGAGGGCTGATGGCACAGGTAGGTGAGGAGCGTGGCTGTGTAGACACCTCCCCACAACCCGACCCCAGCCGCGTGGGCGGGATGGTGCAGGGGCCGGCGTGCACCCGGGGCCTGGGGGTTGGGCAGAGCCCAGGTACCAGGACCACCGCAAGCATGCGGAGGGGAGACGGAGCCCAGGTGAGAGCAAGGGCAGCGGCCTGGGGGCACCACCTTGTGGCAGGGGTCCACGGAGCAGATTTCGCCGACGTCCAGGTCGTGCAGGGACATGAGCAGCTCGGCCCGCAGCGTGCAGTAGTGCACGTTCCGCGTCCGCAGGAAGAGCGTCCGCAGGAACTGCAGCACCATGTCGTACAGCTTCACGTTCTTCCCCACCATCCGCGTCAGCTTCTGCACCACCTGCGCGGCCCAGCCCCAGCGTCACGCCGCCTGTGACGCTGCTCCCAGCCTGGCTCCGCCCCCTCACTCCCAGACCTCCGCCCACCCAGCCCTGCCAAGCCTCCTTGGCAACCTCGCATCTGCACAGCCCTTGGCCACCCCTTGAGCTCCCGGGGACCAGCATGTGACATCTGCTGCGAGGTGTCCACTCCCCCATGGGACTTCAAGTGCCCACGCAAGTGCCTTGAATGGCAGCATCGCTGAAGGGCCTCGGCATCTACGTCAGGGAGGCGGTACTACAGAAATGTCTGTCAAACATAAAAGCGACTGCGCCGCCCCCCCCAGCTGAGGAAAGACACCCCGAGCCTAAGTGAAGAGGCTGGCCAAGCGGCGGGGCCAGGCGCCCGCAGAGCAGAGACCCCACACAGCGGCCACCCCACCTCGCCCTGGCGCCTGGCCTTCGGGGACGGGCTGAAGAAGTTGTGCAGCACGGACAGCTCCGCGCTGAAGAGCGCGCCCTCCTTCTCCAGGATGTACTGCTTCAGCAGTGGGGACACCTCGTCGCCGAACAGCGCCTGGTTGTCCTGCCAGATCTGCCGCTTCACCTCCACAGCACAGGCACGGTATAGCTCTTTGTCGGCCATGACCAGCTTCAGCTTCTTCTCAGGGACCTACGGCACCCACAGGCCACCCGTGAGCGACGCCGGCACCCCGGGTCTGCCCTCGACAGGACGAGGCCTCAGCCTCCTCCGCAGAGGCCACCCCAGGAATGGGCCTCCACGCAGCCACGGCAGGCGCCGCCTGGGAAAGCCCAGGAGCCGAGCTGACACCTGGCCTGGTGCACACTCGACTCCCGCCCAGTGGGGCTGCACGCGGGCGCCCTGGGCACATGGCCCTCAGCCATCACCTTCGGCAAGTGTTTCATGACGCACATCACCACCGGCTGCAGCGATGGCATCTTCACCAGAGAAAAGCTCTTCTCCAGCAAGTCTTCCAGTTTCTTGTACCTGGAAAAACTCACACGAATGAGCAGCAGCACAGGACCAAGTCAGAAGCAGCTGCCTGCCTGTCCCCAG
>NW_011888938.1:519283-532839 GCF_000151845.1 Pteropus vampyrus
GCCCGGGCCGCGGGGGCCGCCAGAACTTCTCTCCCCGGCTCCGTCCAGTTCGGCCAGGTCCCGCGCAAAGCGCGGCTTCCCTCCGACGGCGGCCGCCCACTTCCGCCCCGCACAACTCGGTCCGCCCGCCAACACGCCCCCCCGGAAACGCCGCCGCCGCGCAAAGGTTCCTGGGAGCGGCGTGCTCCAGGCTGAGCGGCTGCGCAGAAGAGCAACGTCCTGATGAAGTGCGGACAGACAGCGAGACCCCGCCCTCGGCCCCGCCCCGCCCGTAGTCCCCGCCCACCGGCCGGGTCCCGCCGCGTCTCGCTTCCAGCCCAGGCCGCTAGCTCCGTCCCGCCTCCCGCCTTGTCCCCTCCCGGCGCAGAGGAACCCATGGCGGGGTCCGAGGCGGGGTGTGCAGGGCACCGCGGGAAGGGGCACGAGGGAGAGAGCGGGAGGGGGAAAGCCGGCTTTAAGAATTTCAGAACTGATATTTAAGTCGAGTGCATTTTATTTTTATAACCGTGAAATATCCTGTTGCTGACCTCACAGCAGCTTTCTGACGTTGAGAAGTGATGACATCTATGAGAGGCCTTAACCTAGAGAAAATCCAGAGGCCTGTGGGAGGAGCTCTGGCATCACGTCATCGGAGAGCCGGCAGAAAGGTCTCTAAGCTTCCATCAGAGCTCTGTGGCCGGCCAGCCCGCCCCCTAACCTCCCTTGGTCTCTAAGTTCTTCCTCCATCTTTGTGCGTTCGGTGCGCTCATTGGTCGTTGTGTAAATTTCGGTCCTTTCATTTTGGGGAATAAACTCTTTTTTGGTGAAGGGGAACCTAGTGGGTTCCGTTTTACAGTCGACACTGTAGGGGCTCGTCCAGGATCCAGACGAAAAATGCCCGGAGAGCGTCAGAGCAGGTGAGCAGCCAGGTGCTGGGGCCGCACAGAGCCGCTTGGGCTCCGACGCTTAGGGTGGGTCTCCTGCAATCCGGCTTCCACCGCTCTGGTGTCCTGAGACTCTCTAGGCCTTAGTCGGGAACGGCTTAGCGGTTTTCTTCTTGAAAGGCCTTATCTGTCTGTTGCCTGCCTGTGGTGGGATTTGACGTGTCAGCCTGTTTCCTTGGCGACTGGGCTGTTTCTTGAGCCTGGCTAGCCTTTGGCCGATTCTTTTTGGAATAGGGACTGTTGCTACTGAATCTGGCTGACCTTCCGTTGGGCTCTAGACTGGATTGTCTCATTGAAGGTGTCATTCAGCCGTTGGCCAGGCTCTTTCTCGAGCAGGCTGTCTCCCAGAACTGGCTTTTTTAGCCTTTGGCCTGACCCCTCTGTGATCAGGCTGTCCCAGAGTGAGACTGGCTGCTATATGACCTGAAGGATGCTGGAATACTTGTCAATTGCTTTGGGCCCTTGCTCTACGGAAAAGTCTCTGAAGAGAGATCTCAGTTATATAAATATTTTAAGACTGCCCCTGCCCCCAGGAACTCCAGCCAAATTTATGCTTGAAAGCCGAGGCCACTCTTCATGTGGGTGCTTAACTAAATGGACAGATTTCACCAGAAGTAATTCGGAACATTAGTGGCCACTGCGGGGAACCTTCGAGATTCCCAGACTCACTTTAAAACTGAATTGGACAATAATAGCACTAAAATTGCCAAAGATGAATGGAATGCGTATTTCGAGTGGTATTTTGAGGCTTTCAAATGTCACCAAGAATCTGAAGTTGCCTGTTTACAAAATAAAGCTTTAGAATTAACAGAGGCTATTGGACTTCTAAAGAGAAAAAAATGGCTTTGAGGAGCCTCCATGCTCTCGCCCTCCCCTCCACTTCACGTCTCAGGCTCCGTCTCTGCAGCCTCAGGCTCCTCGAACCTCTGATGCTGTCTAACCTTCCACTACCAGCTTCCTTGCCTCCGATTCCAATCTCCTCTGAGTTCAAACTTAAGCCCTCTGAGGATCCCAGTAAACCTAGAGTCCATATGTTTCCTGGACTAAAGCTGACTTGCGAGCCATAGTTTTGTTGAAGAGTTTAATAGTTATTCAAACCCACCACCTGGGTCTTCTGCGTCGTATCAGCTAGTTCATTTGCTAGTCGGTGAAGACCAGGCTCGGCACTGGATGAAACTTGCACGAAGGGACCGTCTCGGGGGCGGGTGACAATTCACCCAGAAGGTAAAGGTCCGGGTTTTCCCGCCCCTGTTATTTCCACAACCCCAAGGGCTGCCCCGGGTGGCACACCCTTCCCCAGAGAACCCGCCTGCTGCGAACACAGAGCCTCCATGAGCTTTCTGCCAGGTGCCCCCCCAGGAAGACGACACCCGCTGGCTAAAGCTTGCAGCCTTTAGAGGACTTGTGGCCGCCAAGGAAAGATGGCAGTTTGTCCGAACCCAGCTTCGCTATTTGGGACGTCCGATCCTGGAACCAGGGCCGCACCTGGACCCGCAATGGCCGCCTGCGTCCCCGGCTTCCTGACCCCGCACTGGGCATCACCACGAGGCTTCCTCGGCTGCTCTGCTGCTGCGGAAACTGGGTCTAGATCTCCGATGGACATACCTCCGGGCACTTACTGAAGAGTGACAGTCCTGCCCCACTGTCATGGGACAAACTCTCCCCAGCCTCGCCGGCAGGGCCCGTCAGCTAAGCCAAGGCAGCAGGCGCTTAGGCCGAGGCTGTGGATGCGAGTCCTGCCTCTGTGGTGTCCTTTGTCACTTGTGGTGCCAGAAGCTCACATGGCTGGTGGGCGCTGCCTGCTCTGCACCCTCAGTGGTCTCCCTATTGCTAAGTGTGCAAGCCCCTCAATCCAGTATCCGCAGCCTCTCCAACATCTCCGGCTCGCATTCCATGACACCGGCCCAGTGTCCCCAAGCTCACCACACCAAATGTCACACCCTCTCCCTTTTCACGTGTCTTGGTTCCCAAGGTTTGCTCTGCTAGAAATTCCCTTCTTGCTGCCTGGCAAACGCCTGCTCATCCTTGAAGCCCATTGCTCTGTGGCGTCCTGCAGGAGGCCTCTCAGCCCAGCTGGAGGGGACTGCCCCATCCTCCCTGCTTCCAGCCTTGAGCCCTAGGGGTGCTGGGAGCGCCCACAGCTCTCTGTTGCTCACTGGCTGAGCCAGGCAGCCCAGGGCTCAGTGATGACCACCTGCAATCCACTGCTCTGATTCTCGGCTGGTTCAGCCCTAGAGGTCATAGGGGGATGTGCTCAGCCTCCCTGGACCTTGCCCCCCCCCCCCTGCAGAAGGTTAAATGCCACCGCCATGGGAGCAGCTGTTGCAGGGCCTTTTTGAAGGGGCTGAACTCTGGCAGAGGAGACAGGAAGGGGTCTGGCCCAGGCCTTGGGTGGGGGGAGGGTGGGAGCCACAAGGAGGACCTCTGGAGGAATCGGTGGCGTGACAGGAGCCACCAGCAGCTGCAGGGAGGCCCCTGCAGGGAGACGGTCTTGGGGCCCACCCCTGGGCAGGACAGTAGGCCGACAGTCAATGGCCAGGCAGCTGCAGGACAGGGCCCTAACTGGGGAAGGCCAGGGAGCCCGTTGGCTGTGGCTCGGCTTGCACCCACGTGGGCCTGGGCGAGTGTATGGGTCTCTGGGCTGGGGCTGAGGGTGGGTCCAGGCCCTGATGAACTGTCCTCTGGGCCCTCCCTGGTGGCCTGCAGGCTGACCTCACCTCATGAGGGCCGTTCCGGTATTCTGGCCCCCACCTCCACCTCAAAAGTCAGTTCCTCAGCTCAGCGAACAGCCTGACCCTTGAGCAGACTGGCAGCTGGCCTGGTCCCCTGGGTGGCACTGCCCAGAGGGACCTCTCCCATACCATCCCAGGCCACTCCACCCAGCCTAGACAAGAGTGTGCTTAAGGAGGAAGTGAAGGGAGACCCTTGGCCAGGGAAAGCCAGAAATGACGGGTCAGCAGCAAGCCACCTCTGCGGGACAGCTCACGGGGCGAGGGACGGCAGCCAGGCACGACAGAATTCGGAAGAATCAACATCATTTCTATATAGAAATGGGTGTGTGCGTGGGGGGTGCTTTGGGCTGGGCCCTCCTCATCCACAGCTCACAGAAGGGTCAGCTGGCCAGGAGGGTGGATCAGGGGTGCCCAGGGAGTCAGAAGGCCAGACTGAGCGCACCCAGTTCAGGAGGGAGGCCTGGGAAAGCTCCCAGGGAGGCAGGGTTCCGAGTGATAACCGGCTGGGCTGTGTCTAGCAGGCTCTAAAGCGTGCAGAAGGGGCCTGTGTCATGGCGCTTGGGTCTTCGCACGCCCTGGATGACCACTCCGGGCGCTGAGGGGAAGCGCGAGTTGTAGCAATCCTCCACGTAATAGGCGGCTGGGCCGGGGTTGCGGGCTGCAGAGGGAGAAGCGGGGAGCCCCGTGCAGGCCTCGGCACCAGCCGCTGCCCAGCTCCCACCTCCCTGGGGCCCCCGCCCCCAACCCCGAGGCCTCCTTACAGGAGCTGAGCCAGGCGGCGAACGCGGGCGAGCGGTTCATGGAGAAGGCGGGCGGGCGCGGGCTCCGCAGACGGCCCCCAGGAAGGATGTTGTACGTGTTGGGGCTGGGGCGCTTCTCGCCGCCCCGGGCCTGCTGCAGGCGTTGGGCACGGTGACCTGCACCCCAGTCCCGCAGCCCAGGGCACGCGCGTGCCTCCTCTATCTTGGAGGCGGGGCAGCGTCCCCCGAAGCTGAAGGCGGGTAAGGCGGGCCCGCTGAGTGGACGGTAGTCGGCGGGCGATGGCCACTGTTGGGGAGGATGCTGCTGCAGGACCCGCCGGGTCCCTCAAGGCCCCACCTCGGCCCCTCCCCCTTCCCAAGGCCCCGCCCACTCGTTCCCACCTAGCCCCTCCCCTCCCTCGCGGACCCCGCCCACCCCGTCCCTCCAGGCCCGGTCCCCGCAGGACTTACTGGGCGAGCGCCCCACCTGTTGCTCGCGGTTGAAGTCGGCTTTCTGTGTAAAGGGGCTTTCACTATGTAACCACTCGGTCTGCCATGCCCTGCGGCCACCGCCCTCTGCAGTGGGGGCAGCGTCGTTGGGGAGGGAAGGCTGGAGGCGCGGCCCCACTCCCAGGACGCGGGCGACAGGGCGGGGAAGGGGGTGCGCGCAGGGAGGAGCACGCACCGCGGGTCGGGGGCTTGCGGCCGATACTGAAGTGGGGGTGCGGGGATGATTCGCGCACCGAAGCTTCCAGCACCTCGTACTTGGTGGGGCCTGGGACGTCCAGGTCGGTCACAATGGGGGGCCGACGCTCCAGCCCTGGTGGGAAGCAAGCTCTGGGCCTGCATCCTCCCAGGAGGCCCCCTCCGGCCCCTGTCCCACCTCCCCAGACCAGACTAGGGACCCCCACTCACACAGCTCCTTCAGGTTCCGGGTGCAGATCTGCGAGGGGCCCTGGAGAGGGCTCACGTGCATCTTGAGGGGTGCTGGGAACTCCTGCGTGGCTGGGGGCCACATCTCGTCCCAGGTGGACTCCGGGCCGGACAACATCAGAGCTGTCTTGGGCCTGCAAGGGAGACAGAGAGCCAACACATACCCAGCCGGCTGGCCGCCCCATCCAGGCTGCTTCCCGCTCCACCCGCCCACCGCCCAAGAAGGTTACTGGGCAAGCACAATCGACTTCGGCCTCAGGGAGCCATGGGTCCAGTGTTTGCCTCCATTGATGTAAAAGTTTGCCAGGAATTTCACAGCCTTCTGGTCAAAATTCATGATCAGGGTCTCTGGCTGCCTTCCACTAGGACACCGCAGGGCTCTGTGACCTCACTGGCCAGTCATGCCCCCACCCCACCCCCACCCCTAGTTGCTGGCACTCCCAAGGGAGGGGCATTGTCCAGCCCTGAAGGGCCTGGGGCAGTGGGGTCCCCAGAGGGGCCCCTCCCCTGACCTGCCAGGTGGGTCACCCTGGGCAACCTTGTCCCGCAGGACCCCCTAGCCTGCCTCAGTGACTCCTGGCTTAGCCTCCTTTCCCCCTTCCTCCCTTTCCTTGTCCCAACACCTCCCCTTGCTGGGACTTCAGGGGTCCATTCTAGCAGGGCATCTGGGAGGACTGACGCCCAACAGAGGGGGGCAAAGAGAGTGTGCGCTACGGGATACCCAACTGTGCTGGGCCAGCTGGAAAGAAGTGTGGGATACAGTGGAAGGTCCAGAGAGGCTCCCAGGAGGAGCAGGACCCCCGCCCCCCGCTGGAAACCCAGCCCTCAGAATAGCAAAGCAACACAGATGGATCTGTGAGCACCATGCCCACCCCAGAGGCAGGCCTGGCTCTGAAGCGCCTGGTGGCCTGGGCAGGTCTGAGGTGTGGGAGCCTCTCTTCTGCTCGGGGGCACAGAGGCCAGTTGTCACAGATGGATGGGGCTGCCCGGGCCCAAGTGCAAAAGAACAATGAGCCAAGTGAGCAGGAGCCCCTCTGAGCCCAGGCCCGCACTATGCCCTCTGGAGCTGACCCGCCCGCCAGCCCCAGCCCCAGCTGCAGCCACCTGGGCCCACCCGGCAGGGCCTCCTGGTGCTCCCCTCCCTGGCTGAGCCGCCCCTGTTCAGATCCTTCCCACCCAGCACTGACAGCCTGGCCTTGGGAGGCACTCCAGATGGACAGAGACTTGCTTGAGGAAACGCAGGCTTTGCTAGGGTGAGGGGCTCAGGGCCTGTGCTCCGGGGCCCTTCCGCATTACAGAATGTTCTCTGGGAGCGTTTTGTTAACATGGCCCTCATTCGACATTTGGGTTGGCTCTGGTTCCTCTCTAGCAAATGTCATGACGGGGGACACTGCACATATGTCTTCAGCTAAATGTCGGTCATTTCCTGAGAGGGTCCCATAAGTGGAAGCGATGGGTCACAGTACAGAACATCTTGTATGGACTTGACCTGTATCCGCAAGTTGCTTTTCCAGACAGCACCTACCAGAGCAGAGGTTCTTCTCACCATCATCCTGCTGGCGACAAGGGTCAGAAAGTGCCATCATCAGCATTTATTTGATTAAGGTTCAATCTTCTGTCCGTGTTTATTGACTACGTTTTCCCCTTAATATGTTCACATTATATACGCAGTTTTCTATTGGGGTGGTAATTTTTCATATTTTTTGTCATGTAAGGTTTTTAGATTGATATCATATCTGTTTGTAATATTTGTTGCAAAATGTCCCCATTTCGTAGTCTATTTTTTCATATTGCTTATGCTGTGTTTTGCCACGTCCTTGAACCTGCTAATCTTTTCCTTTATGATATTTTGTATGGTGAGGAAGTCTTTCCTACCAAAAAAAATCAGGATTTGTTTAAAATGGAGAGTAGTGCCCAGCTCCAGGGGAAGGGCCTGCTGAGGCTTTTGACGGTTCCTCTGAAGCTTCCACAGCCTGTGGGCTGCAGAGGGGACCTGGAGTGGGTGCAGTCTCCCTTAGCCTCACCCTGAGGGTCTGCTGGCCTCCGAGGGGTAACAAGTCCAGGTTCAATCCTGCCCCCCACTTCCCTGCAAGGCCGCCTCGGCTACAGCAACGGTTTCGATTTTCTGAGCTCTGAAGTCCTCAGTGTCACACCTCCCAGCCAGTTGCCCGTCTGGGCCTCAGTGTCCCACCCGGAGCACTCACAGGGTCAAGGACGGGCCTGGCCCAGGTGATGCCCAACAATGGGGCCTCTTCACAATGGTTGCCAGGCAACAGGGCCCCTCTCAAGGAAGGGAGCTCGATGAGGGGGGGCTGCAGCCAGCAAAGGCGGACTTGAAGCAAGATGACAACTACTCAGAAACACGACCTCTTCACGCCAGAGCCTCATTATATCCCTGGGTGAGCAGAGGACCCAATGGGGACTGTGGTGGAGGGGGATGGGAGAGAGAGGCCGGGACTTGGAAGCTCAAGGCCAGAGCTGGTCTCCAGGGAGGGGGCCGAGGCCCCATGGCTGAGGGGCCTCGGGCTGGAGAGCTGGAGCAGGGTGTCGAGGGCCAGGTAGGCATCATGTCGAGAGCAGAAAACCTACTGGGGACAGCCCAGCCCCTGGCGGAGGCTGCTGGAAAAAACACTGGACGCTCACTCCATAGAGTGTTGCACACTTTAAAGACGGATGCCAGGCCGCTTTACGAGGTAGCCCCCCATATGAAATAAAAATGGGCCGTGCACGGAGGGTGCGCACGTGCACACACACAGCCTCGTGGACGAGGGAGGAGGTGGCGAGGCACCAGGTTTAAGTTCACAACGGTCCTGGGGACAAGGTGGGGTGGAGGATGCTGCACAGCTGTGAACCCCACCGCCCCACGGGGGCCTCGCATGACGTCCACACCGCTCCCCACGTGGCTAAACGACAGACACTCGGCTTGACCATCGCTTCCTACCAGTTGCTCTCTTGCTGCTGCTTAAGTCCTGGACCCACTCAGCGGGCTGCTAGTGTCCAGGGTAGCGGAGGTCCGAGCCAGATCCCTGCCAAGGCTTCCCAGTGGTGCCAGCTTATGTATGATGGATGTCTCGGGTCTCGGGCCCTGTCGCCATCCTTAAAAATGTTTCCACTGGGCAGTTCTGCCCCATCATCTTTAAGCCCCCCGTTGTCGGAGAGCTGGGAGAGGGGGGTGGCAGCCTGATGGTAGTGGTGACAGGGGAGCTCACTTCCGAGGACCAGGCCTGTTCCAGCACTTGGCCTGTGCTCCTGTTCAAGCCTCAGAGGCAGCTGCTGCTGCACCTCATCCTGCGGAGAGGTGAGGTGCGTGGCCTGGGGCTAGCAGGCTGGACCTGCACCCTCTGGTAGGAGTCCTGCCTTCGCCCACCGTCCCTGCCTGCGCCCTTCCTCTGCAGCTATGCAGGCTTCTATCCGCAGCTGCGCTACCAGGTTGGGAAGACCTACGGGCGCACCACGGCACAGCTGCTCACAGACCCCAGTGTGCTCAAGAGCCCGTGCTCCGTGCTGTCCCCCCTTACCAAGCCCAAGTTCATCGAGGACTTCAGCGAGTCCAAGCCACCCCTGATTCCCTGCCGCGACCTCACAGAGCCCTACATCCCCCACTACACAGGTGGGTTGCCACCCACTACTCACCACCCAGCCCCTACCTCCCTCCCACTGTCACTCATGGCTGCCTTGTCCCTACAGGTCTGAAGCCCTACAAAAACTTTGAGAACCTGGGCCAGTTCTCCCCCCAGGAGGTGGATGCTGAGGGGCTGCCAGGGGTAGAGAACACATCCAAGCAGGTCTCCCTGCCTGCAGGCTTCATGCCCTTCTACCCCTACCCCCCGTGCCCGCCAGGCAGAAAGGGGGACTCCAGGGGCTTCGGGCACCCAGGCCTGCGGCTGGCATACGGGGAGGAGGGCTGGAAGAGCACGCCTGTCCACAAGGCCCCTGGACAGTATCAGGTGAGAGAGACATTGGGATCGCTGGGCTGAGCCCCACCAGCCAGACCCAGGAAGGGGTGGAATGGTGACTTGCCCCTCCCTACCCAGCTGTACCACTGCAGGAGGGACCAGCGCCCACCCACAGCCCACTGGCAAGAGACACTAGACGTGAGCAGGTTCCACAGGCTGCCCCAGCTGGATCACCCAAACATGATCCAGCGCAAGGCCATCTCAGGTGGGGGCCTGGGGTGGGATTGGGACACCCATATCCCCAAGGCACCAGGGGCCCGGGAAGGATGAGGGTGAAAGCAGGTGAGGAGGCTGCCCACAGGCACTTCTCTTCTGGGGCCCAGCTTCCCTGGGGCTAGGAGTGCTTGCTCGCCCACTCCCTTCTGGCCCCAACACGTTCTGCCCATTTAGAGAGGAAAGACCCCAGACAAGCTTCCTGGACACCCCTGGGAGCAGGTGGGTGGCAGAGACCTGGGGTGGCACCTTGACCGCTTCCTCTCAGGCTATGCTGGCTTCATCCCCCGGTTTGCCTGGGTCATGGGGATGAATTACCGCGATGGAGTCACACAGGCCATGGACGAGTTCGACAAGAACCAGGTACCGACGCTGCCCAGCATGGTTTGCGTGGGGGGCTCTGCCCAACCCTTTCCCAGGGAGGTTGCACCCCACCCCACCCCACCCCCAACCCTGTTCCTCAGACCAGGTCTGTGCTCCCTGCTGGAAAGCTTCGCAGGGAAGGGCAGACATCCCAGAGCGCTACTTGTGGGAATGCCTGCCCCACCCTGAGACGTTTTGCTGCGAGTCACCTGGTGGGAGCAGCACATGTCAGCACCTGTCTCTCCAGTTCCTGTTTAGAAACCCCATCTGTGCCCTGGGCGAGAGGCTGCCCCACACTCACTGGCCCAGCACCACCATCTACAACAGCCGGGGCCTGGTACCCTTCTACATGGGCTTCATACCATGTGAGTACAGGGACCTCCCACAGCAGAAAGGAGCAAGTGCTGGGCCCCTTACTCATGCTGCACTGCTGGCACAGGACCAGCTGCATGTCCTGGGGGTCCCCTTGAGGTAGGGTGCCCCCGCTTCCCCACGATGGAAGGGGACAAAAACCCCTAGCTCTACGGGCCAGATAAACCAGCTGCCTCTGGGGACAGGTGCCCAGGGCAGTGCCACGCTGCTTAGAAGCCCAGGTCCACAGCTGTACGTGCAGCTGTGCCAACCCCCCAGCGGCCGCTCACGCAGGGCGGGCACGCGAAGTCAGCTGCGGCTGTGCCCCCGCAGCCATGCAGGACAACTTCGCACTGACCTTTGGGAACAGTACCCGTGAGGCCTACCAGAAGGAACTGCAGAGGAGAAACCGGACACTATGAAAATGCTTTAATGGTGATGTCTGTACAGCTGTGATGTCGAGACAGGGAGAAGAGCAGGTGCACACAGCGAGACTGGCTATCGGGACAGGCTGGGAGTGAATAAAGAGTTCTCATGGCCTCCGCGCTTCCCGTCCCAGACAGCCCTAGGCCACCTCCTCCTCCGCCTCCTCCTCGAACTCGCCCTCCTCCTCGGCCGTGGCGTCCTGGTACTGCTGGTACTCGGACACCAGGTCGTTCATGTTGCTCTCGGCCTCGGTGAACTCCATCTCGTCCATGCCCTCGCCCGTGTACCAGTGCAGGAAGGCCTTGCGCCGGAACATGGCCGTGAACTGCTCCGAGATGCGCTTGAACAGCTCCTGGATAGCCGTGCTGTTGCCGATGAAGGTGGCGGACATCTTGAGCCCGCGTGGCGGGATGTCGCACACGGCCGTCTTCACGTTGTTGGGGATCCACTCCACGAAGTAGCTGCTGTTCTTGTTCTGCACGTTCAGCATCTGCTCGTCCACCTCCTTCATGGACATGCGGCCCCGGAACACGGCGGCCACCGTCAGGTAGCGGCCGTGGCGGGGGTCACAGGCGGCCATCATGTTCTTGGCGTCGAACATCTGCTGAGTGAGCTCGGGCACCGTCAGGGCGCGGTACTGCTGGCTGCCCCGGCTGGTGAGCGGCGCGAAACCGGGCATGAAGAAGTGCAGGCGTGGGAAGGGCACCATGTTCACGGCCAGCTTGCGCAAGTCGGCGTTGAGCTGGCCCGGGAAGCGCAGGCAGGTGGTGACGCCGCTCATGGTGGCCGACACCAGGTGGTTCAGGTCGCCATAAGTGGGTGTGGTCAACTTGAGGGTTCTGAAGCAGATGTCGTAGAGGGCCTCGTTGTCGATGCAGTAGGTCTCGTCGGTGTTCTCCACCAGCTGGTGGACGGAGAGGGTGGCGTTGTAGGGCTCCACCACGGTGTCCGACACCTTGGGCGAGGGCACCACACTGAAGGTGTTCATGATGCGGTCGGGGTACTCCTCCCTGATCTTGCTGATGAGGAGGGTGCCCATCCCAGACCCAGTCCCCCCACCCAGGGAGTGGGTCAGCTGGAAGCCCTGCAGGCAGTCGCAGCTCTCGGCCTCCTTTCTCACGACGTCCAGCACCGAGTCCACCAGTTCCGCGCCTTCTGTGTAGTGCCCCTTAGCCCAGTTGTTCCCAGCACCACTCTGACCTGAAAAAAAGAAGCCAGTCACTCGTTAGTCACACGTGTGTGTGGTCATGGTAACGCTGACCACTGAGCCAAAAAAGCCAAACGGGGCGAAGCGACATCCGCAGCTCACCCCACAGACAAGACAGACACATCTCAAACAAGGTAGCAACTAGCAACTTGCCTAGTTAAAAATTAAATTAGGGGTTGAGCTGATGCGGCTTAGCAATAAGCCAGCCCCTCCCACGGGCAGCCCCTGCCAACTCCCAAGGACAGATGAGCCTCTGCTGCAGTCAGGGAGATTACATCTGCCGCTCGCTCGCTCCTTCCCCTCCGGCGGACAGCTGGGCCTTCCTCCCAAAGCTGCTTTAGAGGAAGGATTGAGTGACTCCAAGGGGGAGGAGAGTATCCTGCCAGGAGCCCCAGCTTCTGCTCTAGATAGAATGGATCAGGACCTTGGCTCTGAGGTTCTGAAGCCGGTGACCTTGGGTGCCCCTTGACCTTTGAGGCGTCCTTACTAACAGACCACTACCCAACCCCGTGCCCGCGGCTCACCAAAAACGAAGTTGTCTGGCCTGAAGATCTGCCCGAAGGGCCCCGAGCGCACGGAGTCCATGGTGCCCGGCTCCAGGTCCACGAGCACAGCGCGGGGCACGTACTTGCCACCTAAGGGAGCAGAAAGGAGTCAGCGCAAGGGCGGCCGCGGCGCGGAAGGAGGGAGGTGGGCAAGGAGCGCGGGGTCTCACCAGTGGCCTCATTGTAGTACACGTTGATCCGCTCCAGCTGCAGATCGCTGTCCCCGTGGTAGGTGCCGGTAGGATCGATGCCATGCTCGTCACTGATCACCTCCCAGAACTGCGAGAGACGCGGGCGGGCCGGGGCTGAGTCACGCCGGCGTTGCCTGGAGCCGGCTCCGCCCCGGACGGGCGCGGCCCTCCCCTCCCCCATCCCCCCCCCGCTGCCGGTCCGGTCCCCGGGGGCCCGCGCAGCCGCCCCCGCCCCGGCCCCGCGCGGGGCCGCAATGCGGGGCCGCCACCCGCTCGCCGCCATCTTTCCCTCCCGCCCCGCCCGGCAGGCCAGCCCGCGCAGGGTCCCCGCCACCCCGCCACCCACCTTGGCGCCGATCTGGTTGCCGCACTGGCCGGCCTGCAGGTGCACGATCTCCCTCATGGCGGCGGCGGCGGCGGCGCGGGCGAAAAGACGAGAGCGAGAACCTAGGAGCGGGCGCGCAGAGTGCTACAACCGACGCTCCGCCAACGCCTATATAGCCACCGCGCCCGCCTCCGCCTGCCTCGTATTGGGCAGTCAGAACGAGGCTGGCAAGCGTCCTTGTTTGATTGGCTAAAGCCCCGTCTATCTCGCCGCCTCACGCCCGCCTTCCCAACGCCGTTTATTGTTTATTGGTCGGCTTCGGCCGCCGCTTTCCCTATCAAAATCCCTCCGCTCGCGCTGCGGTGCCCCGTCCATTGGGTGTTTCAAATGATTGATTTGTTCTCTCATTGGGTGGCCTTGGAGAGCACGCCGACAGGCTGGCGCTATTGGCTGTGCGGGGCCAGCGTCCTGGTAACCGCCGCAGTGCCGCGGGGCGCGCGCGGGCTCGGGGCGCGCGCAGTCTGGCGCGGGAGCCCGGGGAAAGGCAGGCGGGGCGGCGACCCGGCGCGCACGCATCCAGCGTCTCCGCAGCCCCGGTGGGCGAGCGCCTTCTGTGGGGGCCGCTCCCTCGGACCGCAGCGAAACGAGGGC
>NW_011888938.1:534539-537993 GCF_000151845.1 Pteropus vampyrus
GGCCTCACCCACCCCGGAAGGAGAGGTGCATGGGGTACTTTCTTCCCCTGGCACTGCCTCCCACAGTTTCCCCAGGGAACTAGCCAGGCCCAGCCCCTCTTCAGGGGCCTTCCATTAGAGGGACCCTGAGGCAGATGACACACTTGCAGGTATGTCCTAAGGTCTCAGAAGTGGGGGGACCCAAGCTAGGGAACAAGTGCCTGCTCCAGGTGTCTTGTTCTCATGGGACCCCTCGTGACTCCCAGAACAGAGCTACTTCCCTTGGACAAAGTGAATGCAAGCTAGGAACTTGTTGGGGGACAGGGGACCTAGGGTAAATGGGGGGGCCTAAGGGGAATGGGGTTTATGGGGGGGTGAGGGACTGAGGGCCTGTGGGACATAGAGGGGCCTCAGGGGGCTGGGGGACACAGGGAGGGGGATTGAGTGCCTGGGGGACATGGAGAGGGGCACTAAGGATGCTGGGGGACACGAAGGAGGGGCTAAGTGGACCAGGGGACACAGAGGGGGCTGAGGGGACTGGCAGAACCAGGGCTAAGAGGACTGGGGGACATGGGGGATAGTAAAAGAACAGGACCATAAGTAGGAGTGTCTCTGGGGCTGCCCCCCACCTTCCTGACCATGCGCACCCCTCCCAGCCCATCAGGGCAGCGTCCTGGACTGGGAGGAGGTGACCGCTATAGCAGCAGACGAAAAACTATGGCACATCGGATCCTCGACCGGGGTTGCTCTTCAGCCCCTCTCAATGCGTGAGTCCAGTGGGTGGCCTGGGCGGCCGGCTGGGGTTGTGGGCAGCCCCGCGCTGGGGCGGCAGGAGGCTCAGCCGTTTCCCTAGTGTCTGGTTACTTGCTGGCGGTCGGACGAGCCTTCCTGTGTGGAAACCCAACACTGCGCCGCGGGGAGGGGCCGGGGGCCAGTGAGGAACGAGGCTGGCTCAGGACAGGTGCCACCCCCAGGTGAGGGGGACAGCTGGGCCTCCCCCTCCCTCACATGGCCCGGAGGCTTTGGCCTGCCTCTCGGCGGGGGTGGGTCAGAAGGGTGAGCTCCAGGTGCAGGCTGCGTCATGGGTCGCAGGCAGGACCCACTTCCTAGTCGGTCTCTGGGACTGAGAGGACTTGGCGGCCCCAAGGCAAGCAGAGTCCAGCGTGCCTAAAACGCGCCCCGGGCCCTACCCACGACCCCCGGCCCTGAGCCCCACCCAGCCTAGAGAAAGGAAGGGGCAGAAGGGGGTGCTGAGGCGCCTCCTCGGGGCCACCGTGTCCCTACTTGGCCCCCTTCTCACCCCACACACACCTGCGAGGCAGGGGTGGGGGGCGGGGGGAGGTGCGTAGTTGCGTCGCGTCCTGCCGGCCACCCCGCAACAGTGGGTCTGGGCGGTAGCGGGGCGGGCTGCACGCGCGCACCGGCCTCCTCGCGCATATTCTCAGGGGCGGGGCGTGGGAGCCCGCCGCCCCTCTTTCCTACAAGGACCAGGAAGGGCCAGGGCGGGGTCCGGCTTCCCCAGACCCCAGCTTCTTGCTGCAGGAAGTCTCCGCGTTCCTGACTGCTACTTGGGGCCTTCTGTCCCCGGCAGGCAGCCCGGAGAGAGAAACCGGTCCAGCCTGGAGCTGGAGGGTCATCTGTGTGTCCACACCCACCGGGGCGGGCAGCTCCCACGCGGGCTTGCCGCGGTCCCCCTAGTGTCCGCCAGGGGGCAGCAAAAGCGCTGCTCGGCGCCCAGCGCCCCTCCGAGGTCCCTGTCTTGCAGCGAAGACCACCCACATCTGGGTCGCAGCCTCCTTTATTTCTAGAGAAGTCGAGTCAGGTGACTCAGAAGTCCACTAGTACTGGGATCTCCCAGGGCGCCAGTGTCAGTGCTGGGCGGGGAACGCCCACTACTCACAGGTGCTGGGAGGCCAGGGTCTCGGGGTTCTCGTAGCAGTGGGCCTCCTTGGCAGCAGCCTGAGGGGGGCTGCAGGCCCTGCAGGGGCAGCAGCGGCTCACTAGGCGGTCCCAGGGCTCCAGAGAGCGGAGCCAGAGGGAGAGCCAGGCCCAGGACCGCAGGGGGCGGGGCAGCCAGGCCGGCTGGCGCCGCTGCAGGAAGTTAACCAGGACGACGAGGAGCACCAGTGCCACCAGGGGCCCCCCGACTGCAGCCAGCACCGTGTCCCCCGCCAAGGATAGCCCAAAGGCAGCCAGCGGCAGCAGCAGAAAGCTGAGCAGTAGGTAGGCAACGGCCACCCAGCGGTAGCGGGCGGTCAGGTCCCCGAAGTACTTGGCCAGCGGGATGGGCAGCCGCAGGACGGGCACCACGTACCACAGCACAATGCCAGTCACGTTGAAGAAGAAGTGGATGAGGGCGACCTGGGGGTGGAGGGCCGGCGGGGTCAGCAGCCTGGGCCCAATGGCTCCCCAGGTTGCCTGCCCCTCCTCGCCTTGGCAGAAAGGTGCTAAGTCCAAAGCCTGTCTGGGGTCCTGCTCGTTGGCCAAGACAGGCCACCTGGGAGGGCAGATTCCGGCCAGGTGTGGCATGCCCGTCCTGGACTGCCCCCCACTTTGGGGGTCGGGAGCCCAGCCTGGCACCCCGTGTAGTAACTGTATCAGGACAGCCATGTAGGTCCGACCCTCTGGGCTAGCTTAGCTTGCCTCACGCCTAGTGACCCCGCTTCTCACCCCTTAGTGGGCCTGGCCACCCAGCCATGCTGGCCTGGCTCCTATGGGGAGGAGGTGCTGGGCCTCATGGAGGGAATGCACCCCTCAGGGGCTGCCGGGCCCCACGAGTGGGTGGAGTAGGGGCCCTCCCCCAGAGCGGCAGGGGCCTTGGGCTCCCTGTGCCCCTCCTCGGTCCGCACGCCCGCCGCGAAGGCGGTCAGGTGAGGGAGCACGTGGGCCGCTGCGGGGGAGGAGGGCAGAGCTGGAGAGGGAGGGGAGGTGTTGGGGCGGGTCGCTGCCCCGCAGCCATGATCTTGTTGTGGAGACCGCGCTGGCCCCTTGCCCGTCGCCTTGGTACCTCGGCCCCAGCGCTCCGAGCTCCGTGGAGACAAGGGTGGCGCCCAGACCTCCCTCGGCGCGGGCGGGCCCCAACCTCCGGGCTCCCGGCCCTGTTACCCGAACCACGATCAACATGCCTGGGCTGACAAATGCCTTTACTTTTCACTGTTTACGTTTGGGGAAAAGAAAAACTTAACGAAGGAAAAATTATTGTATGTGGTCGCATTTTTAATCAGTCGCCTTAAAGGCAGTACACTTGCCTTACACTTTTGTAACATTTAATAAAGGATAAACCTTAGGTCTGTCCTGAACAGTCTCGCGGCTGTGGCCCCTGAGCCTCTGGCTTCTGGTGTTCTCAGTCCACTTTCGCTCCTTCGCCCTAACGCGAGGGTGTTGGGGACAGCCGTGTGATGTGCAGTACCAGGGTGTTCTGGCGTACTGCGGTATCAACAGCAGCAATGGTGTGCATGTGACTGGAACTGTGCAT
>NW_011888938.1:538858-542986 GCF_000151845.1 Pteropus vampyrus
CTGTGGCCTGGGGAGGCAGGCAGGGCAGGCTCAAGGCAGGCTCGGAGGCAGCAGGACGGGGCACTTCAGCAGGTTGGAGGACAGGGGTCGAGGCGCCTCACCTGCTCCCCGCTGGCGCCACACCATCGCTTGATAAGGCTGCCGTTGGTGCTGCCTGCGGCGCTCTCCACAATCACATTGGTATCGAGCTGGGGGACGGAGGGGTCGCGACTTGTGCTGGAGCCTCAGGACTCACCTGGAGCTCAGCCCGCGCAGACCCTCCTCCGCTGTCCCCACTCCCAGCATGCCTGCCCAGGCCTCCGAGGGCAGCACGGTCCCCACCTGCACAATGAAGTGTGTGAGCGGCTGTGTCAGCACCTTGAGGATGTCAGGTGCGTGCCCCCCAGGCTGCAGGCTGGTGGCATTCAGGACCAGGGCGCTGAGCTTCTCCAGCGGGGCCACAGCACACTCCAGCGGCAGCAGTATTAGCACTGAGAGCCAGTTGAAGATGCCGTGCACGGCCGAGCCCCCAAAGGCCCTACAGCCACAGGGAGCCGCGTGGTGGCTGCTGGCAGCTGCCGGAGCGCGGCCCTGCCCCCACCCTCCCCGCCACTCACCTCCGGAACTCATCCCGGTCCCCCGACTGTGCCATGGACACCAGGGTGCTGGTGATGGACGTGCCCACGTTGACGCCCATGATGATGGGCACAGATGTCCGGACAGTCAGCACTGTGGGGGTACCGCGTCAGCCTCCCGTGCCCCACCCACCCGCTGCCGACCCTGGAGAGGAGGGGGCACTCACGATTCGAGGCCACCATGCTGACCACGATGGAGGACGACGTGCTGGAGCTCTGCACGAGAACAGTGACCAGCACCCCGATGACCAGTCCAGCCACGGGGTTGGACAGCACCACGTTGTCCTTGAAGATGTCCCCGGCCACTTTGCCTGCGGCCAGGAGAGAGGTGAACTGAGGCCTCCAAAGCCTGGCTGCTGAGCCCGCCCCTGGCCGCCCCACCAGTCACTCACTGCCCAGCAGCTGGAAGGCAGAGCCAAGGATGTCCAAGGAGCAGACGAAGAGGTAGAGGCAGCCCAGGAGGCCGCAGACCTTGAGGAAGCCGACAGCCACCCAGAGCGCCCTGCCGGCCGTGCTGAGCTCTGAGGACACAGGGCAGGGCTGTCCTCAGCCAGCCCTAACCCTGCCCTGCTGGGTCTGCCTCTGTCCCTGCCGGCAGGGCCTGGGTCCCCCTCCTCTGTCCCGAGCACACAGCCCTGGGAACCTCCCAGAAGCCCGACGGCCAGCGGCGGGGAGGAGGGGCCGGCCGGCAGGGGTGGCCCTCGTCGCCAAACGGGGCAGACAGCTGAGCTGAGGGACAAGGGTCCCCAGGCAGTGGGCTGCGTGGGGGGGTTTCCATGTTTTCCGTGGGGCGAACCTCCTCCTTGCCCAGACCCTGGGGAGTCGGGACCCCACTTGGCCAGTTCTTGGCAGCTGCAGACCTACCTTTCCAGGGCTGGCCAGTGTCTTTCAGCTGAGGGAGGGCCCAGGGGTCCGAGTCCCCCTCTTCGAAGATGGGGGCAGCACCGGAGGCCCCTATAGGGTCAGATCCGGTGAGGCCAGGGCCCCAGCTTTTCCTGGACACCCTCCGCGAGCACAGGGGGTGTGGCAGACTGGCACAGGCATCGAGGTGAGGGGCACGAAAGGGGCCTCTGGCTCCTCTGGGCCTGACGGGGGTTGTCGTGAGCCGCTCCCCGCCTCCCAGAGCAGTGGGCTAGGACTAGAGGGGCGGGCGGGGGGCCGGGGGTGCGCAGTCCAGGGCCTTGGGCTCCCGGTACCTGCATTTCCTCGGCTCCGGTCTACCAGGCCAACCGTGTCCATAGTGGAGGTGGGCGCCTGGCCACCAGTGAGAGATGTGGGCATGGCCTTCAGACACACGCAGACCCGGGCCCAGGCCTGGCTCTGCTGGGGGAAAGGGCGGGTCAGACCCCACTCCGCCCCCACCCCGCCTGGCCCCGGGCCCCCTCACCTGAGACTGTGGACGCTGTCCCCCCGCCCCCGCTGGCCTTAGGGACCACCCCATCCTCCATCCACAGGCGGATGGCCGCAGTGACCTCAGATAGCTGTCAGGCAAGCCCAGTGCAGTTTCGGGGGACAGAGTGGAGAGGGCCCGGCTGCCCGGCTCTCTGGCCGGTCCTGGCTGGAAGACCTGGCAGGTGGCCCAGGGCACGGGTGCTGAGGCGCAGGCTTGCAGTGGCTGAGAGCTGGGAGCCGGGGTCCTCTTCCATCAGGTGTCATCAGGGGCATTGCAGATGGTCTCGGCTTAGACTTTGGTATTTGATATGTCTTCATTTGATAAGGGCCCCGCCCCCGGGGCGGGGGCAGGGCAAGGGGCTTGGGCACCCCACCCCACCTCAGGCTCCTCAGCCAGCGTGTCTGCACCTGCCCCCCGCCCCCATCCAGGGCTCTGCCTCAACTCCCTCCCAGCCCCCAGCGCTCGGACCTTGGGGACTCTCTGTCGCCCTCTCCCTGCTTGCCCCACGGGCTGGTTTCTCGCTCTGGGCGGGTGGTAAGCCCTGGGCCTGAAGGTCACCCAGCCTTGGCCCCAGTGTCCCTGGGCCCCTCCCGGTTCTACATGCTCCTACCTGTGTGGGCAGTGAAGGGGTACCTGCGAGGAGGAGGCTCAGGGCGAGAGCAGCCGCGGATCAAAGATCCACTAGGAACACACATGACCTGCTGTGCACTGAGCCCCATTAATGTTTACCCAGGAGCTGAGGCCCCCAGGGGTACCCATCATAGCCCCAGGCACCTGCCTCATCCAGGCCCCTCTGTCACCCGAGGGCAGGCGCCCCAGGCCCCCAGCCAGGCCAAGGGCATTGCAGGGCTGGGCACCGGCCCTTAGTGCTGGACTTCCACAAGCAGGTGCCTGCGTGACACTAGTGGACACTGCATGCGGCCTGCCGAGGGCAGGGCAGCAGGCCGGTGCTCAGCCGGTCAGCCTGGGGCCTTCCGGAAGTCTGTCTGGAGCTCCGCAGGCCTTATCGTCCCCGCCCCGTCAGATAGCGGGAAGCAAGCCCTTTGTACTACTGGGGTGGGGAGAGCACCAGCTCCTGAGGTCGCCTAGGTGAGATCCGGGTGCGGGGCAGGGCTGGGCCCTGCAGAGCTCCCAGCAGGTTCAGCCCCAGTGGCAGCCAGCAACAGCCAGGGTGTTATGCCTCCATCTGCCAGCGGGGAGACAGCGGCCCCACCCCCACGGCACACTGCTGCCTGGCCCTCTGCTGGCCTCACCGGGGCCAGGAGGTGGGACCCAGTCCGTTCTCTTCACAGCCGGGCCCTCATGGGCCCATGGCTCACGGGTGCACTTCTCTAGGCCAGTGCCCCTCCTGCTCCTGGGATGCCGGGAGGAAGGGCTGGGGCGCCCCCCCACACCGCCTGCCGGCTCTAGCGCCCTGCCTGCTGCCCACCAATCGCTCCACGCCTGGGGGACTTTGCCCCGGGAAGGAGGCTCCTGAGTGTCTTTTCAGAGAATTCTCTCGTCCCTCCCCCTCTTGCCCAGGGTGGGGTCCAGCCGTCCCTCCCAGGGGCTCCTGAGTGACAGCTCCTTCTGGGGAAGGGGACAGGACTATCACAGCCTGATTTGGGAGTGTCTGCGCCTGTAGCCTCCAACACTGGATGCGCCCCTCAGAAGGGCCTGAGTGATGTCCCCTGGGAAGCAGAAGGAAGCTGAGCAGCGGGAATGGGCCTGGGTGGGACTGGCCCTGCTGTGCGGTGCCACCTCAGGCAGGCCCCCGCCTTCTCTGGGCCTGGGGCCGACCCTGCCAAGGGCCCTATTCTTGGACTCTTGTCACAGCAGTGCCTGCAGGGAACCCTCCGGGAACAGCACCCGACCCACAGGGGCCTCACTGAGCTGAGTGAAGGAGCTCCACGGGGCTGCCTCCGGGGACAGTTCACAGGGCAGGGGGACCTGCTCCAGCCGACCAGGAACAGCCTTGGCCTGGCCCTGCCCTCTGGCGTGCAGCCCGGGCCCCGGCGACTGGCCATCAGACCCTTTGGGGAGCCATCTTCTGAGCCGAGTCCGAGCCTGGGCTGGGCTGACAGGCGACTCCGACGACAGTGCCCCCAGCCCTGGCCGGATCTGGCGGGCGGTCATCGGCCC
>NW_011888938.1:544491-548206 GCF_000151845.1 Pteropus vampyrus
CCATGAGCAGCACTGGACACTCTCATCAGAGCCACCTCCTCCTGGCATCCGCCTGGCGGCAGTGCCAGGGCCAGGACACAGCAGAATGGGGTGTGTCGAGAAGGGCTGAGACCGGGCTGGACCCCCAGGACCCTCACCACCTGGCTGGGCAGAAGCCAAAGGCCAGAGAGGCTTCTCCTTATTCCCACCGCCCTGGCAGGCTGAAGCCTCTTGGGCTGGTCCGACAGGTTTCTGTGGCTGGCCTGGGTGGGGTCTTCCTCTGACGGGGGCTGGCCACGGGGCAGGGGGCAGGAGCCTGGTACACCTGAGTCACCACACAGTCAGGCTACCGGCATGTCTGCCCACACGGGAGCCCGGCCTGCCCAGTGGCCAGTCAGGGGAGGACCGGCACCGGGACCTGTCCGTCCTGCGAGTCCAGCTTGGCTTCCTCCTCCCACCGTCTCTGCCCAGCCCCGGAAACATCCAGGTGCCCAGCGCTGGCCTTGCCGCTGACTCCTCGCCCCGGCATCCCAGCCTCACCCGAGTGCTGAGGCAATGCCATGCGTAGCCACTTGGCTTCCCACACGTCCCACCCAGAGGGTATTCCACGTGCTCCACGGGCAGGAAATGTCCTCTGAAGGGCCTGCTCAGCCCAGGGCCCTTCCTGCCCACCTCCTCCAGGAAGCCCAGGCCCTGGAGGCAGGACAAGGGTGAGCAGCACGGCCTGGCACCTCACAGGAGATGTTCAGGAATGGGATGTTTCACGGGAAGCCAGAAAAATGCTCAGCTGAGGCCGGGGGTGACTCATGTTGGTGAGTAGATCTTGGTCCTGGCCACCTGGGCTCCCCTCCCAGAAACCTGCTGGCATCAATGCCACCCGCTACCATCTCGTCAGCCTGGTCCTCCTCCTGAAAGCCTTTCTTGGGGCTCCACCGCCCCCACCCCCGGCTCCATGCTTGACCTCCCGCTGTCTGACTCAAGGCCTGACCATCTCCCAGCTTGAACCCAGGCCTGGCCAGAGCAGGGGACACAGCCTTGTTCCTCTTGTCCAGACCCTGAGCAGACCTGAGACTCGCAGGTTAGAGTGTCATGAGGCAGTGGCTTCCCTGCCCCCCAAATGTCCCGCAGAGACGGACCGCTCCTGAAGGGGCAGCAGTCAAGGAGGAGTCACCCGGACAAAGCTCGCTCTGTTTTATTGCCTGGCCCTGGGCCTTGAGGAAGGTGGTCCAGGGTGTCCCTGGGACAGCCATTCCGGCCAGCACCCAGGGCTTATTTTGGGGGGCCCTGAGCTGAGCTGTTTGACCTTCTCGGCAGGTAGGTGTCCCTGTCCAGAGTGGGAAGCAGCGGGCACCCATGACGATGGCTCAGTGGCTGCCCCAAACGTCCGAGCACTGCCATAGCTGCCTGAGCAGAGTCCTGGGGTCTGTTCTGTGCGGCTGAGCTAGGACACGACACAGCCGCAGCTGTGGCAGCGGCAGAAGCGGGGACAGTGGCAGCAGGAGCAGCAGGGACAGCAGCAGCAGTGGTGGGCAATGTCGTCACCACGCCCAATGGGCGGCAGGCCGGTGTAGGTCAGTCCTGCCGGGCGCTGTCCGCTGCCATAGGGGTTGCCCGGCTTTGACCAGGCCTGCTGGCCTTTGGCGGGGGCGGCCCCCTTGGCCCCCTTGGCACCCTTGGGCCCTGGGGCCTCCTTGGTGGGCTGCAGGAGGCGGGGGGTCTGCAGGGGGCAGGAACCCACAGGCAGAGGCTGCGACTCAGAGGAGGAGGGAGCCACCTCCAGCTGCTGCCTCAGGTCAGGCCGCAGGTGAGCCCAGGGAATGCTGATGTGGGCGTACGGGTTCTTGACGACCATCTCATGGGGGTCCATGGCCTGGCCTGGCAGGGGTGGGCAGAGGAGACAATGCTGGCTCAGTGGAGGAGAAAGGCTGCAGCCCAAGACAGTGCCCACCCAGGAAAGCCAACTGCGTAGACGCCACAGTGTGCCGGGCCTGTGCTAGTGTGCACACGTGTGGGGCCGAGCCGAATGTGAGGGACAGCGAGGGCCGCTGTCCCCCAGCCAGCCCCCCAGGTGTCCTCCCCCTCCATGAGTGGCAGTGCCCTCTGATGGACCTGGGAATGGGGGAGGGAGGCTGGGGACACAGCGGGGCTGGTCCTCTGGAGGACCCCAGTGCAGGGAAGCCCCTGGGCCCAGGACCCACCTGCGGTGGCAACGGCGCAGTCCTCTTGTCCTCCAGACCAGGTCCCAGTGCCTGTGAGCTGAGCATCGGCAGCTGCCTTTTCCCTCCTGGGGAGGGGCGGGGCCATGGGCGGGACTCGAAAATGGGGTTCCCAAGATCCCAGGAGGCTCTAGTGCCTGCCGCACAGGGTCCGCCCACCCTTCTTTCTCCGGCGGGTGGTGGCCATGCCTGGGCTTTGAGGGGCCCTGCCAGCCTGGGTGACTCAGCCTCAGTGCATCCCAGGCATGTCCTGGGCTCCCCAGGGACCTTCTGCTCACCAGCAAGGAGGGCAGGAGGGGAGCCTGGGTCAGGCCCTCAGGGCCCAGCCTACAGGTGTTCTGGGGACCCCAGCCATCACTTACACGCCTCGGAGCCCCCACTTCGAGGCAGAGGGTGGAGGTCCTTGCTGCGACCCACACCGTCTGCCTGGCAGACAGACTGAGATGTTTGAGAGCACGAACTACTCTGAGGCTTGCTGTTTTTGTCAACCGATAAAAAATGATTTCCGCATTTTGATAAAACTTGTCTTACAATTGGCGACACGCGCTTCATATGCAAGCGAGGTTTCTAGCTCACTTCTGACACAGTTTCCCCTCTGGTTGGTGGGTTCAGAGGGCCACTCGTCTCCCCACAGTGTCTCAGTCCTTCGCCCTCCAACCCCCTCCGACCCCGGTCACCCTGGCCTCTGGGCCACGTCTGTGAGGTTAGCACATAGCACCTGGCACACAGGGTCGCTGTGCATGGGGGTGACAATGGATATGAACACTTGTGAACAATGGCACTGGTAAGCTCTCCCTGGGGCGATTCGGGGCAGTAGGCTGCAGCCAGAACCCGCACCCCCAGTCTTTGGTGCCCGGGGGAACCCCCAGGAAGGGTAGGATCAAATCAGACGTGCCCCAGAGGCCAGGGTGACCGGGGTGGCATGCGTAGGGCCGGTCGGACCGGTCCAGACACGAGTTCTACCGATGTGGCACCGGACATGGGGGGAACCGGGCTCGAAGCGCTGAACCTCGAAGGCCGACAACGAAGGCCTACTGCGCAGGCGCCAGGAATCCCACCCACCTTTCGGGCAGACTCTGCCCCGGCGGCGAGTAGCTGACTTGCGCATGCGCGAAACAGGCTTGTGGCGGACTGTGGGAACTTTATTCCCCAGAAGCCTCCGCGCTCGAGGGTTATCCTAAAGATCCGGCTCGGGGTCCGCTGGCCTCGGACAGTCCAGAACCGGCTTGGGCCGCCCCAGCTCCAAACCGCGGGGTTCGCAAGGCACGGATTGGGCGGGCTCGAGGCCGAGGGCTTGCACGGGGCGGAGCCTCATCCTTAGGGGTGGGGCCTCGGGTAAGGGGCGGGGCCTGGAGGCCAGTGCCCCCTTACGTGCGCGCCCAGCGTGTGGGTGGGGGAGATGAGCGGAGCCCTGGGTCCTCAGATGTGCACTGGCCGGGGCTGCCCTTTTTGCTTCCCCCTTCATGCCAGGGCCCCATAAGGACCCCACTGCCCCTCCCTCTAGGAACCTGCTCTCACCG
>NW_011888938.1:549746-564943 GCF_000151845.1 Pteropus vampyrus
CGGGCCTTGGGGACGGGGACTGGGGCGGGGGCGAGACTGGGTCTGAGTCCCGCGAGGGTCAGGGTCAGAGGTCGGGCGTCCGGTGTTTTGTGCAGGGAGCGGGCGGGGACGAGGGCGGGGGCGAGGGTGGGCCCGGGCGCTGTCCTCACGCTGTCTCTCACCTGCAGCTCGGGCCTGGTCCAGGCCTCTTCCCCGCTCCCGCCGCCGCCGAGCCCACGGCCCGGGTCCTCCCGCAGCCGGGGCTCAGGCTAGCTGCCTTCCCTGGGCGCCCTGCCCTGGAGCCATGGGGCCCACCTAGCCCCTGCCTGCCCGGATGTCCCAGCCCGGGGACTGCTGACCTCGGCTGCAGGGGGAGCCCCCCCAGCGCCCCCTCGCCAGCGTCAGCAGCCAGAGACCCTGGGTGAGCCCTTGGGCCAGACCTCCAGCCCAGGGCAGCCTCCCACGCCCCCCTGCCCGCGCCTCCCTCCACCTCCCCCGCCCCTTCCTCCTCCTAGGACAGGACCGGAGAAGCCACTGTGGCCACCGGGAGGGTCCCTGCCCCCCCAGCTCTCACTGGTCACCCCCAAGAATCCTCAAGGTGGCCGGGGTCCCCACCAGGCCTGGCGGGACCAGGATGCTGCCCCCACTCCTCCCCCCCGGCCTCACCCAACGCCCCCTCCCACCCTAACACCCAGTCTGACTGGAGACGGCCGGATGCCGGCTGACCCTGGGCCCGAGGCGGGCAGTGGCTGGCCAGGCCTCCTCATGTCTTGCCTGAAGGGCCCCCATGTCATCCTCAAGATGGAGGCCATGAAGATCGTACACCCTGAGAAGTTCCCTGAGCTGCAGGCGGCCGCCCCCTGCTTCCCACCTGCACCCCGGCCCACCCCAGCTCTGGCACCCAAGCGTGCCTGGCCCTCAGACACGGAGATCATCGTCAACCAGGCATGTGGGGGGGACATGCCTGCCTTGGAAGGGGCGCCTCGTACCCCGCCCCTGCCACGGAGGCCCCGCAAGGGCAGCGCGGAGCTGGGCTTCCCCCGCGTGGCGCCCGTGGACGAGGTCATCGTGAATCAGTACGTGATGCGGCCCAGCCCGGCGGCCTCGGGGGCCACTGCGACGGCGGCACCGGCTGCAGGTGAGCCCCTGGAGTGCCCCACCTGCGGGCACACGTACAACGTCACCCAGCGGCGGCCCCGCGTGCTGTCCTGCCTGCATTCCGTGTGTGAGCAGTGCTTACAGATCCTCTACGAGTCCTGCCCCAAGTACAAGTTCATCTCCTGCCCCACCTGCCGCCGCGAGACTGTGCTCTTCACTGACTACGGCCTGGCCGCGCTGGCCGTCAACACGTCCATCCTGAGCCGCCTGCCACCCGAGGCGCTGACTGCCCCGTCTGGTGGCCAGTGGGGGGGTGAGCCCGAGGGCAGCTGCTACCAGACCTTCCGGCAGTACTGTGGGGCTGCGTGCACCTGCCACGTGCGGAACCCGCTGTCGGCCTGCTCCATCATGTAGTGCCCGCCCGCCCGCCCGCCCCTGCCCGCCGGTCCTCACGCACCGCTGCTTCAGGGACCTGGCCCTGCCCTGTTCCCTTTCGACCCCTCACTCATCACAGCTTCTGGCCCCCACCCATGTGGCATTGTCGCTGCAACCAACTTTGCCATTAAAACTCTGCCAAAGTTTGCACCTCGTCGCTGGCCTGAAGCCTGCTCCTGTGGCCTGCGCCCAGGCCTGGGCCAGGGTGGGTGCCAAGGACTGCAGCCCAGACAGAGCTGCCAGAGGGAGGCCCAGCACTGCTAGGATCAGTCTGCTTGGCTCTCTGGCCAGGCTGGGCCGGGCCTGGCTGGGCCTGGCTGTGCACGCATGTGTGTGTCTACATGCACGTTCGTATGAGCGCCCCACACATCTGTGCAGAGCCAGCTGCCTGCATGCATCGGGCAGGACTGTGGACAGGTGTACAGGATGGGCCCAGCTGGGCAAAGGGAAGATGTTTCTTGTGCATGGGCCACCGGACGTGGTGGGGGACAGCTCAGTACATCTGGCTCTTGGCATCCGCCTGACCCTCTGGAGTGTGGGAACGACCTTTGGGCTGGGACAAAGGCTGGCCAAGATCACAGCAGGGTACAAGGACCTGGGAGCCTCCTGTCAGGCACTCAGAGGACCTGGCTTGGAGAGGGAACCTTTGCAGGGGTGGGGCTGGGGAGAAAGGGTCAAGGTGAGGACAACAGTGGGGAGTGGAAGGTACAGTAGCTGCTGCTGTTTATTGAGCGCCATTTCCCGGACCAGGTACAGTGCTCAGCCTGCCACCACTAAGCCCTGAGGTGGTGCTGTGACCGTCCTTCAGATAAAGGCCCCAGGCTCAGTGAGCAGAGGTCGCAGGCAGTCAGGCGCCTCATCTCAGTACTCCAGCTCCAAGGTCTGGCTGGGCCTTGAACCCTGCAGCTCGGGGCCATGTGCCGGACCCCCGGGCGCTTGGGCCATTTGAGGGCTGGGCTTGCACAGCAAAGGCCCCTCCCCTCGGCTGCCCTAGCCTTCAGGGAACTCACGCTGGCCCTTACCTGGGGCACGGGGCGGCCCCCGCCCTCTGCCCCGCCCCGCCGTCTCCTAGGAGTCTCCCTTTGCAGACAGTCTAGGAAGTGGCGGGGGAGGCAGCTCAGGGTCAGTATGGTGCCTGTCCACTGAGAAGTGCTCACGGCCTGGTCACAGACCCTGTCCAGCACCGTCCTTGGGCACCAGTGGTTACTGTCCGGGCAGCAGGCCGGTTTGAAGTCTCTGGATGGGTCAAGGGCTGAACACAGGCCCCTGGGTGGCCCTGGGCCCCCGTCTCGGGTCTTGATTAAATGCCAGCGCCTGGTCAACCTTGGGCTTTTCAGCCTGGTCATTGGGACTCAGGGCCAGGTGTTTCTCAGGGCAAGACCCGTGGCACCAAGGCTCCAGGACACGGCCGTTCTGGGCCTCCAGGCCCGGTGGTGCCAAGTGGCAGATGTGACGGGTCCTGCTCAGTGGCCTGAGCGGTCCAGCAGCATGAAGAGCAGCCCCAGCAGCACGAGCGGTGTGAAGGTGAGCAGCAGCCCCAGGAGCTCGAGGCCCAGCAGGCCCAGCAGCCCCAGGCGGCGGGCACAGGGTCCCCGTTCCCGTAGGGCCCAGAGCCGGGTGCCCAGGCAGGGCGGGCAGGGCAGGAAGGGCAGGCAGCCTCGGCCGCCCACGGGCCCCGCCAGGAAGCGCAGCTGGTAGTGGTGCTCCAGGGAGGCCCAGGGCCCGGGGCCACGGCGAGGCGGTGTGGGGGGTGTGGGGGGCGGGGGGCGCTGGGGCCCATCGGCCAGCAGCAGCTCCTCCTGCAGCCGGCAGATCTCCCACTCAAGCATGGGCGTCTTCTGGCGACACAGCGGGCAGCGCACACGGCCCAGGTCAGCACTGGGGGCCATGTCCAGCAGGCGGTGCAGGCAGCCGGAGCACAGGCCGTGGCCACAGTTCAGCTGGGCCAGGCGGTGCTCACCGGGCCCATAGGGCTCCGTGCAGATGGGACACTCCTCTTCCCGCTGGCCTCCCTGCTCCTCATCCTCATTCTCCCCTGTGGGCCTAGCACAGGGTGGGGCTGTGGCTGTGGCCCCGAGCAGGGGTTCACTGTCCAGGGTCCCAGCACCCTCTGGGCTCCCGAGGGCCTGGCTGTCCAGCCCTTCATCTGCCAGCGCTTGGCGCAGTGGGTCCAGGCGCTCAGGGCCCAGGGAGGCCGAAGGCGGACTGGGCAGCCCAGAGCTGAGGTCAGCGGGGCCATGAGTAGGGGCTCTAGGACAGGAGTCAGGATGAGTGGGCCGGGACTCCAGGGTGGTGATGGGGGTGGGCGGGGCTGTGAAGCTCAGTGTGGCCCCTGGGGCCGTGGCAAGTCTGGTACTGACCTGGCAGCAGCCACTGCCTCCTCGGGGCTCCTCGCACCCACTGAAAGTAAACTTCTCCTGGGCCCCGGCACCTGTGCCAGCTCGGCGCGGCTCCTGGGCCCACAGGAGCAGTCCCCACCGGGTCCAGCCAAACCCGGATGCAGCCACCACCGCCGCTGCCGCCGCCGCCGCCGCCCGGGTGTCAGCGCCTGACCTAGACAGACAGGCTCCAAGCTGAGGCAGTATGGGTAGGCAGCCAGCCCCGCTGTCCCAACAAGAATTCCCCTCCCAGGGGGCGGAGGCCTGCCCCCGCCCTCCCCGTCCTGGCCACGCCCCTCCTGGCCACGCCCCCTCCTTCCTGGGCCCTAGGCTGCTGCTCCCTGGGCTGGGGAAGGGTTGGCCAACACCAGCCAGGCTGAGTGACTCCCATGTCCTTCCTTTCCGGGGTCCTCTCCAGATGGTCCCCCATGCTTGGCCATCGAAGCCAGGGTAGAACTTGTACAAGGTGGGCAAGCAGCCGGCACCCACCATGTGAGAATCAGACACCGAAGTGTTGCATCAAAGGTGGCTGAGCAATGGCTCGCGAGCCCCCAGCAGGGGCGGGCTGTCCCCATCCCTAGGAGCTGTGGGCCCACCCACTATGTGAGGCAGGGAGACGGCACAAGAGCAGGTCAGAAGCAGCCACCCTGAGCCATAATTTATTGCTGAGGCTTTCGGGAACTGGGCGGGAGCGGCGTGTGCTGGCTGGGGGCTGCCGCCAGTCGCTTAGGGCCTCACGGCCTTAAAGCCTGAGCCCTGTGGGGCCCCAGACGGCACCAGGCACTTGATGGCTGACGTGGCACCGAGACGTGGCAGATGTGTCGCCCAGGGCAGAGGAGGGGACACCTGGCCCTCCAGACTTCTGCTGCCTTCACTCCTGACCCTGCACCTTGGACTCCTGTGCCACCTAGAAGCCAGTGTCTGGGAAAGCCTGGGTGTCCAGCAGGCTGCTGGGGCCTTCCTGGGTCGCTGTCACTGTGCAGCCCGGGGCGCCGCCCTGTCTAGGACCCAGGTCTGGGCCAGTGGGGAACAGGTAGCTGGAATCTGGGCAGGTTTGTGATTGGGGCTGAGCATGGGGCCCTGGGTCGACTGGAGTGTGGCTGTGCAGGGGAGTTGGCCATCCTCCCACCTGGGTCAGACAGGGCAGGAATGGCGACAGCCCCCGGCCACAGGGTAGCAGCCAGAGTGGCCGCAGCCAGCAGGACAGCTCTTCAGGCCCACGTCTCGGTCTGAAAGCGCAGCGTGCGCTGGAGCCTGGCGAGGTAGGCGGCCGCCTCAGGGCCGGAGAGCCCGCCCTCCTCCCGGAAGATGGATGTCAGGGCCTCTGACACATCTGCCGGCATGTACTTGGCATTGCTGGACAAACATAACAGAGAAGGCTCAGTGAGGCCAGGACCCCCGGAAGGCAGGCTTCCGCCCCGCCCCGCGGTCCAGGCTCACCCTGCCAGGTAGAAGTAGGCGCCCCGGTGGTCCAGTAGCTCCCACACCAGAGGCCCGAGCTCCCGGAGCCGGTGCTGCACGTACACCTTCCGCTCCTGCGGGGCGGAGGGGGCGGGGTGAGTCTGCGCCCGGCCCCCCTCCCGGTCTTGGTCTTCCGCGCACACCCACCTGATCGCGGGAGAAGGCTGTGACGAGACTCAGGCAGCCCCTCTCCTCCAGCTCCTTCCACTCGGCCTCCCAGTAGAAGTCCTGGTCTCGCTGGCGGCAGCCGAAGAACAGAAAGTTCTCTGGGGAGGCACAGGGTGGACCGGGGCCTGGACTCGCCTGCAAGGCACAGGCTGGCCGGCCCCGGCCCCACCCTGGACCCTGCTTGCTCACCAGTCCGACCCTGGGCCACTCGCTCCTGCACAGCTGCTCGGAAGGGGGCCACGCCAGTGCCAGGTCCCACCATTATTACAGGTGTGTCTGGTGCCTGTGGGAAGGTCAGGCCACCAGGCCGCACCCACAAGGGCACCTGGACGGGTCCTGTTGCAGGAGAGAGGTGGCATGAAGAGTCCTGGAAGACCAGGATCTTAGCCCAAGACTGGCCGTAGCATACATAGAAGATCGAAGGGCCTCGGTCCACCCCCCACCCCCGCTCAAGAGTAGCGGTCACCTTGCTCAGGGTCCAGGGACGCCAGCCAGGAGGAGCAGAGGCCGCGGCGTGGCTCCTTGAGGCGCGTCTGGTACTGTACCACAGCCATGAGGATCTGCAGTCTCGAGGGGCGAGCCTGGGGAGGGGAAGGTGGGTTGCCCTGTCCCACTGGGCCTCCTGCCTTGCCAACAGCCCACAGGCCCCGCCCACTCCACCGGGGGCAGTCCCAGGTGTAGGTGCGCCCCTGGGGCCCGGCCCCAGCAGACCCTCACCAGCAGGGAGGAGGCGATGGAAAAGGCCCGGGGTCGGATCGGGGGGATGAGGTCCAGCAAGTAGTCTGGGGGGATGGCTGCCGCCGTGTGCGGGAAGTCACACAGCACCTGCAGCGGGACAGCCTCAGGAGGGCTGCGGCCAGCACGGCCACAGGTGGCTCTGCGCGGAGCCCCGGCCCTGTCCGCCGCCCAGCCCCCGGCCCGTGCACCTCCAGGGCAGTCCTGCGCGGCCGGCTGCAGTACTGGCTCAGCTCCTCCTGGCCCGCGGGGGAGCTCAGCTCCAGCAGCTTGTCCCGCTCCAGCTCGTGAGGGGACAGACAGGCCAGGAGCTCGAAGAAGGAGCGTCGAGGCACGCTGGCGATGTCCAGGTACTGGGACACGAGGTGCCGCACAGAGCAGGGCTGGGGTAGCCGCTCGGGGCAGGACACGTCTGCAGGGAGTGGGGGACGTGGGAGGGCCAAGCAGCCAGAGGACCCGGAAGTAAGGGCAACAGCGGGGGGTCCCACAGCTTACCTGGCTCTCGAGGCTGCAGCATGAAGCACTGGTCCGGGTCAAGGCCCAGCGCCTGGCAGAACTGCTGGACGTGGCTGGCTGCATTCTGGGGCAGGATTAGCACCACATCGCCAGCCGCAAAGCTGTGTGGGAAAGCCATGGAGGGTTTGGGAGGGACACGGGGGCTGGGTTGGCTGCAGTGGAAGGGAGCAAGTGTCTGAGATGGGCGTGTTCTTGGACAGAGAGGTCTCCCTGCCCCTGGCTGCTGTCTGTGCTCCGCCCTGCCAAGTGCTGCTCCTGCTTTGTGAGAGGACCTCTGAAGCTCAGACTGTGGCCGTGCCCTGTGCCCTCTACAGGTCCCCAGGATGCACCCCGCCACCTGCTGTGTCTCAGGCCCTCACTTGATCCCAGAGCCTGTGATGTCGAACTCGATCAGACGGACGTCCTGGAAGTGTGAGGGCCCGGTGACCCTCCGGTTGGTGACCATGCGTGCCAGGAAGGGCTGCAGCTCTGAAGGGGGGCTCTGAGGCTCTGTCCTGGCCCCACGCTGCTCCCCGGAGCACATCTCGGGGGCCTCCTGGAAGAACTGCAGGGCGAACTTGGAAGGCAAACTGTGGAGAGGGCGCTCCTGTCAGGCTATCCGTGGGCCAGGAGGCCAAGGGGCCGCCCTGCCGCACCCGGCGCTGGACCGAGGCGCACACTCACGGGACTCCAGGGGGGATCACGCCGAGGCCGATGGGCATGGGGTACAGTCCCAGCACCTTCTCCCACAGGGTGTGCAGCCAGGGGTCAATGGCGGCATCAGGCCTGGAGAGAGGGCATGCGGGCTGGTCTGGGGACACTGCTCAAGGCTGGGCCCCACGGGAGGGCGTGCCCTCCACTCACCCCAGCTCATGCTGGTCGTCGCCCAGGCACACGGGCAGCAGGGCGGTGCCCCCGAGCTGCAGCAGCCGTCGGTACAGCTTCTTGGCCACAAAGTTGAACCTGAGAGCGAGTGAGAGGCTGGGGCCCGGGGTGCGGGCTCGGGGGGTGACAGATGGTCCTCCCAGGACACGAGCAGCGCCGGTGGCTCCCCCTGCCCCCACCCCTGCGGGTTTCATACAGAACAGAACCCATGAACAAGGGTTACCCTGTCACCATTTTCTGTCCTCTTCTCCAAAAGAAACATGGGCTTCCTCCCACCGCATCCGGCCTTGGAGGTGCGGGAACCCTGCGAGCCCCGCTCAGCCTGTGCTGGATAATTGGGGTTCCAGTGTCTCGGGACTTTAATGCCACAGGTAGCCTGAACACAAACCCCTCGGTCCTCCCCTGGGAACCATCCAGGCAACACATACTTTGCTCAGGACACAGACACGTTGTCAAAACGTTGAAGAAAAAGCAGAAGCAGTTGCACTGTTGTGCCAGGGGATGGTGGCCTCGGGGGTGGTGGCCTCGGGGGTGGCTCCCCGGGGCTGCGGGGGTCTTTCGTACCCACTGTGAGCTTGATAAGCCCAGACGGCTCACGAAATGCATTTTTATGACAGTGGAGAAAGGGCCGGTTGGGCCCACGTTGCCGTCATGCGTAGCACATAAGCACACGATGCTGGCCGGCTGCAGACCTCACCTCCTGGCCCCACTCTGCTGCTCTGCCCACCCCTGGGAGTCTCAGGCCTCGGACACAGGGCCAGGGCCATGGCCTTAAGCCTGTGGGAGCCCTGGGAGCTGGGTCGCCTGTCCCTCCACCAGGACACCTTGCACTCAACCCTGAAGACAGTCCTCACTGGCCATCGGCCTGCCTGTCCCTACTCACTTGGCATAAGAGGAGTCCCCCAGGCCCAGGACGGCGAAGTCCATCTGACAGAGAGAGGTCGACGGCAGGTTCTTCCGGAATATGAACCTCCAGAAGTTCTGCATGCAGAATAAGCCGAGTTAAGGGCGCTGCTCGGGCGCCAGGACCCCGGGTGGGCGCGGGAGGGCTGTGTTATTGAAACAAGACCATTTTTAATTCCGTCACAATGGCAAGAAAACCCTGAAAAAGAAAGGTGCCCCAGGGCCACCACCATGGTGTCACTAGAGGGCCGTGGGCCAGGGCACACTACACTGGGGGTGGGGGGGGGCAGGCCAGTGGGGTTGGAGCCCCTTCGCCGGGAAGGGTCCAGCTGCCGCTGCCCTCAGCTCCTCCCAGGCCAAAGGAAGTGCTGGCTCCTACGCAGGTCCCCCCGGGAGGGCTCCTCTTCCCTTGAGTCCCAGGTCCCCGGGACCCCTCAGTTCTCAGCCCCCTGCCGCCGGCTTGGGCTCCACAGCCACATCAACAGCTCTGGCCTATTCTGTCAGACCCAGCAGATCCTGTGTTCTGGTCTCACTTGGCAGAATTCTCTCTCCCCTGGGCCCCGAGCCACCATCAGGTTGCTGTGTGCCGGCTGAGGAACCACAGGCCTCCAGATGGGCTTCTAGAACACAGCTCCGCATTACCTTCAGCCCCACCCCACCTCCCTTCTGCTTCATGTCTCAGCCGACAGTGAGGACCCAGGCGCTGCCCAGGCACAGTTCTGCCCGCTGGCCCGGACTGCCCCCGGCCTTCTCAAGGACTTCACTGCACTGGCCGCCACCGGGGACCGTGCGGCTCTGCTTCTCAAACAGCTTTTCCTGAAGCCTCTCGGCCACTGCCTCCTGGGCGCATCCGGGGAAAGGCCAGGCAGAGATCAAGCTCTCACGATGGCGTGTCTGAGCACGCCTCCACTGTCCCCTCACACTGACTGGGGAACTTGTGGGGCACTTAGATTGAAACTGCCTTAAGAATTCGAGTTGGTCCAGCTGGACGGTGTCTGCTGAGACACTGTCCCCGTGTGCCCTGCTCTGCCCTCGACAGATGAAACCCTGCTGGGGTCTTTCCCCCTGGCTCTCCATGTCACCCCCACCCCAATCCTGGTCTTCAGCCCCTCTCTCCCCACTGTCTCTCCCACCAGCACTAAACTGGCCCCAGTCTCTCTCATCCTATGCCTCCTTTTTAACCCCCAGCCCCACATTCACTGCTAGAATCCTTTTTGAGTTGTTTAATGTACAGAGATTCCTAAAAGATCCTCTCCATTCCCCGCCTTGTTGATGGCCTGTTATCCAGCCTCTGAAACTGCTCTCCCAAGGTCAACAACAGTCCCTTCGCTGATTAAACCCCCAGACGCCTCTCAGGCCTTATCTTCACTTCTGTGCAGCTTTGAGCACTGGAGACCTTCCTCTTGATAGTCACCTTCCTGTCCCTGATCGTGGACATGGTGCGTGCCCTTTTCTTGCTGCCAGGGCCGGTTTCCTGCCCCGTCACAGCTCGTCCTAGAGGGAGGGAGGAGCTTCCTTTCCCATGCCTCCTATTTTGGCCACTCCAACATCTGCCTCCACCCAGGATCCCCATCAGAGCTCTGGCCCTTCCACCCATCTCCACCTGGATGACTTCTAAGCACCTGGCTCTCCCTAGTCTATTTGTGTGTGTGGAACTACCATCCATCCCGGTATCTGAGCCTGAACCCCTGTCTTGATGCCACCTGCGTTCTCGTTTTTTATTCCATATCCCGTCGATTCTAGCTTCTTAACATCTCTGGGATGTGTCCACTTTGAGTCTCTTGCCTATGCTGTGCATCCCCGGGTACTGATCTTGCTCCCTTACGGCCCGTCCCCTGCAGACAAGTGGTGGTTTTGCTAGAATACGAATGTGATTGTCACTCCATTGGTCCCAGTGCCTCGCTGTGGCAGCTGGGCTTCTTTGGGACCAGACCTGGCTTCCTTCTTCTTCTTCTTCCCTCCTACCCCAAGGCACTCTTTGACTCGGCCATCCTAAATGCTTTGTGCTCTCCCCAGAAGCTGCGCTGTTTTTCTCCTTTACACAGGCTGCTCCCAGTCTCTTGTTGCTTGGCTAGCCCCTACTTATAGAGGACTTGGCCTACACTCCTTCCAGAAAGCTCTCCATGAGTCTCTGGGTTGGGCTAGATAGCCCTTATCAACCTGGAACTTCCCCTGGCATCGTAGCTGCCTGTTAAACTTGTTGCTTTTGCTATGCTGTTAGCTCTGAAAGGGCAGAAATGTGGCTACTGGCTTCATAGCTTGATTCTCAGCGCTAGATCACGCTTGGAATAGAATGTGTGCTCAAAGGATGGTCAAAGAATGTTCCCTGAAGGTCGCAGTTTTGAAATACATGTAAGACCCAGACCAGATTCACATGTAGCCATGGAAAAATACAGAAGGTTAAAATACTGGCCCGTTAAAGAGTTTATTAGGGAGGAAAACGATAGTTCCCAGCTCCACCCAAAGGTAGCCTCTCAAATTCATGGCTACCATGCAGATGTGGGGGGCGGGGGGAGTGCGCAAGTATTTATTGTGCTTCTTGGACTCTCCAGGCAATGAAAGTGCGGTGAGGGTCAAGGGCAGGGATCCGAGCTCCTGAGCACAAAAAGCCACTTCAGGTCGGCCTTACCTTCATGTTGTCAGGGGGGTCTCCTTGGCCTGTGGTTGCACAAACAAATATCACCAGGGGCTCATTAATCAGATTCACCTCAACAAAAAGACACATGTGTAAGACCTCAAGCTGTAATGAGCAGGCGTCCTCCCCACAGCCCGGCCCCTCTCCTTCGCTCAGGGTGATAGGGTAAAGGGGCAAAGGGAGCACCCGCGAGCGGCTGGCCTGTCTTCTCTCTTGCCGGCTCCACCTCGCCCTCTCCTCCGCATGCTAAGGTGAGCAGCTGTTCCCAACTTTCCCGTCCCCTACATCCGCCGTAATGGAAGGGCCCGTTCTCAGACATAACGCGGCATCCCGGGGTCGAGGGCTCTGGGGGCCGGCGCCCCGGGCGGCTCGGTCTCTCCGCCGAGGTCAGGGAGCCCTCACCACGGGGTAGGAATCCAGGGCCTGCACGCGGCAGCCGAGGCGCCGGCGCCGGGCCTCGCGGCCCAGCCTCTCCGACACATCCTGGGCTGTGCCCGTCTGGCTGCCGAAGAGCACGAGAAGCCGCGGGCTCGGCATCGGGGCGCGAGCACGCCCGGGGTCCCCTGCACCCAGGCACGGGACCAGCAGGCAGCCCTCACAAACTCCGGAGGCCGGGCCCAGCCCTGACTTCCGACTTCCGGCGCCGGCCGGAAGTGACGCCCTCGGGCCGCGCCCGGCGGGGCATGGCGTCGGAGCGAGGCGGGCGCACCCTGGCTCCCGGTGCTGGGGCCCGGGCCGGGGTCGGAGAATCCGCGGGGCGCCGAGGGCCGGGGCAGGCGCGTCCGCTCGCTGCCTCCCGTGTGCCGCGGAGATAGGAGGCGCAGCCCGGCGGCTGGGACGCCCGGCCGGGCCCTGGCCCGTGCTCAGCCGGCGCGATGCTCTTCTCGCTCCGGGAGCTGGTGCAGTGGCTGGGCTTCGCCACCTTCGAGATCTTCGTGCACCTGCTGGCCCTGTTGGTGTTCTCCGTGCTGCTGGCACTGCGCGTGGACGGCCTGGCGCCCGGCCTCTCCTGGTGGAACGTGTTCGTGCCCTTCTTCGCCGCTGACGGGCTCAGCACTTACTTCACCACCATCGTGTCCGTACGCCTCTTCCAGGACGGAGAGAAGCGACTGGCCGTGCTCCGGCTCTTCTGGGTCCTCACGGTTCTTAGCCTCAAGTTCGTTTTCGAGATGTTATTGTGCCAGAAGCTGGTGGAGCAGACTCGGGAGCTCTGGTTCGGCCTGATCACGTCCCCGGTCTTCATTCTCCTGCAACTGCTCATGATCCGCGCCTGCCGGGTCAACTAGCCTCGCAGAGGAGCCGGAGGGCAGGAGCTCTGGGTAGCTAGAATGCTGGACTCCAAGCTGAAGTCCCACTTCCACTGCACCAGAGAAGTCCGGGTCTGAAAGTAATGCCAGATTGCGTCTTGCAGCGTGCCCAGTTTGCTCTATACCAGTCGTGTCTGAAACCGTTCTCCCAGCAGGGCTGAAAAGAACAGCCGTGATCCTTAAAATGTGTTTCTTGTTATTTCACGCTTTAAATAGCTAATCCTGAATTGAGAACTCCTCTGAGAGTTGGAAGCCATATAAGTGAAACACCCCGATGGGGTCTGAGTGTTTTCATGGATCCTGAGAAATCACCCCTTGCGCAAAGGCTGCAAAGCCAGTCTCTGGAATTTCCTCTGGCTCGCATCACTGACCTAAAAGCTCAGTGTCCCATTCACCCAAACTTCCTTAGAGGTTTGAGCTCTAAAATGTGCAAACTAGCTTGTGTCTCCTCCCCTGTGCCGCTGGGGAAAGGATGGTCCTTTCTTCATGTCAGCCCAGGTGACAGGAGTGTGTTGAGTAAGCATGATCTGGACTCTATCCGGAGATCTGTCGCCTGAGGAAAGAACTTTGCTTAATTTAAAGGCTCTGCTTGGCTTCCTATCCCAGCAGATTGCAGTATCATGACTTTTCCACCACCTTGTGGCGGGCACTGTTAACACACCTGAGACAGAATTGGGCCTCCCTAGGGGACCGGAGAGAGAGGAACAGGTGCTTGTGATGCTCATCGGCTTTGAAACCTGCGAGTGTGAAGTTTGAGAATGGTCTCAGCCCACATTCGTTGGCCTGAGGTCTTTGGTTTGATGCCAGTCAGGTGCCAAATGAGAACATTTGCTGAGATAAAAATAAAATGAGAATGTTTTGCTGAAATGCACAGTGATTTCCTGACCTGTTGAGAGTGAACGCCCCCCGCTGTGTGGTGTAGCTGGTTAGAGCCGAGAGCGTGGTGGGGCTAGAACACCGTGAGCGCTTTGTGGGTGGATGGGGAGGGTGCCCCTCCGAAAATCCCTCCTTCCTCGGGAACCGCATGAAGACAAATGGGTCAGGCCTGTGTTTTGGACCTACCAAGTAGTTTGTGTCATCAAAGCCTTGGCATCCTGCCAGTGTGTGGTCTTTGTGGGCCTTGCTGTGACTGTAGAATAGCAGTCAGCACGCTGTGGCCTGAGGCCTGTTTTTGTACCCGAACGTTTTTACATTTTTAAAGGGTTGTAAAAACAAAGAAGAATGTGTGAGAGAAAGCAAACGTGGCCTGCTGTGTACAGGATGGCTCAGTCCTGACACCGTGGCCTTGGGGAAAGATCATTCTGTATTGGAAGGGGGCTCTCCTGAGCACTGTAGAATTGTAGTTTAGCAACATCCCTCGCCCTTACTTACTGAGTGCCAGTTGCATCCCTCATTTGTGATAACCAGAAGTGTCTCCAGACATTGCCAAGTCTCCCAGGGGGAAATAACTGCCCCTGGTGAGCACCACTGGGCAAAAATATTTACTGTCTGGTCATTCTACAAAACAAGTTTGTGGCCCCTTTGCCTAGGATGTATGCTGCATGGCCATTGAGATGCTTGAGTTAGAGACTGCTCTGGTTTGTCTCCAGCTTCAAAAATGTCTCCTACCCAGAAGTGGCATCACTTGTGCCAAAGCCAGATTCAAGCTGAATATTTGGAGTGGGTTTCTTTTAAAGTTATTTTTAGGTTGCATCTTTTGTTGGCCCCTTGTTTTATTCTGGTAAATTCAGAATTAGGTAATCCTATTGCTGTAGAAGCGATGCACATAAGAAGGTTTAGCTTCCTTTGGAAAGGTGATTTACCACTGTGGCACCCAGAAGCTGAGAAGGGCACCCCAGGTTGAAACCTGCACCAGGTCTCCACAGAGCCCCAGGTGCCCCCGGAACTCCTTCCCTGAAGAACGAGTGGTGTGGGAGGCAGTAGTGTCATTGCTGAGCAACTGTGGGCAGCTATGGAAATACAGGTGACATTCGTCTGTGTCGTTGCTCCCCAATTTCCCCTTCTCCCCTTGGTTCCAGCAGACCTGAAGGAATGTGGTGGGTACTTGGAGTAAGCTTCCTTATGGCACATGGGCAAGGAAGCTGCGTCCTCAGGGTCTGTGGGACCCCTATCAGCCTTGGGATGAGGGAAGTTCACCAGTAACTTGGGAGGCAACAGGACAGAAAATATTGCCTGGCTTTTGTGTCTTTCTGCTTTGGATAGCTGTGGGCCTGGAGAGGCAGTCCCTTTCTTCTGTCCCTCCTCACAGCTTGCGCACCCCCCTTGGCGGGCCCTGGATGGCAGAGTATGGGGTAGAGCTTCTCCCACTTGTATGAACAGTCATTTCCTAGGGCCGGCAAACGCTAGGGGTTCCTGAGAAGCCGACTCCTCAGCACTAGTCAGGCTCCAGCATTGGTATCTCTGCTAAGTCCCAAAGGGGTCCTAGGACCACAGGTGGTTAGTCCCTGGACTGGGAGGCGTGACCCTTGTGTGCAGCCAGTGTACCAACCACGGGAGCGGGAATAGACTTCTGGTTCTGGAAAGGCCCGTCCTCCACCGCACTCTCAAAGAAGGGAAGAGATGGGCGGGATGCTGGCACAGAGGAAGGACCTGGCTGGGCCAAGGTCAACCGCAACGCAAGGGTTCATCTCCCGCCCCCACCAGGACCCGCCCCCACCAGGCTCCGCCCCGCGGGTGCTACGAGCCAGGCGCAGAGGCGGAAGTAAGGGCCGCCAATGA
>NW_011888938.1:565948-567379 GCF_000151845.1 Pteropus vampyrus
GCCAGCGCTCCGCCTGCTTCGAGCCGGAGCACCGCGGCGCATGCCCCGGGGCCCGGCGCAGCGACTTCCTGCAGAAGACGGGCAGCAACTCCTTCACCGTCCACCCTCGGGGCCTGCGCCGCGGTGCAGGCGCTCGCCCGATCCCCAACGGGCCCGCGGTCCCGGAGCCTCGGGCCGGCGCTGCCAACGGCATCAAGGGCTCTGCGTCTGAGCCAGGCGAGTGGAAGCCAAAGGTGGAGTCGGGGGAACCTCCTGCCCACCCGCCCCCCTGCCCCGGGACCCCCAGTGCCACTTCAGCTGAGCCCCTCGCCCTGCACAGCCCTGCCAGTGCCACTCCCAGCCAGCGCCAGTGGGTCTCCGGGGCCACCAGCGCCAACGACTCCTTTGAAGTACGGCCAGCCCCCAAGCCAGACATGGACACAATCCCTGCTGGGGACTTGCAGGCCCGGGCCCTGGCCAGCCTCCGCGTGAACTCCCGCAACTCCTTTGTGTTCATCCCCAAGCACAAGGCTTCCGGGGCCCCTCCCCAAGGGACCTCCCAGCACCCGGAGCATGGAGCCCAGCTGGTGCCTGGAGTGAGCAGTGTGCCTGTCCCTGGGAGGGGCCCCTTGGAGGTGGAGGGGGGTGCCTGCCCCAGGCCAGCTACTGCCCTCCTGGACCGGGCCATTAGGTGGCAGAGGCCATCCTCACCACCCCCTTCCCTGCCGGCTGCCACAGAAGCTGAGCCTGCCCAGGGCTTCAGGGTTCCCAGCTTGGCCAAGAATGGTGGGGAGCCTGGGAGGCCAGGGCTGCCTGTCACCTTCATCGATGAAGTGGACTCGGAGGACGAAGTCCCCCAAGAAGCCAAACTGCCCTGCCCGGGGGCCGATGCGCCTCTCTGGTACCACCCATCAGAGCTCCAGCACCGAGGCAGCAACACCTTCACGGTGGTGCCCAAGAGGAAGCCAGGCGTCCTGCAGGCCGATGGAGAGCCCAGACCACAGGAGGCTGAGGACGTGGAGGCAGGCAGCCTCTCTGAGCCCCCTGCTGACCTGGGGGACACCCTGAAGAAGCGCTACCCGACTGTGCATGAGATCGAAGTGATTGGCGGCTACTTGGCCCTGCAGAAATCCTGCCTCACCAAGGCTGGCTCCTCGAGGAAGAAGGTTAGTGCTAGGGCAGGGTCGCTGGCTTGGAGGTGATGGGTCACAGAGCTGTGGGTGTAGCATGTGTCTTGTTCCCAGGACACCTGGCCTGGGTGGGGCACTGCTCTGTGTGCCAGAGGAGAGCCTGGGCTGGGTGCCAGTGCCAGGAGGGGCTGAGCTTGAAGGGTGGGGGGGTCCCTGGCCTGGGCCCCAGTAGAGCCTTAATAACACAGGGGCCGTGGGGAGAGCTTGTCTACTCTGTACATCGCAAGGCTGGTGTGGACGGGCAGTCCAGCCAGCGCCGTGC
>NW_011888938.1:569899-572989 GCF_000151845.1 Pteropus vampyrus
GTCCCCACTTAGTTATCGCCGAAGAATCACAGATGCTCTATCGCTCCTCCCGGGATGGCCGAGCCGGGGCTGGCTGCTGCGGGGTGGTGTGGGGCGGCCGCTCTCTCACCCCTGCCCAGCCCCCAGCCTGGTCTGGTGGGCGGGGCTGTCCAACGGCTCTCCACGCCTGCCTCCCATGGGGCCGGCCTCCCTTTGTGAGGTGCCACCTGGCCAGGCTCCCGCCTGTCTGGAGGCTCTCTACCCTCCCCTTTGCTCTCCTCACTGCCTTCCCTGCTGGTCCTCCGCCCAGCCCGAGCGTGTCCCTGTCCCCAGGGTTCTATCTGCAACACTTGGGCCATCCACCCTCACCTCACCCTTGGCATAACTGCCACCCCACCACCCCAGCTCTCTGGCACAGCCTTGCCCTCAGACCCGCTGCCCTGCTGCCCTCTGGGGCCTGCGATGTCACCTCCTGCCATGTGGGGCAGGAAACCAGGTGCCTGGTGCTGTCGTGGGTGCATCTCGTCTCGTCTGCCCTCTCCGTTCCCCCAGCTCTTCCTGCAGGCTCCCCCAGTGGTCTTTTTGAGCCCAGAGAGCACGGGGGCAGGCCTAGACCCTGCTCTCAGCTTCCCCGCCCGCAGAGTCTGCCCTGAGCAGCTGGGGGAACTTAGGGGCTGCGTGGGGTGGCGCCGAGCTCGGGCAGGGCGGGGGATGGGAGTGAGCGGCCGGGCGCTCCTCCCGCCCGCGCCGGGGCTGGTTGAGCCGGGTCTGGCCCAGAGTCGGGGTGGGCGTGCACCAGGCGTGCACCGGCGGGCGAGGCGAGGGAAACAAAGGGCCTGTGAGAGCCTGGAGGTGGGCCAGGCTGGACCTCCCCATCGGCTGCGCTCCATCAGCGGGCAAAGTCCCCAGAGCCAGGTGACCGGGTGTGTGCAAGGGCCAGCCCCACACGCCCCTCCCACCTGCCTGGGGCCTGGAGGCCGGCCCCCCAGCAGCATGAGTCACGGGGTGTCCTGTGACCCACAGACACGCATCCATGAGTGGGGGTGGGGGCCGGTGTGGAGGAGGGACGTCACCGAGCCCGTGAGCACTGCCCCTCCCCCGCATGGCCGGGCCGTGCCAGGCTCGATGCCCGGGTGTGCCCAGCCCCCTTGGACTCCGCTAGGAGCTGGCCATGAGGACGGATGAGGGCACGCTAAGCCGGCCTGGCCCTGGCAGCTGGCCCTCCTGCGCCTTCAGTGGTGGGGGATGGGCCTGGAGGGCTCAGGGTCCCCGGGGAAGTGCCATGTACCCGGGGTGACTAGGAGCCCCCTTCACTGTGGGGCCTTAGAGCAGGGGGAGGCCCTGGGCTGGCAGCTCTATCCTGCCTTGGGCTCCTAGGGCGTCTGTCCCCACGTCCCAGAGCACCAGTCACGGAGGCCCAGCAGACTCCATCCCCAAGCTGGCGGGCAGTGGGTGGGCACCTGTGACTCTGGTGATCACTCCCACCCCCTGCTGGGCCCCTGCCCTGCTTGGCCTCTGGCGAGAGAAGCTGGGGTGTCCGGGTGGGACCACCCGGGGCAGAGCAGGTGACGGACGGCAGCAGACATCTCGCTTCTGGTTCTGCCCGACTCCGGTGGCCTGCTCCTGTCCCTGGCCACTCACTGGGCTGGGGCGAGGGCGCGAAGCGCTGGGACCAGGCAGGTGACTTGCCCAGCAGGGTCTGTGAGCCGTGCTGAGGCGGGAAGCCCAGGAGCGGGCAGGGCGGTGCGCTGTGTGGCTGTGGGAGGGGGCGGCGGGGGCATGCCTGGACACTGGCTCAGCAGGGCTGTGCCTCCTGCTCCAGGTGGGTCCTGCGTGTCTCTCTATGCTCGGGCTACCAGCCCCGCCCTCCTGTGAGGCCCCTCCATGTTGTGCTGTCCCTGGGCCCCATGGTTCTCGGCCTGGGGGCCCGGCTCCTGCCGCCGGCTCCTCCCGGGGGAGGAGGAGGAACTTGAGCTGGCCGCCGGTGTCCTGTGCCTAGGAGTTTAATATTTCGAGCCCCGGCAGGACTGCTTCCATCTGCTGCCGGCGGGCCCTGCTCCTATTTGTTACCAAACGCCGGGCCCGGCCCCACCGAGTGGGCTCTGGGGGCCTGCGGCTTGGGCATGACATCCTGGGGCCCGCAGACGGGGCAGGATGGAGGAGGGCCCTGTGGGCAGCTCCAGAGAGAGAGGGTCATTGACCCCCGACTCAGTGCAGCCTCGAGCTAGCTCTGAATCACTGTAAAACGGGGTGACATCATTTGGTGCTGAATTCCTGGTGTTGGCATGTGACAGCCACCTGGCTTTAGCACCTCATACATGCCCTTGGGGCCCTGGCCTGGGGTGGGCAGGACCATCTAGGTGCCCAGCAAGCCGAGACGAGATGATGGCTCTGGAGAAAGGCCCCAGCCGACGGCAGAAGCTGCCGGGAGCAGAAGGTGGGGGCCCCCAGTGCGGCCTTACTTCTGCTTTTATGTGGAACCACCAATTGAGAGGGGGTTAGTGCTCTGTTCCCTGAGAAGGCACCTTCTGACCCTGCTGGCTGCCTCCGAGGTTCCTGGAGCCCCCGAGGGTGCTAGCTGGGGTCTGGTCCCTGGGTGGGGTGGGGAGGGGATGGATGGGGCCTGGAGTGCCAGTCTTTAGACACAGTGGCTCTGGGTTGCTGTGGGCAGCCTGACTCGGCTCTCCCGGGGTCCTTGTGGCCTGTGCCTGTCTTCTGATGAGAGGCAGCCCCCATCTCGTGGAGCCTCTGGAGGGCTGATAGCATGTTCTGCTAACCCGCTCAGGCCTGACAGCCCCCTGTGCCCCTTGGTCCCACTGGAGGCCTGGTGGCTGGGCAGCGTGGTGGGGGGCAGCAGGGCCCTGGTTGACATGCCTCCTGCTCCTAGATGAAGATTTCCTTTAACGACAAGAGCCTGCACACCACCTTCGAATACCCCTCCGAGAGCTCCCTGGTGCAGGAGGCCGAGGCCGAGGCCGGGTCGGAGTCTGAGGCAGAGGCCCAGGTGGAGGGGGATGCGGAGGAAGAGGAGGAGGGGCCCAGCCTGAATGGGGTGGCGGAGCAGCCCTTCATGCTCTTCCTGCCCCGGGCCACCTTCGTAAGCAGCGTGGC
>NW_011888938.1:574269-576518 GCF_000151845.1 Pteropus vampyrus
GCGGAGGAAGAGGAGGAGGGGCCCAGCCTGAATGGGGTGGCGGAGCAGCCCTTCATGCTCTTCCTGCCCCGGGCCACCTTCGTAAGCAGCGTGGCGCCCGAGAGCCCTCGGCTGCCAGACAGCCGCTCAGGTGAGTGTGCCCATCTGTCCGGGCAGCCTGGGCCAGGGTCTGTGCCCTCACATACCCACATGTGTGCCCCTTGGCCTGCAGGCCTGTCCAGCTACACTCCAAAGCACTCCGTGGCCTTCAGCAAGTGGCCGGAGCAGACGCTGGAGCCAGCTCCAAATGAGGTGGAGCCTGCACAGAAGGAGGTCATGGTGAGTGGGGCTCCGGCCCGGGTGGAGGGGGGTCTCTAACACCTGAACGAGCCCCCATCGGTTACCTTCCCGCCCTTCAGCTCACCCCCGCCAGTCCCAAGGACCTCTCGGACTTCCGCAGTGAGCCAGCCCTCTACTTCTGACTGCAGCCCTGCCAGGACAACCCACCTCTGCCCTGCCAGACTCAGGCCCCATAACCCATCCTCCCTCCCTCCCTCGGGCCTCAAAATCGGGCTGGTGTTCGGGCCCCAAGCCCGGGGCACCTGGAGCGCTGTCCCTTGGGGCCATCTGGGTCTCCCTCTCCAGCTCTGGTTGGGAGGCACCGCTTGTGGAGGGACAGAGTCCTGCTGGATGCCATCCCCAGCACCTGTCGAGCGTGTCCGGAGTGAGGGACTGGCTCGGCAGCCTGTCTGTCCTCTGCGGGCCTGCAACCCCTCCCAGCACACCCGCCCCTGGCTGAGCTCAGCCTGCCCCCTTTGTGATGAATGGGTCTTTTCTGACGACGGACTCAATAAACAGCACTGGACGAAGCCGCCTCCTTGCGTGGTCCTTAGCCTAAGAAGGGGGTGCAGGGGTGGAGACTGTGGGGCTCCCCCAAAGCACTGGCAGCAGCGAACAGCCCACACAGGGTGTGACGGGGACCCAGAGTCTGTGCTCAGAGGTAAAGGAGGTGGCCCTGGGCGGCACCTCCACCTTGCAGCTCCAGTGGTCCAGGTTCACCCCCCACGGCCCCAGTTGCCCTCCCAGCCACCCCCCTGCCCAGAGAGGGACCTCCCGGTGTCTGGTGTAGCCCCCTCCCGCCCAGGGCTGGCACACTGGTAGCTGCAGTGGGAGGTGGGACACTGGCCTGCTCTCTGGGGCCTGGAACTGTGCTCAGGGGCCTGGACACAGCAGGAGGGGTGAGTGCTACGGCTGTTGGGTCTGGTTTCCCTGAGGGGCCAAGAGCCTGGGAGGGGTAAAGGGTAGGGCAGGAGCTGGGAAGAGCCTCGGGGATCTGGTCTCCTGTTCGGCTTGGAAAACTCCAACCCATGAGAACTTGCAAGTTCCCTCGGGCAGCTAGCGGCTGGCAGGGAAACCCAGTGGGTCCTGGGAGGTGATGAGGGGTGGCAGGATAGAGCTTCCCGCTCAGTGGCAGCCTGAGCCAGGGCTGTTCACAGCCCAGACATAGAGTGTGAGCTCGTCCGTCCTGGGGAGTCCAGGCTGGGGAGAGAGAAGGAGCCACTGGGGTATTTTCCTAGGGAGTAGCCCGGTGTCGACGTACATTCTCAACCAGTGCATACTGTCACACACGCCCAGGCCACCCAGAAAGCCGGAAGTGGGCACGCTTGCGTGTGGCCAGGGGGAGCAGGAAGCAGTGGTGCCATCAGGCCGAGCAGAATTTGGAACCACGCAGCTGGGGCACAGCGCTGGCTGATGGACCCACGCCCAGGAAGGACAGCTCCCTGGGCCAGGCCTTGTGCTAGACACCAGGGGGTAGTAAAGACCAGGACCAGCAGGCAGAGGCCCCCAGCAAAGGATGGGCTGTGTGTGCCGGAGTCAGGGGGCCACACTGCACTGAGGAGAGGCTCAAGTTTTGGGAACAGATATCTGGCAGCCAAAGTCTCCCAAAAGAATAAGGGCAGCAGGCGGGCCTGGACCTTCACAAAGACAACCTTTATTAACACAGGCCTCCAAGGCTCCGAGGTGAGGGAAGGCCCCAGCCCCTCCCCCACTTGCCTGGCCTGGGCACCTGCTGGCAGAGGGACAACATGAGGGGACTCCCATGATGCTAAGGCTAGAAGCAGGGCCTTCCCACAGCCCAGGAGGTGTGGGAGCTTCAGAGAGTCCCCAAGTGGAGCTGACCCAGAACCCGCCCTCCCTACTGCCTGCGTGAGCACATGGCTAGGCTCCCCACCTGGTGGGCTGTACCCCAGGGCTTTTCTTGTCATCCA
>NW_011888938.1:576568-578232 GCF_000151845.1 Pteropus vampyrus
TAGCGGCTGGCAGGGAAACCCAGTGGGTCCTGGGAGGTGATGAGGGGTGGCAGGATAGAGCTTCCCGCTCAGTGGCAGCCTGAGCCAGGGCTGTTCACAGCCCAGACATAGAGTGTGAGCTCGTCCGTCCTGGGGAGTCCAGGCTGGGGAGAGAGAAGGAGCCACTGGGGTATTTTCCTAGGGAGTAGCCCGGTGTCTGGATGTACATTCTCAACCAGTGCATACTGTCACACACGCCCAGGCCACCCAGAAAGCCGGAAGTGGGCACGCTTGCGTGTGGCCAGGGGGAGCAGGAAGCAGTGGTGCCATCAGGCCGAGCAGAATTTGGAACCACGCAGCTGGGGCACAGCGCTGGCTGAGGGACCCACGCCCAGGAAGGACAGCTCCCTGGGCCAGGCCTTGTGCTAGACACCAGGGGGTAGTAAAGACCAGGACCAGCAGGCAGAGGCCCCCAGCAAAGGATGGGCTGTGTGTGCCGGAGTCAGGGGGCCACACTGCACTGAGGAGAGGCTCAAGTTTTGGGAACAGATATCTGGCAGCCAAAGTCTCCCAAAAGAATAAGGGCAGCAGGCGGGCCTGGACCTTCACAAAGACAACCTTTATTAACACAGGCCTCCAAGGCTCCGAGGTGAGGGAAGGCCCCAGCCCCTCCCCCACTTGCCTGGCCTGGGCAGCTGCTGGCAGAGGGACAACATGAGGGGACTCCCATGATGCTAAGGCTAGAAGCAGGGCCTTCCCACAGCCCAGGAGGTGTGGGAGCTTCAGAGAGTCCCCAAGTGGAGCTGACCCAGAACCCGCCCTCCCTACTGCCTGCGTGAGCACATGGCTAGGCTCCCCACCTGGTGGGCTGTACCCCAGGGCTTTTCTTGTCATCCAGGGGCAGTGGAGGTTGGCAGCTGTCTCCCGTGGCTCCCAAGACAGTGAGAAAAGGCAGCTACTGCCATGAAGAACAAAGAAGCTTTCGAGACAGACTTGCTAGGGGCCGAGCCGTTGGTGGGCGCAATGGAGAGAGGCCTCGCCCCACCCGGGGCCGCGTCAGCTGTCCTTGCCGCCACTGCTCTTCTGCTCTGAGGCGGTGGCCTTGGTCAGGTTCCCAGCTTCCCTCTTCAGGACACTAAGCAGAGTCTGTGAGCTCTCCAGGATCTGAGCACGAAGACATAAAATGATGTCACTGTTCCCCCTGTGGGAATCCCCCACAGCCCGGCCCCCGTCACATGCCAAGCCAGGGCCAGGCCATCAGGGCAGTGGGACTGGGGCAGCCGAGAGGAAGCCCCCGAGGGAAGGGGAAGACAGGGTTGGCAGGGCCCGCTATCCCGCGAGTCTAACCGAAAGCCCTTTCCTGGCACCCTGCAAAGCCAGGGTAGCTGCCACTCTGCTGCTCACGGTCTGGAACAAGCCACACAGTACTGAGTACGGTGCAAAAAACAGGCTCAGGGACACACCAGGCCCCGATGACAGCAGTGCCGTCACTCCCTGGTGGGCATGGCCACACCACACCTGCCACTTCTGCCTGTGGGAGCGCCAGGCCGGAAACCCCACCCCCCCCACCCCCGCCTCGAGCCTCACCTTGAGGTAGGCAGCCTCTGTCTCTGCGATGGTCCGGTCGAATTCGTTTCGAGAGGCGATCTTGCGGGCCAGGTTCTCATTGACTCGGGCCAGTTTCT
>NW_011888938.1:579097-594845 GCF_000151845.1 Pteropus vampyrus
CGGGCCGACGCAGCAGCTGCTGGCGGCCTGGAATACCGTGAGCACCGGGCTGGTGCCGCCGACCGCGCTGGGACTGGTGAGGCCTGAGCGCGGTTCCCGCGGCCCGGCGCCCTTCGTTGGGGCGTGCACCCTCCGGTTCCTCCGGCTCCGTGCGTCGCCCGCCTCAGTCCCGCCTCGTTCGGCCCCCGCGGCAGCCCTCCCCTCGTGTCGGCCCCGCGTCCCTGCGCTCCGGATGAGGAGCAGCGGGGTTCCGCGGCCTCCCCTCCGGTCCGGCCCTTCCCGCCCTCCTCACCTCTGCGCCGCTCGCCCTTTCCTCACGGTTTCCTGCACCCCAGGCGTCCTCCCGGACCAGCGGGGCGGTCCCGCCGAAGGAGGAGGAGCTGCGGGCGGCGGTGGAGGTTCTGAGGGGCCACGGCCTGCACTCCGTCCTGGAGGAGTGGTTCGTGGAGGTGCTGCAGAGCGACCTGCAGGCCAACATCTCCCTGGAGTTCTGGAACGCCATCTCCCAGCGCGAGAACTGTGCCGACGAGCCCCAGTGCCTTCTGCTGCTCCTGGACGCTTTCGGCCTGCTGGAGAGCCGCCTGGATCCCTACCTGCGCAGCCTGGAGCTCCTGGAGAAATGGACTCGCCTGGGCTTGCTGATGGGCACTGGCGCCCAGGGGCTGCGGGAGAAGGTGCACACCACCGTGCGGGGTGTACTGTTCTTCTCCACTCCCAGAGCCTTCCAGGAGATGGTCCAGCGCCTCTACGGCCGCTTTTTGAGGGTCTACATGCAGAGTAAGAGGAAGGGGGAAGGGGGCACAGATCCGGAACTGGAGGGGGACTTGGACAGCAGGTACGCCCGCCGCCGGTACTACCGGCTCCTGCAGAGCCCACTGTGTGCGGGATGTGGCAGTGACAAGCAGCAGTGCTGGTGCCGCCAAGCGCTGGAGCGGTTCCACCAGCTCAGCCAGGTCCTGTGAGTACTCACGCCCACGTGGCCGTGCCCCTGTTCGTCCTGCGTCCCACTGCTCCCCAGGGTCCAGCTGGCCTCTGCGGAGAGCTGGTGAGCTGGCCGGGGTCTCTACCTGTCCTAATAGCCGTGGCCATGACAGAGGGGTCCCCGGGATCCTTGTGCTGTGAGTTAACACCTTTTGTCCTGGGCACAAGCTTGTCTGTCACTCACACTAGCTCAGGGTCTTGTGCTTTGCTCGCGGTAAGATCCTTCCTGATTCTGTTTCCTGGGCCGTGCTGCATTCGGCTGTGCCTTCTGCAGCCTCCGGGGAGAGCGGTGTTCACCCCGGAATTGCAAAGGGCGGGCGTGCTGTTTCTGCTCTCTAGAATGAGTTGGAGGTTAGGCCAGTGTGCTGGGCAAGCAGACCCCTCTCCGGCTCCTAAAGAGGGGAGGATTCTGTTGTGTCGTCGTTGGCGCCAGAGCCAGGTCTTCCTGTGCTGGCTGTCCGCTCTCCTCGGCCTCTACGACAGTTTTGCCACGTCAAGTGCCGTGGCAGCAGTGCAGCTGTTAGGGAGAGAGTCTTGTAGCTGAACTTAGGGAGCAGTCCCATTGCCAGCAGGGTCAAGGCGACCTGAACGGTCTCTCCTAGGACAGATGAGGCCCGGGAAGGGAGAGGCAGGCGAGCACAGGACCCCCTGGACCCTGCGCGCTTCGTTGGGGCTGGCTCCCTCCTTCAGCCCAGGTGACGGTTACACAGAAACGTCGCTTTACATCTCCTCCTGCGTCCCTTTGCCATTGCAGACCAGGGTTTGCATTGGAAGGCGGCAGCAGTGGCGTCTCTACGTACGTGGCCGGGGTGAAGGGGTACAGCCGTCGTTTCAGAGCCGCCTCTAGGAGACGAGGCTTCGGCTCCTGAGAGCCACACATGCTGCTCACACAGCGAAGCCCAGTGTCCCAACCCAGGCAGAGAGGCCAGCTGGGGACGGCGGGCAGTGCCTTGCCATCCTCCATCCTCCCAGTACCTTTCCCTCGAGGCCCTGGGCGCAGTGTGCCTCTGTGGGGAGCCGCGGGGGGTCTGCGCCGGGCGGGGGTGGGGCGTGCTCCTCAGGAGGCTGTCCCCCAGACACAGGCTCAGTCTGCTGGAGCGCGTCAGTGCCGAGGCCGTGACCACCACCCTGCACCAGGTCACCCGGGAGAGGATGGAGGACCGCTGCCGGGGCGAGTACGAGCGCTCCTTCCTGCGCGAGTTCCACAAGGTGAGGACGGGCCCCTCGGGCCGTGGCCCCTGGGCACTGGGGAGTTCGTTTCTGGCAGGCCTGACGTCCTGGCTTTAGAGGTGGCCAGGATGTGGAGGCCTGGGTGGAGCGGGATCTCAGCGGTGGTTCCAGATGTCTTGGTGCTGGGTGGAAGCCAGTCCTTAAGGGCCCTCTTCCCTGGTGACAGCAAGAAACAGCCCTGACACGCTCAGCACGGTCTGTGTGGGATCACGGGGCGGGAGGCCATGCTGAGGTCTGGTGCGTCACAGTGAGGGGCCTCGGGGCGCCCATGCTGTTGGGGTGTGGCTCAGGCTTTGCTCTGGACTCCCCAGAGTCACGGATGAGCTGGGCCCGACCATGGGGCCGCCCAACCGCTTGCACTTCCCGCGGGTCCTCCCCGTTTTCTAGCGTCTGCTTCCTGAGGATGGAGACTGGCTGCCGTGGGGCGTTCAAAGCGAGTGTCCCCACAGCAGTGCTCTGGAGTGGGTGGGGGCCCAGAGGCCGGTTTGGGATGACCGTGCACCTCCAGGTTGCAAGGTGTCCAGACGGTCTGGGGTGGGGACGTGCGCGTCCGTGAGCCCGTGTGGCGCTCCCTCTTAGTAGGTTTACGTGCACGTGCTCTAGAAATGTCCTCCCTGTCCTCTGAGTTGTCGGCACGAGGGCTCGTCACTTGTGCAGTCCCCGGGGTGTGTCTGTCTTTGGGGAGCGGTGGGGGGGGGCGAGCACAGGCTCTGTGCCCTACGTCAGGCTTCTGTTGCACGTGTGAGGTTCACGGTGGGCATCGATGGAGGGCCTGGCACGCCCCTTTGGGCCCATCGTCCTACGGACGCAGCTGTGCCTCTGGCCTCTGGAGCAGGTGGCCTTGGGACTCCCAGGGCCCAGGCAACAGGGTGGTAGCATGCAGCCCCTCCCCTGCTCCGTTCTAGGTCAGACTGGAGCTCAGCCCTGCCCCCTACACCTGTGCTCTCCCGACAGTGGATCGAGAGGGTGGTCGGCTGGCTGGGCAAGGTGTTCCTGCAGGACGGCCCCGCCAGGCCCGCGTCCCCCGAGGCCAGCAGCACGCTGCGGCGCTGGCGCTGCCACGTGCAGAGGTTCTTCTATCGCGTGTACGCCAGCCTGCGCATCGAGGAGCTCTTCAGCATCATCCGAGGTGGCTGCCCGCTGGCCCTCCTCCCTGGGCTGTGCTGTCCTGAGCGGAGCTGGGCCCCTCCCCCAGTGTCTGAATCAGCGCAGCTGTGGGGGGTGCCGGACGGCGCCCCTGAGTGTCCGCCCCTGCCCCCTCAGCTTCACGTCCCTGCTCTGGACTGGCCCCTTGGGCGTCGCTGTCTGCCCACCCTGTAGGGCGGTTGTGGTCAGACACGTGGGCAGGAAAGGTATCAGGGCAACGGCTGCTGCCCTCCGGTGCTGCCAGCTGCGGGCTCCCTCGCATGTCCCGGCTGTGCCCGTGTGAGGACGGCCTTCTCCCTGCAGACTTCCCAGACTCCCGGCCGGCCGTCGAGGACCTTAAGTACTGCCTGGAGAGGACCGACCAGAGGCAGCAGCTGCTGGTGTCCCTGAAGGCCGCCTTGGAGACGCGGCTCCTCCACCCAGGTCCGGTGGCCACGCACCGTGCTCCCTTGGGCCCCAGATCCAGCCCACTCGCGGGTCTGGGTGGAGTGGGTTGAGGGTTGAGAAGCGTGCTGTGGCCTAGGGGTTTGGGGGCCTCTGCTCCACCCTCTGTAGGGCACTGGGGGAACTCACGGGTTTGGCCTGGGGGTGGGGTGCCGCGCAGGCACCTGACAAAGACGCTGGCTGAGGAGAGGGCTTGTTCTGGAGGAGGCCCAGAGTGGGTGGAGGAGGGGAGAGGGAGCAGCTCCCTGTAGGTCACACTGGTGTCCTGGGGAGTGAGGTCTCAGGGGCACCTGAGGACCACCTGGCCAGCACGTGGCTGCCTCCGTGACTGTGTTGTCCCGGGCGCTGCCGTCATGGCCGGCCTCCTCTCTCGGCTGTAGGTGTCAACACATGTGATATCATCACTCTCTACATCTCTGCCATCAAGGCACTGCGCGTCCTGGATCCCTCCATGGTCATCCTGGAGGTGGCTTGTGAGCCCATTCGCCGATACCTGAGGTGCGTGTCGCAGGCGGCTCCCCAACCACTCAGCCATGGTGCTGGTCTCCTAGCTCCGCTCGTGCAGCCAAGCTCCCATGAGTCCTAGTGGGACACCAGGGTTGCTCTGTCCCTCCTACTAGGCCGAGTGGCCCGGCCTGGACGGGCGACTTTCTCTTGATGATGCTGGCCTCTGTCCTTGCTGCTCAGTGTCACCACGCCCCCGCCCCCTCCCTGTCCTGGCACAGTGGCACCCTCGCTCAGCTAGGCCTCAGCTAGGCCGACAGGGTGGCACAGGGCCCTGTGCTCAGCGTTTTCTGTGACAGGAGTGGAGGCTGCATTGGAGAGCGGGTTGGAGCCAGCACAGTGGCACAGTTGTCCTCAGTCCCTTGGGGGCAGTGGGGGCTGCAGGCTGGGGCTGCAGGGGCACCTGGAGCTGCGCTGACTCGCACTGGCCTCCCCTCAGCCACGCACAGCCTGGCCCTGGGTCCTTCCGGTCATTGCGGCTCCTGCTGCTCCCCGGAAGTGGTGGTGGTCAGCTTCTCTTTCTCCTCCTTTTTTGAGGAAAAGCTTGACGGGCCTGTTTTGGGCCTGTGGCCGAGGCACTGGCTCCTGGGGGGGGCCTGGGGTCATGAGGTCAGCCGGGCGGGCACTGAGACCCACATCACAGGACTCGGGAGGACACGGTGCGGCAGATCGTGGCCGGGCTGACGGGGGACTCGGACGGGACGGGGGACTTGGCTGTCGAGCTGTCCAAGACAGACCCAGCGAGCCTGGAGACCGGCCAGGACAGCGAGGATGACTCCGGCGAGCCCGAGGACTGGGTCCCCGACCCCGTGGACGCCGACCCAGGTCTGCGCTGCCAGGCCCACCGGGCTCTGCACTGGAGGGTCCAGCCGGTGGACACTCTGGTCTCCCAGTGGTCGCCCCATGTGCCCTGGGGCTTGAGGGGGTCAGGGGTCAGAGGTCAGCATCCCACCTTCCCACCTCCTAGAGTACTTCAGCTGGCTAGGGTGGGCTGTCATGTGCCGTGTCCCTCCGGGCCTGTAAGAGGGCAGCCTGGGCACTCCTGACCCACTCGGCACCCAGCCCCAGGCCCCGTGGGCTCAGCAGGTGGCACAGGCGCCGCCTCTGTCCCCACGAGGTGCCAGTGGCACTCTTCTCTGTGCTGTGCAGGCAAGTCCAGCTCCAAGCGGCGCTCCTCGGACATCATCAGCCTGCTGGTCAGCATCTACGGCAGCAAGGACCTGTTCATCAACGAGTACCGCTCGCTGCTGGCTGACCGCTTGCTACACCAGTTCAGCTTCAGCCCTGAGCGGTGAGGCTGGGCTCCAGGCCACAGCGCCACTCTCTGAGGCCACCCTTTGGGCCCCAGTGTGCGTCTGCCAGCTGGGTCCCCTCAGGCCATACAGGCACTGCCTTGTGCCCCCTGCTGCCCGGGGAGGCCCAGGAATGGGGGGAAGCAGGTCCCTGGACTCTGGGCCTCGGCTGGGACGGAGCTGGCCCAGGACCCTGACGGCCGGACCTATGCTTCCTGCCACCTGCTGGCCAGGGGGCGGCCCTGCATGGGGACTGCGGGCGCTCTGCCCCAGGGGCCTGCGACTCGCTCCTCCCCGCAGGGAGATCCGCAACGTGGAGCTGCTGAAGCTGCGCTTCGGAGAGGCCCCGATGCACTTCTGCGAGGTCATGCTGAAGGTGGGCACCGCCAGCCCTGCCCCGCCCCACACAGCACGCCCTGGCCGTCGCCTGACCCCGGCTTCTCCCCCAGGATATGGCAGACTCCCGCCGCATCAACGCCAACATCCGTGAGGAGGACGAGAAGCGGCCCGCGGACGAGCAGCCGCCGTTCGGGGTCTACGCCGTCATCCTGTCCAGCGAGTTCTGGCCCCCCTTCAAGGACGAGAAGCTGGAGGTCCCCGAGGACATCAGGGAAGCCCTGGAGGTCTACTGCAAGAAGTATGAGAAGCTGAAGGTACTGCCACCTCCCTGCGGAAGGACCGCACTGCTCAGGCTAAGCCCGGCGGCGCCCGAGCAGCTGGGGGGGTTCACATGCAGGCCCCTCCTGGCGTCCTGTGGGGTCTCCACACTGGGACGGAGGGTCCACCTGTACTCTGCTCCCCCGGCACGTGCGCATGTCCTTGTGTCACCTGTGCTGTCCTCACAGCCCTGACCCTCTGGGCTTTCTCTTCCACTGTCCACTCTCTGGCCTCCCAGAACCAGGGCGTGGGGGGTGGCATTGGCCCCAGGGAGTCAGGCTGCGTCTGCTGTGGGCACATGCCCAGGAGCTGCCTCTGGGAAGTCTGCAGGTTGCTTTGGAGGCGTTTGACCTCGGTGACCCTACCCTGCCTTGCCCCGGCTGACACCCCTGGAAGCTGTTTCCCTGAACTCAGGGTTCTGGGGACCAGGACTATTCTGCCCACTGTCTGGTCCCTGGGGGTGTGGGGCTGGGCGAGGAGGAGACAGACAGGAGGTGCAGACTGGCCGGGTTAGCCTGAGGGCCAAGTCAGGAGATGCTTCAGGTGGCAGGGGGTGGTGGGTGGAGCCTGTGGTGGGCAGGGCTTGGTGGCACAGAGGACGCTTCCTTTCAGGTGACGGTTTAGTCGAGACTTGGCAGGAGAAAGGAGGGAGTTGTGATACCTGCCACAGGTTTCTGGGGATAGGTAGAGAAGTGGGTTCTGGGGCTGATGAGTGGGTCGAGAGGCCTGCGAGGCCGTGGTGTAGCCCAGCGAGCACTTAGCCTCAGGGGACACCGGGCACCCAAGCTGAGGATGAGTAGAGCAGGTGTCTGGGGTGTAGACCCTGAGCCCTGGGAGCACCTGGGCCTCAGACACAGAGGGCACCAGGGCTCCCGGAACCTCCACATGCAGCCCAGGTGGGGGCAGGTGGGGGCAGGTGGGGCTGGGTTGGGGACCAAGCAGGAGTGATGGTGGCTCCCCCAGGGCTCTGCCTGAATTGCTGTTGGGCCAGGAGCCTAGTTCCCGAGGGACAAGGGCTTGGTGTTGGCCAGCCAGTCCTCAGAGGGGCTTTCCTTCCAGAGGCGGTGCGGGCAGGGGCCCTGGAGGCCAGGAGGGGCCGTGTTCGGGGCAGCCCTGCATGGGGCAGTGTGCCGTCTGTGTGGCCCCCACTGGGCTGCTGGCCGCCGCATGCTTCCTGCTAGTGCCAGGCCGCACCTCGCGCCCACCTCTCCCTGGTCGAGGGCATCTGTATCTGTGTGCTGGGCGCCTTGCCCCATCCCTCCTGGCTGCCGTGGAGGTGAGCGGCCTTCCTCGCTGCTCAGGTCTGTGTGCCTGATGTTAAGGCCACGTGTTGGGGCACTGTTTCTGAACTCCCACTGGACACTGGAGTGGCTGGAGCGGGCCCCAAGGCTGCACCGAGGGGATAGGCCTGTGGCCACAGTACCCCTGGCTCCCACCAGCTGAGTTTCTGGCCCCAGGACTACTGGACATGGGCGGGTGGCCTCACAGCCCATGCTGCCCTGGCCTGTGCTGTCTGCGCTGGGCCTTGTCCTTGCCCTGCTGCGGTAGGTGCCAGCCATGGAGGCCACGGCCTTGGAGCCCGAGAGCCAGGCCGCGGCTCTGCTGCTCGCCGCCTCAGTGTCCACTTTGTTTCTGCGAACGGGGTTGCGTGCTGCCTCCCCCTTAGGAGATGGGGAGAGGGCAGAAGGACTCAGCAGCGCTTGGCCCAGAGTGGCTGAGTGAGGAGTCTGCAAAGGAGGGCTTAGCGCCAGCGTTTACTGTCTCAGCTGCAAGTCCAAAATCGAGGTGTTGTAGGGCTGTGCTCCCTCGGAGGGCTCCAGGGGAGGGTTCTTCCTGCCTCCCGTAGCTTCTCGTGGCTCCCAGGCATCCTGGGCTGGTAGGTGCGCCCTTCCAACCTCTGCCTCTGTCACGTGGCTTCCGTGTCTCCATCCAAACGTCCCTCCTACAAGGTCGCCAGGCATGTTGGTTTGGGAGCTGACTCTACTCCGGTGTGATCTCTTCTTAACTATGTCTAATGACCTGACTTCCGAATACAGCCCCCCTGGGAGGTGTTGGGCGTGAGGGTGTAACGTCTCTTGGGAGATCACTATTCAGCCTGTAAGAGTCCGCCTTCCGGACCCCCGGACTCATGTCCTTCCCACGCAAAACATGTTCAGTCGATTCCAACATTTCCAAACGTCTTAACCCTCCGGCATCAATGCTGAGTTCAAAATCTCTGCTAAATATCAACTCAGAAGTCCCAAATCTCCAATGAAAAAAAGTCCCAAACCTCAGCATCTAAAGAGCATCGAGTCAGGCGAGGGTGAGATGTGGGTCTGATGCATCCTGGGGCACGAGTCCTTCGGCTCTGAGCCTGTGGAACCAGACACTAGTTGTCTTTCAAGCAGATAGCTCTGAGAAGGGTATCGGGCAGACACCCCGGCAAGGCTGAGACCCCAGCAGGAAGCCCCACCCGATCTTGAGGCCTGAGGAGGACCTCGCCTGGTGCTGCCTTCTTGGCCTGCTTCGGTGGCCGCATGTGCGGGCCAGGGCTCCTCGCCAAGGTCCTGCCTGCAGACTCCCACTCCCATGTGGCTGTCCCCTGTGCAGTCAGGCCGGCAGCGTGTCCAGTAGCAAAAAATTATCAAAAACAGTGTCGGCCTCCACACACAGCGTCCAGGCCACGAGGCACAGGCCCTCCCGTCCACTCCGGACAATCCGTCTCTGTGCTGGCCTCAAAGAGTGGCTGGCCCCACTGTCACCCAGCTCCTCTCTTTGGCTACACTCTTGGCTTTGTCTCCAGAGCACAGAGACATGTCCAGATTACCCAGTGCTGGGTCTTCGCAGCAGGAGAAAGGTCGCACCTCCTGTTCTGCTCGGAAATCTCAGCTAAACATCCAGGGTCATCACTTGTAGGTTCTGCTTGTCACCCGACAGAACCCAGCTCATCGGGGTCTTGGCCATCTTATCACAAGGATTGCCTTTTGTCCACGTTCCTGAGTGAGGAGTGCCACAAAGGAGGGCTTAGAACCAGCGTTTCCACAGACCTCACCAGAATGGCCTTTACCGTCTGCGTTTCTAACACCTGTCTCTCCAAGGCCTTCCAGGCTTTTCTGAGCATGCAGCGCAAAGCTCCCAACCTCTGTTCATCACCCAGCTCTGTGGCCACTCCCACATTTCAGGTGTCACAGCAGCATCCCTTCCTGGAACCAGAGTCTGCTTCCTATGACTGCCGTAACCGAGCACCGCAGACCAGGGTCTTGTCTCAGTTCTGGAGGCTGGAGCCTAAGCACGCCGTCAGCAGGGCCCTGACCCCTCTGCGAGCTGGAGGAGGGCCTTCTCGCCTCCGGCGTCCAGTGCCGGTCCACCCCGGCGCTGCTTGTGGCCGCGTCCCCGCAGTCCCTGCCCCCGTCTCCATAGGGCTTCTTCCTGTGTCCACCTTCACGGTGTGTGTGTCTCTTCTGAGGATGCTGGTCGCGTCGCATCACATCAGGGCCCGCTCTCCTCCAGGCCGACCTCTTAGCCGGGTCTGCCAGGGCAGGTCACGCTCGGAGGTTCTGGGGGTGAAGACATGGTCATTTTTTCCTCGCTGTTAGGGCCTCACTGTCCGGTTGTGGTGGCTGTGGGTGGGAACCGGTGCCCCCCTGTACTCACCCTGCTGCCGCCCACCCACCGCTGCACTGGGGGAGCAGGTCAGGGGGCTCTGCCCTCACCCAGTGCCAGGTAGCGGAGCCACGTTCACCTGGCCCGCTGGGCAGCCTGTGCTGACCCTAGCCCTCCCCAGGCCATGCGGACCCTCAGCTGGAAGCACACCCTGGGCCTGGTGACCATGGATGTGGAGCTGGCTGACCGCACCCTGTCCGTGGCAGTGACGCCAGTGCAAGCAGTGGTCCTGCTGTATTTCCAGGACCAAGGTGAGCCCACTGGCCCCAGCCACAGTCCCGGGCTGTGCGGGGCACTGCTGCCGTGCGTGCCGCAGGGCTGGGCAGGACCGGGCCGCCCCTCCCATCCCCTTCCCCAAGGGGCCTGGCGGGCTGATGAGGCAGGGGGCGGCGCAGCCTGGTCCAGTTGGCCTAGTGTGCCCGCCGCCCACACAGCCAGCTGGACCCTGGAGGAGCTGAGCAAGGTGGTGAAGATGCCGGTGGCGCTGCTGCGGCGGCGGATGTCGGTGTGGCTGCAGCAGGGCGTGCTGCGGGAGGAGCCTGCCGGCACCTTCTCCGTGGTGGAGGAGGAGCGGCCGCAGGACCGCGACAGCATGGTCCTCATCGACAGCGACGACGAGAGCGACTCGGGCATGGCCTCCCAGGCCGACCAGAAGGAGGAGGAGCTGCTGGTGCGCCCACGGGGAGAGGGAATGTGGGGCTTGGGGTGGCAGCGGAGGCGGCCTGACTGACCATGCGGCTGTCCCCCCAGCTCTTCTGGACGTACATCCAGGCCATGCTGACCAACCTGGAGAGCCTGTCGCTGGAGCGCATCTACAGCATGCTGCGCATGTTCGTGGTGACCGGCCCCGCGCTGGCCGAGATCGACTTGCAGGAGCTGCAGGGCTTCCTGCAGAAGAAGGTGCGCGACCAGCAGCTCATCTACGCGGCCGGCGTCTACCGCCTGCCCAGGAACTGCAGCTGAAGGCCGCGGCCCCGCAGGGCAAGGCCTCAGGCGCCCCCACGCCCCTGGCCGCCCCCCCAGCCCCGTGCCCCTGCCCACCTCCCAGAGTGCAGAGTAAAACGGATGGTTCTTCATCTCAGCCCTGCCCTGTTGGCTCTGTGGGCCCCTCATGGTCACGTGGTCCAGGTTCTTCTTCCAGACCAGCCTCTTGTCCGCCTGGCAGGGTCTGGCTCCTGGGAGCAGGTGAGGGGTGCTGCAGCAGAGGCCAGGCCCAGCCCTGAGGGAGTTCTGGCGCATGGGCAACCCTGAGCCTCACAGCTCGGGCGGAGTGAGCCCCAGTGGGGGGGCTCTCCCCAAGCCTCTCGTGGGCCTCCAGCTCCAGCCCCACTCCACTGGCCTCAGAAAGAACTCGGGTCATCTCCCATGCCCGGCCTGAGGGCCAGCCCCAGGTGCTGGGCCGGGAGCCCCAGAGCTGCTGCCACACAGGGTTCCATCAGGACGTGAGGCGCACAGGCAGCGAGCACCATGCTAAGCCAGGAACTTCCTGCGTTCCCAGCAGCGAGGGCTGCCTGGGATTCACCTTCGTGGCAAGAGGTGGGCGCTTGTCCACCTGTCCCTCACTTGGGTTGGGTGGCCACAGTGTTTGGGGCTTGCGACGAGGTTTGCTTTCAGGCAGGCCATTTACCTCCCCGCACCAGAGGTGTGGCCAGGCGCGCCTGGGGCTCGGAGCTCGCGGCCCCCGGGCCTTGCTGAGCCCGGCGCAGCTCCTCGCCTGCCCGGGCTCCAGGCCTTAGAGCTGCGCGGGCGTCAGGCAGGAGCCACCGTAGCCTGGTGGCGCTGTCCCCACAGGCAACAAAGGCTTTGTGGAGGGAGCGCCTCTGCTGTCCAGGCCTGGAGCCCTGCCCGCTGCCCCACGCCCCAAGGTCCCTGCAGGCCGCCTTCCCCCTCAGCCGGCTGGTTCCTGCGGGGCCCTGAGTGGCAGCCCCTTCTCTCTCCTGAGCATGCTGTTCTTGCCCCGGGCTGGACGGAGGGAGGTGTAGCAATGAGGCGCGGCTTCGCAGCTTCGAAGATTCAAGGGGTCTGACAAGCCGATAGCCCTGTCCCTTGGTCCCATGGCCGCCGTGGTAGCAGGCTGAGGGACTTCCCGCTGTCCTCCGGGCTTTGGTGGGGCCGCAGAGGCCCCGACACTGACACCTGCTATTCCTTCCAGGCTGGGGCCCCGCTTGGCACCAGGCTGGGTGTGCCTGTGTCATCCTAACCAGGATGCAAACCTGCTGGACTGGCCTGGCAGGATGTCAGCGTCAGCCCCAGGCAGGCTTGCTGTGTCCCTTTGGAGTTTGTGGACTAGGGTGGATAACCCAGGGTCTTGGGTCACAGCGTCACTCAACAGTGCAGAGATGTGTCAGGGTCTGCTGGCAGGTCCTGTATCAGGAGTCAGGGAGGTCCTCAGGGATCAGAGGCCAGCTAGGACCCAGCAGTGCGCACCCCCAGCCCAGTGGGGTCAGCCATGGGGGGCCCCTTCTGCTGCCTGGGTGGTTGGCGAAGGGGGCAGCGCAGGAGGACAGGAGGCCCTGCCCTGCCGCCAGCCGCGCCCTCTGGCAGTGTTAGCCTGGTCCCAGGGGGAGGCTGCACAGGGGATGGTCCTCGGCGGGCGGCAGGCAGGGCCTGCGGTGGCAGTGAGCTCTTTAATGACATATTTAAGCCCAAACCTCAATGCTGCCTGCAGCCATTTCTGAGCCACTTCCTCTTGGAGGACTGTTCTGGGAAAGCCTGTGGCCTGTGGGCAGCACCTTCACCTGTCCTGGGTGATCTGGGGCCCTCTATACCTGGCATTGCTGGGGTATGAACAGGACTCCCTAAAAGGAGACAGTGTGAGGGTGGCAGGTACAGATCCACCCCCTGGTCACTCTCGGCCCCTGCTTGTCCCAGCCTTGGAGAGAGGGTGACATGGGTCAGCTGGGTTCCAGGCCTCACTCTTACCCTGGGAGAGAAACTGAGGGCTGAGGCCACCCACCGGTGGCCCTCCGTGGCCCCGCCCCGCCCTTCTCCCCATGAAGCACCATCCCCCAAGGCCACGCACCCACCGCTGCCTCCGCCTCAGATCTGGCCGGGACACTGCGGGGTGCTACCAGGCCCCTGTCCACCCTACCTGCCCCACCCCAGGGCGGCCTGCCCAGGGCTCCTTGAATCCTGATGCCCAAGAGTGAGTGAAGCTCCGGCTGAGGCCCTGCCCCCACCCCCTCTGCCTCACAGGCCTACTGTGAGGTCAGCAGCTTCTGGCAAGTTCCGTCCAGAGGTGTGTGGTGGGGCTGGGGCTGGACATGGCCCCCTGTCCCCAGCCTGACTCCCGCCTGGTCGGCAACCCCCTTGGCCTGATATGTTTGTCCCTTTTGCTCATCCCCGCTGCAGGTGCCTCCTCCTGTCCCCGAACCCTAACCCCAGCCAGGGACCCTCCCTGCCCAGGTGGGCCAGGCACCCCACGTCCTGGTGGCCACCAGGGTTGGGGTGGCCCTGGGGGTCCTCGGATGATGACGGCCCCTTGGCCGCACGGGCCCTGTTTCTGCAGCTGGAACCTACTGCGAATGCAGCCTTGGCCTCAGCCGCGAGGCTCTCATCGCCCTGCTGGTGGTGCTGGCAGGCATCAGCGCCAGCTGCTTCTTCGCCCTTGTCATTGTGGCGGTTGGTGTCATTCGAGCCAAGGGGTGCGTGAGCCCCAGGGCTGGGATGGGTCAGTGAGGGCCGAAGGGCCATGCTGCTTGCCCTGGGCCCTCAGTCTGGACAGAATAGGGGCCTCTGCACCCCACGGGGAATGTCACCAAGGGCTTGGGCAAGGCATTCCCAGACTGTGGGCTGGGGAGAGGTGTGAGGGGTGCTTCTGGAATCCTGTTGTTCCAGGATTCACACCGGCCTTTGTCCCCCCAGTGAAACATGCCCCGGACACATGGACAGCAGGTGAGTGACCCTAGGGGAGGACCCCAAGTCCTCCCTGTGCCCCTGCTCCCTGGCCCTGGGAGATACGGTTCACAGTGCATCAGGAGCACCGACCGGAGAGCCCGGCCGCCCTGGGGGGCCTCATGAGCCTCTGCAGCTGGTTGCCCACAGCCAGCCCGACTCGGCCCCTGTTGTGCAGATTGGTGGAGAGCTTTGGGGTCCAGGAAGATCGCATGGATCTGCAAACAGTGCATGTAGAGTCCCACCTCGTGGACCCTGACCTGGAGGTCTCCACGATGCCGCCCCTGGAGGATCAGGGCCTCATGACCATCCCCATGGACACGATGGCTCCATCCCTGAGTCCAGAGGAGCCGCCCTTGCCTCCCCCACCTGACTAGGGCTGCAGGCAGCCGGGGGAAGGGAAATTAAACAGTATTTGGTGCTTCTGCGCTGTCCCCCTCCCAGAGCCCCTGGGCAGCTGCCTCGCAGGGTGGGGGAGGAGTCTGTGAGCACCTGTGTCATCTCCTTTCTCTCCCCTCCCGTGGGGGCTGTGCAATGTCATGCCAGGCACCCGCTGTGTCCCCTCCGGGGCCAGAGCCACACCCCGCTGTTGCCACTTCCTCTTGCAGCGCCCTTGGCCCAGCTCTCTGCCTTTGTCTCCGTCCTGCTTTGTCCCACGAAGCTGGGCCCCTACTCGCCTCACCCCCACCCTCAGAAATGCCAGGACAGGACCTGCAACTCTGGCCTCACAGGAAAGAGCAGCATTTGACATGAGGGCTGGCACTGGTGCCCCTTGCCCCACCGACACTGTCCTTGAGGTTCCAGGCGAGTCCTTGGGGGGGGAGGGGCAGACGGGCAGACAGGACCGCGCCTCCCTCCTCAGGTGTGCAGTCCGGCCCTGCACAGCTTACTTGTTCCTGCCTCCACCAATCATGCACCATGGGGGTGGCCCATCCCTAGATCAGGGGATGGGAGCACTGTGTACGTGCACTGGGGTCACCTCTCTGAGCCTGGGACAAGCCAAGACCGGGTGAGGAGCAGGCGCACTGGGTCCCACTCCATGCGTTGTATGTGGGTGGTGCGTGTGGTCCAGCTGCTCAGGCCTCAGTGGGGGCTCGGGATGGTGGACTACTCAAGGGGCAGGGACCCGGAGCTCCAGGACAGGTGGCTGGCAGCACTGGGCGCTGGCTACGTGCCCAGCCCCCGCCCTAGGCGGGACCAGCCATGGGACGGGAACTGCTGGCGCTCGGGCCGAGTTAACATTTGCGCCAGCGCCTAGAGACGGACAGGCTCCAGGGACACACGGGCAGCAGGTCTCCCACCGCGGGTTCCACAGCTGCCCCCATGCTGAGTCTCTCCTTTCTCTCGCGGCCGCTGTTGCTGCTGCTGCTGTCGTCGTGGCCGGTCCGGGCTCAAGAGCCCGCCGCGGCCACCCCTACGGACGCCCCGGACTGTCCGGAGGCGTGCGCGTGCGCGCCGGGCGGCCAAGCCAACTGCTCGGGGCGCGCGCTGCCGGCGGTGCCAGCGGGCCTGAGCCGGCGCGTGCGCGCGCTGCAGCTGGACCACAACCGCGTGCGCGCGCTGCCGCCCGGAGCCTTCGTGGGCGCGGGCGCACTGCTGCGCCTGGACCTGCGCGAGAACGGGCTGCGCTGGGTGCACGCGCGGGCCTTCTGGGGTCTGGGCGCGCTGCAGCAGCTCGACCTCAGCGCCAACCAGCTGGAGGCGCTGGCACCTGGCACCTTCGCGTCGCTGCGCGTGCTGCGCGCCCTCTCGCTAGCCGACAACCGGCTCGCGTGCCTGGAGCCCGCGACGCTGGGGGCGCTCCCGCTGCTGCGTGCGCTCAGCCTGCAGGACAACGAGCTGTCGGCGCTCAAGCCCGGCCTGCTGGCGGGTCTGCCTGCTCTCAACGCGCTGCGCCTGCGCGGCAACCCCTGGGTCTGCGGCTGCGCGCTGCGACCGCTCTGCGCCTGGCTGCGCCG
>NW_011888938.1:595630-616302 GCF_000151845.1 Pteropus vampyrus
CCTCTGAACTCCAGCCCGAGCCCGGCCGTGCCTGCGAACCCGGAGAGCCCGGCTCCCACCGCCCAAGCCTGAGCGGGCCGCGGCTGCCCTCGCATCTGCCCTGTATCCCCTGCCCTCCTCCACGCTCCCTACACGCGTCAACAAGTGACACAGACCGAAATTCTCACGATATTCTTTTAGGCATCACCACTGCACACACCGGGTCAAGGGAGCGGTGCGGTGCGCGCCGGGCCCTGGGGCGGAGGGTCAGCGCTCGGCCGCGCACGGGCCGCAGGGGAAGGCACACGCTCGGACATGGGAAGGGCGGGGCCTGCACAAAGTGGCGGGGAGGGCTGAGGACAGTCCCGAGGCAGCGAGTGGGGAAGCCCATCCTGGGCTGCATGCCGGAGGAGGTGAAGAGAAGGCTCATTCCTCTCGAAGTGGGAGAAGGTCGGAGGCAGCAGGAAGCCGCAGCCAGCCCCGGAGAGGCGGCCGCCAGCTGGGGAAGTTAGGGTCTGCGGTTGGGGAAGGGCAGGGCCAGTTCAGAGAATGGGGTCAAGCAGAGAAGGGGGAGGGTAAGGAGAGGGAAGGGGGTCAAGCCGAGGCTGTGCGGAGTGGGCCGCGGGCGCTGCAGCAGGAGGTGACCCAGCCAGCTGGGGCCACAAGCCCCCACTGTGGCTCTTGTGGGGACTGTGGGAGGATGGGGCTTCAGTCTCTGCTTCCAGCCCCTCTCTCCACTGCTCAGAGACCCCAGGCCCTGCCTCTGCCGGAGCGCCCTGCGGCCCTGCCCAGCCACCTCAGCTCTGGCCCGTCCTCGGCCGCTCTGGTCCATGCCTCGGTCCAGCAGGGCAGGAGCTGCCCGCCAGGCAGCAGGGCAGATGGATGGGCGGGCGGCCCAGGGTGGGCAGTCTCGGGCAGGTGGACTTCCCTCGGGCCTTCCCGAGCAGCAGGACCATCAGTGTCCTTGGCCGGGCTAACTGGGCAGGTGGGCGCCTCCGGGGGCCTCACACCACGGTGCTGACCGAGGGATCTGAGAGGTTGAGCGGGCCCGGGCTATCAGTGGGATGGTACTGCTGCAAAATAGAAATACAGACAAGGCGCCCGTCAGCCCCGCGCTCGGGGGCGCGCGCGGGCCGGGACGGGTGGGCCGGGCGGGCGCGGCCTGGGGGGCGCTGGGGGGCGCTCCTCCCCCTGACCCCATCGTGCTCCGGGGCCTCTGCGTGGGCGGGGCCGCTGTCCCGTCCGTCCGTCCGTCTGTCTGCGGGGGAGGGGCAGAGCGGGGCGGGCGGGGCGTCTCAGCTCTCCCTATGACGGGCACACATCTGCAGCTGGCCCTCCTCCCTCTCAACAGCGCGTCGCGGCAGCACTGTGTCTTTTTGGTTTTGCAAAGCGCCGCGTCCACCCCCGGTGCTCTATAAATAAGAACCAACAATCAATACCCGCTGGCCCCCCTGGCCGCCAGGGACCCCAGCCCTGAGCGCCCAGTGCCACCCTGGCCCAGACCAAACACAGGACGGGCAGAGGATCTCAGCAGCCGGACCGACCCCACCCACCCCGACGGAGCCCTCCACCCAGGCCTCCCTCCGAGCAGGCGCCCAGCCCGAAACAGGTGCGATCTGGGCTGCCCTCCCCCGCCCAGTGCCCCCAGCCCGCAGGGCCGCCAGTCACCCCTGCAGGGAAGGGCCAGTCCCTGGCCTGGGGGGTGGTCCTTGGCGCCCAAGGAGACTCAGGTGAGGCCTCCAGTGGGAATGTGTACCCGGAAAGGCACCGTGAGGGTCTCTGAGCTGTACCTGGACCAGCTAAGGGGCATGTGTGTCTGCTCTGGGCGGGAGCAGGGTGAGCAGGACTATGACGCCCTCAGAAAGTGACCTGTATGGCTTTTGTGCTCCTCTTTGTCCTGTCTGCCCCCAAAGTGCTGTCTGCTGGGCATACCCGCTTCCAGGACTGCCCTGCCCGCTGCCCTCTGGTCCCAGGCTCTGCTCTCCTCTTCCTGCACCCCTGGGGGGCCCTGGCTCAGACACTGCCTGCTTTCCTGGGCTTGGGCGGCCCAGCCTGTGCTCCAGCCCCGAAGACCCTCACTGTCCATTCGCTGTCCCTGTGCCAAGCCCCTCTTGGGAAGCAGAGCAGCCAGGCCTCATGGGCCCCTATTGGGGTACCCTGGTGTCTTCGCCTTGAATTCCCATCGCTCTGTGCCAAGTCCTGTGCCCTGGAAGTGTGCCCTTCTTCGCATGCACTGGGGCGGGGGTGGAAACCCACTTTCTCCAGCGGGCTCTTGGCCAACTGGCCCCAGGACTTCAGGGAGTCTGCTGGGCTGAGGGCTATGCTGGCTCTGGGTGCCCCCCCACCTGGGACCGGGGTGCCCCTAGCAAGGCTGGGTCCATTTTAGGAGCTTTACGTCCAAGTGTGCACTTCCAGCACAGTGGCAAGGTGCCCAAGGCAGAAGGGAGGGGATTCTGGGCTCAGGCAGAAGGCCTGGCGATGACGTGGGCCTCTGGTGCGGGGCTGGGGTCAGGAGCTGAGGTGCTGGTCTCCATGGAGGCCCCCCTTCCTGGGCTTCTGTTTAGGAGCCTCAGTGCCCCAAGCTCTGCAGGCCATGGCTTTTGGGGCCACCCCCTCCCCTCGTTTTCAGACCCCCCAGGGGCTGCTGACACATCTCCTGCAGGGTCCCTGCTCAGCCTAGGGTGGGAACCGCCCCCTCCGGTCCCATCCACTCCCCGCCTGCCGGTCCCCTGTGGCTGGGGCCTGTTCCAACTCCAGGCCCCAGCCGTCCACCCAGATGGAGCCAGGCCCGGCCCCCAGCCCCGGCCCACACAGAGACCACATGGAGGGGATGCACAGGCATGGCTCTGGTGAGACACGTGAGACAGGTGTCTGGGTGGCGGGGCCGGCAGCCAGACAGATGGACGGATGGGACATCACAGCCCCCCCTCCACCTCCATGGACGTTGCAGGGAGGGAGGGAGGGGCGGTGGGCCCCTCTGGGAGAGGCCGAGAAGCTGACGTAACGGAGAGGTGGTGTGGCCTCCCGATGCGTGAGGGGCCCGGGACAGGGCGGCTCTGGGCTCCCCGGGGCCCCGCGCATGGCCCCGCGGTGGTGAGGCTGACTGGCTGACCAACGACATGACACAGCTTCAAGATGGCGCATGGCGTCATGGCATGGGGGGGCAGACTAACGCAGAGACACATGGGGAGAGGACCCGGTGGGGGCCAGTGGGAGAGGGGGCCGAGAGAGAGAGGCCTGAGGGTCAGAGAGAGAAGACCTAGTGTGCTGGGCAAAGAGAGATGAGGGCCGACGGCCACAGCGGTCAGAGGTGGGGGTGGGTGGGATGACGGGGGGGCACGCCTGATGCACGGGACACAGACACGGAGGGCGGGGCGAGAGAAGAGTCGGAGACGGGGGGCTGGGCGTTCTTCCCCTTACCGTGTCTTTGGAGGACCTACGTCTCTTGAAGCTGGAAGCCAGGGTGGAGGTGATAGCCCTAAATGTGGCTTTCTTTTTAGGGTCGGGCTCTGCTCTACCACTCTTTCTATCCTAAAATGAATATGTATAAGTGATTAGATGGCTAAGGCTGGCGGCCACACCTGCCCTCGCCTGCTCCTTGGGGGCTGCTGCCCGGCCTGGCTGGCCACTCAGGCACTTGCTCCTGCCTTCCTCCCTGTGCTGGACCAGTGGACCGACAGCCGGACACGCACAGGTGGCCTCTGCTCCTGCACGGGTCGGGCCTGACCTTGCTTGTGCTGGGGCTGGGCTTGGGGGCGTCCCGTCTGGCTCTCTTCCTGGGAGGTCCGCCTGGCTCCCTGGCTCTTGGGTGGCCCTGGTTTACAGGTGTCCCAAGGAGGAGGGGCCCTCCGAGCACTGGAGGGAGTCCCCCCTCAGGCCCGCCAGCCATTCTGAGGGGGCACACCAAGATTCAGGAAAGGGCGAAAGGGCCGAAGGCGGGTGTCGAGATGAACCGGAACGGTCGTCAGAGGCGGCTCCCGGGACCAGGGTTGCCCTGTGCCCGCCAGTGAGAGCAGCGACCAGGTCCCAACAACAAGAGTGGGCAGATGAAAGGTGTGGGGCGCCAGCCACCCATCCGCCCACGGCCCTCCTTCTCTGCAACGCAGCTTCTGGACGCGGGCTCTGGGGAGGCACCCAGAGAAAGACAAGAGATGGAGCAAACCGGATTCGGACCGTGGGGCCGGAGCCACGGGCCTGCACGGGCCCCACTGCCGCCCTGCCCCAGGTGGGCTGTGGCTGCTTCACGTGCAGCTTGTCCCCTGCTGGCGGCAAATTTCCACAGACACGGCCTGGGGCACCCGGCAGGGCCGGCTGGACCGCTTCAGACTGGAGCTCTGCAGCACAGGACACAGCAGGGCAGCGGGGAAGGGGCCCAGGGGGTGCCGAGGAGGGGTGTGGGGCGGCGAGGGTAGATGCGTCTTGGACTCACGTGCTACCCAGGTGGGTCCCTGTCTTACCCTGCCTCAGTTTGCCTTCCTATGGGATGGGTGCCGGCGGGCGGGTCTGGAGACACAGGGGCCAGGCGGAGGCTTGGAGCAGGGTGCGTGGCCTCCCGCGGCCTGGCTTTGCCGTGGGCAGCCACCTTCAGGCGGCCCCCGACCAACGCTGCCCCTGGCCGTGGCTCCTAGCTCCAGTCCTGCTCACTTGGGGTCCCGGAGCCAGGGCCAGCGCTTCGGCCTGCGGGGGTGGAGGAGGGCCCAGGCCGGGCCATGGGCACCAGGCCACAGAGGGTGGCCTGCCCTACCTGCAGGTTCTTCCGCCACACGTTCACTGCTGCAAAGGCCAGCTGCATCTGCTTCCGGCGAGCGTCCTTGTGCCGCTTGTAGGCAATCTCGATGAAGATCAGGAAGATGCCAGCCACAATGCCTCCAGCCACCAGCATGAAGACCCCTGCGGGCCAGGACCCAGAGCCTCAGCTGTTGGCTGGTGGGGCTGGAGGGCCTCTGGAGCACCCGCCCAGGGGACGTGGTAGGGGAACAGGACCCACCTGCCATGTTCTCAAAGGTAAGAGTAGCAGGGGCATTGCTGCGTGAGTCACACTCCTGGTACCGCACCCATGTCTTGTCCAGGTCCTCCATGAAGCCGTTCTCATGGGACCTGGGAGGGGCGGGACGAGTAGGGGTGGGGCCTGAGCGGGGCGGGGCGTCTGAGTTGGGCGCTGCCCAGGTGGAGCGAGGACGGGCGCGGGCCGGCCTAAGCAGAACAAGCGAGTTGGGTGGGGCGAGTGAGTGGGGCGGGGCCTGAGTGGACGCAGCGAGCGGAAGTGGGCGGGGCCTAGCAGTATCGGAGGACTGCGCAGGTGGGGTCACCTGCCTTGAATGGAGTGGTTCTTGGAGAGCAAGAAGGGTTCTTGGTGGGGCTGCAGGTAAGGCAGACTCACTTGAGGATGGACAGGGAGACGTTCTGCTTCCAGGGGCTGTCCTTGCGCATACCGATGCCGAAGCCAGAGCGGAAGAACAGCTCGCCTGTGGTCACCAGGTCGCACTTCTGCGAGGCCTCAAACTCCAGTACCGCCGAGTCCCAAATGAAGGCGTGCAGTTTGCTGCGGGCAGGGACAGAGGTCACCGGAGCCCTGCACGGTGGGGCTACCCTCCACCGGAACGCTTGCACTCCTTCGTCCCGCCAGCCTGGAAACCTAACATCCATTCCCATCCGGTGGTTCCCATCCGGCCTGGACACACTTTTTCTTAAGGGTGGATGCTCCCCGTTGTCCAGTTAGCCCTTCACTAGTCCCGCAGGCCCCTCCCTCCGTCGTCCCGCAGGCCCCTCCCTCCCTCGTCCCGCAGGCTCCTCCCTCCCTCGTCCCGCACGGCCCCTCCCTCCCTCGTCCCGCAGGCCCCTCCCTCTCTCCCTCGTCTCGCAGGCCCCTCACTCCCTCCCTCCCTCGTCCCGCACGGCCCCTCCCTCCCTCTTCCCGCACGGCCCCTCCCTCTGTCGTCTCGCAGGCCCCTTCCTCACTTGTCCCGCACGGCCTGGATGGCCTCGGCCGCGCTCTCGTAGTTGTGCTTCTCCATATGCCGGTACATGGTGCTCAGTTCCACCTGCCGCCGGAAGTAGATGTCCACCGAACTCTGCTTCACTGTCGCATAGATGAACTTGTCCGAGGGGTTCCTCAGCTGCAAGGTCAGAGGGCGGGGCTCGTGGCTACTCCCCGGCCCCACCCGAAGCAGGCCCCCGGTGACCTCACGACCCTCGTCCCCAGCCGGGATGGGCCTTACCCGCGGATCGTTGATGCCGGTGATGCGCTCCTCGGGCCGGTCCAGCACCAGGAAGGCCGCCAGGTTGGCGGTGTAGGAGGCCACGATGATCATGGCGAAGCCGGCCCACACCATGCCCAGGATGCGCGCCGAGAAGCTGCGGGGGGCGCCTGCGGGCAGAGGAAGGTCAGCTCCGGACTCGCGGGCGCGCGGGCAGTCGGCAGCTGCTGGGCGTGGCCTCACCTTCTCCGATGCCGGAGTTGAGCAGGACACCCCAGGAGAACCACATGGCCGAAGACAGTGTCAGCGCGTCCTCCTCCTCCTCCTCGCTGTTCACCTTGAACCGGCCGAAGGGGCTGCAGGGCGCAGAGGGCGGGTGGGAGAGGGCGGGCTAGGCAGCCCCGCCCCGTTCCTCCCCTGTCCCGCCCGCCCCGCACGTGGAGGTGCTCGGCCTCCGGGCCGCGCTCACCTGAAGCGGTCCAGCAGGTACAACATCACGGCCACCACGTGCACCGACAGCCCCACCAGCAGCCACAGAGTGCTCTGGAAGGGCTGCATGAACGAGTCCAGCGTGCTCCGGGGGATCTCCTGCGGGTGGACAGGCCGTCAGGGTCGCCTTGGCCCTCCCAGAACCCAACCCCGCACCCTGCCCGGCCCCTGCCCACCTTCTTGACCAGAATGGTCAGGCCCTGGTACTTGAAGGGCTTGGAGAACTCGATGTACTGTGCGCGTTCGTTGTTAATGGTCAGCGGCGCCACGATCATGTCCGCCTGACCGCTGAGCAGCTCGCCCATCATCCCGTTCCACTCCTTCTTATTGCTGTTGTTCACCTGCGGGGGCGACACGGCCGGTGGCGACGCGGACACGGCCGGCCCCACTCCCGCTTCAGGCCCCGCCCACTCTGGATTCCGGCCTGCAGGCCCCGCCTACCCAAGGCCCAGCCCCTAGCGAGACCCCGTCCACCCCGACCTGTCGAGAGCTGGCTCCCAGCGACCCCAGCGTACCCGCTCCTGCGTGCCGAACTTGCCATCGGCCACCAAGTGCACCTCGTACGTGAAGTTCATGGTCCGCGCCAGTTTGATAAGCAGGTCGATGCAGAAGCCGTAGCAGCACTGAGGCACCGTGTGGCGGGCTGAGGGGGGAGGGGCGGTGACTGCGGGACTCCCGGCCGCGCCGCCCCGCGCCCGCGCTGCACGCTGCGCGCTCCAGCCCCTTACTCACCGCTGCCCGGAGACGTGTCGTTGGGCCCGGTGCAGATCACTTTCTTGACGGGGTCCCCGTTGACCGTGAACTCCTCCTTGCACGTGCCATCACTCAGCGTGGGCTTGACATATACGAAGGGCTCCTGGTGGATCGTCACGATCTGGGGGAGGAAGCAGAGACCCAGCCTGGACCACCTGCCCCCGCGGTCCTGGGCGCTGTCCTCTTCTCAGCGCGCCAACTCCCCTGAAGCCCCTCCAAGTCCCCGACGTTCCCCCTCCCGCCACTGCCCTCTCTGGAGCCTCATGCTCCAGGGACAGCCACCAAACACCACATCAGTGTCACCTGCTTGCTGCCCCCAGACTCCCCAGACGGCCCACGCTGCCTCAGCATTCAGAAGGCTCATGGCCTCCTGAAACGCTGCCCTTCTCTTGGACACTCGTCCCTTGGCTCACGGCTTATTCACCACTCCTTCCATGAGAGGAGTCTGGCCGGCACCCTGTCTGACTTCTCAGGGATGAGGAACCTCCTGTCCCAAACCCAAGCATGCCTCACGAGGACAGGGCCATGCCCACTGACATCCGCTCAAAGCCTGCATGGGACCTGGGGACCAGGGGTCACTCCCGTTGGATCGCCCAGCCTCCCCAGCAGTGGGTCCTTGTCTGATCACCCATCCTTTGTCCCTCCCTCCCTCCATCCTTCCCCTGCTGAAGCCTTCCTCTCTCCCGTGCCTGCCTCTTCAATTCAGGGCTTCTTGGGGCTCATGCTGGGGTTTTTTCTCCTCCCTGTCTTTCAGGGTGTGGAGGACAGATCATCTCATGGGCAGAAGGGGCTGAGCCCAGCACAGCATGCTGATGGGGTGGCAGGGAGTGCTATTGGAGCTGATCCTGTAGGGAGCTGGTACCCATGAGAGGTGCCTCTGCGCAGGATGGGGGTGGGGAGGCAACCCACAGCCTCAGAGGGGAGGACAGCATTTTGGCTTCCCCCCACTTGGGGTTGGGGAGGTAGGGAATGGGGGTGGGGGATGAGGATGTTTGGAGCCCCTGAAGGTGCCTATTGGCTTTTTAACTTTCACCATGTTTTTCTATTAGACGAAGAATATGTTTGGGCTTTTCAAAAGGCAGTGAGAAAAAAAAAAAGGAAAAAGCCATCTGAATCTGGCAGCCTGGACGGTAGCAGGCGTGACTTTCAGACTTTTCAGCACGCAGTGTGTGCACTGCAGGGTGGGCTACTCTGCCCGTGCAGAAGGTCCTGATGAGGCCTGGGAGAGGCCACAGGGCGGGCCATGAGACACCGAAGGGCCTGGGGACACTAGAGGAGAAGGTTGGTTGGGCACATTGCATTTAGGCGTCTTGCCTTTAGTGATCGAAGTTATGAGCCCAGCACCTGGGTGGGTCAGCATGGGGAGGGACACTTGAGAGAGCACCCCACGTGGAGAGAGGGTCCCAGGAATGAGCCCAAGGAGCAAGGAAGAGAAGCTGTGAGGGATGAGGCCCCAGGGCCCAGGGACAGGGTGCAGGGAGGAACGGCCCGCCACAGGGAATGCTGCAGGGAGGCCAGGCCTGGAGGGACGGGACCACGCAGTCGTGACAAGAGGCTGTGACGGCCAGGACCACCTGGAGGAGTGATGAGGAGGAGTGAGGACCAGGACTCGGGACAGAGTGCTGAAGCTGGAGTCTACAGAATGACCACCCATCTGGCCCTCTGCCCATCAGCTCATCCCCAGGGGAATCCTGTCCTACATGATGGGAGTCAGAGGCCCCCTCTCCTCCCTCCACCTGCTCCCTCTGCTTCCTCTGCGGTGCCAGGTGTGTGCGAAGGCGGCCAGCTGCTGGTCCTGCCCGCTTCCTTTAGTCACTTTGGCCTCACTGTGCCCTCCTCTGAGTCTGAGGGGCTGGATGGTGTCCTGGGTGGGGGTGCTGGGGCAGGGTGGAGCATCCCCCACCTTCAGCCTGGTGGACATCTGGTACCCTCGGGGCTTCTCTGTCTCTCCGCCTGGCCAGATGATCTTCCTGTCATTGGGGATGACCTGGGGGTGGGAGTATGAGATGGAGGGTGGCCACGCAGGGGTCTTGGCCCCAGGACCCTAAGGCCCCAGCCCCCACCCCCTCATGACCCCCACCTACGTGGGTGCCATTGTAGATGCCCACTTGCACCAGCTTGCGGTTCTGCAGGTTCATGATGCTGTAGTTGGCAAACTTACGGTCCCCGTCCTCGTTGAACTCCACACGGCCGGTCACCCCGTCCGCGTACTTGGAGGACATCAGCACTCTGGGGAGAGCAGTGGGTTTGACTTCTCAGGGACACTTCCCAGCCTCCTGCCCCCATCCTAGCAGACACCAGGCCCTGGAGCTGTGAGTCTGACGGGCGGGTGGCATGACCGTCTCCGTGCACCAGATGGACAGCACAGCTATGGCAGCTGAGCGCCTCCTGGGCGCCGGGTCCTGTTTTGAGGGCTTTCCGTGGGTGTGGACGTTCAACCCTCATAGCAGCACGGAGGAGGCAGACGCTCCGGAAGGACACAGTGGTCCATCTGCCAGCGAGGGGGGAGACAGCATGCAGGTCCTGTCTCGCTGCATGGCACATCTGTGTGTGGGGGGGCACACCCATGGGGTCCTGTGCGCACACGTGATCCTTGTGTGGTGTGCACCCCAAAGCATGCACTTGTGGCATGCGTGTATGCCTCATGCCTCTCCAAGTCTGTGTGCGCATGCGTGTGCATGCGTGCACACAAGCTGCCTACACCTGCAGTTGTGTGTGTGCAGCTGTGGCACCATGGACTGTGGCTCTGCACATGCCAGTCAGCCTAGCAAAGGGTGAGATTGGGGACGGGCCGGGCCTGCCCACCCTGGTGCCTCGCATCCTGGGTGCTGAGAGTTACCTCCTGCCCCCCTGCAGCTATCCACTCGGGTTTCTGGCCCACCCTGGCTCTCTGCGGACTTGGGTGCCATCCTCGGGCTTCTTGTCTGACCTCCTGGGTCTTTGGAAGCGCCCGGTCCCCATCTACAGCAGAAGCCTCATCCCAAGGGCTGCCACCCCACTGCGGCTCAGTTTCAGGGTTGGCTGCAGTGTTGAAAGCAGTGGAGGCAGCGACAATCGAGCGTCTGCGTGAGTGCCGGAAACCGGGCGGAGGATGACCACGGTGGAAGGGAGGTGGGGAGGCGGCTGTATCTGCCGTTTGTGCACAGCGGGCCGCTCTGGACCACCCGCTGAAGAGCGACTACGCCCGCCTCTTAAGGGCCCCGCCCACTTCCTGCAGAACGACCCCGCCCACTCCGAGAGCGCGGCCCCGCCCACCTCTTGAAGAGCGGTCCGGTCTTCCAGATGTTGGTGTTGCCCACGCAGCCCCGCGGCGGGTCCGTGATGTTCTCCTTCTCCAGGAGCTCGTGCACGGCCTGGGCCACCACGCCCACCGCGTCGCTGATGTGGGCCGACTCGTTCTTGCCGTTGATGAGCTGCAGCCCGATGATGCCTGGGGCGAGCGTCCGCTTAGAGCCCGTAGGAGACCCCCGCCCGCCGGGACCCGAGAGGCCCAGCACTCACCGTCCGGGGCGTAGCGCAGCGCGTTCCCCGAGATCTCGCGCTCCCCCACCAGCCACACGTACCCCGAGCCCGTCATGTTCAGCATCGCGGCTGCGCGGTACACGGTGGCGGCGTCGTCCTCGCTGTGGGGCAGACGGGGGTGACGGGCCAGGACTCCAGCCCTCCCTCTCCCAAGGCTGGCAGGCGGCAGCTCCCCGTTCCCAGGTCCTCCTCCTTTCTCTGCCTCTCCCCCAAACCCTCGCCTGGAGCGAGGCCTGGGAACACTGCAGGGTGATGGGGGCCAGCCACCAGCCCCAGCCGGCATCTGGGCCAGGAGACCCAACAGAGGTCATGTGGAGTGGGGTCTAGACGTCCAGAGCTTCCCAGGCCTCTCTAGCTGGCCCCCTGCCTGCCAAGGGCAGGGTCAGGGCGACCCAGATCGATGATGGGTTGGTTGTTATGGAGTGATCACCTCATCGCTGGGTACCAGGCACTGTTCTAAGTGCTTCACACCGACGATCTTATTTAATTATCACAATACCCCCGAGAGCCAGGCGTTAGTACTACCCCTGTGTCAGAGGCGGAAACAGACACCCAGGGCACATGAGTGGTGATCAGTGGCACAGTTAGGTCTGCGCCTGGACAGTTCACCCCAGAGCCGGAGCTCCTATGACCTCCTGGACAAGCCACACCCCCTCTGGTTCTCCATGTCAAAACGTGAAATGAGGGGCTGGGGGCTCTGAAGGTTGATCAGATGCTGGTGGGACCCAGTGTCTGGGAACTGCCCTGAGCATCGCAGAAGCCACTGGAGAAGCATGAGGGCAGCTACTCATCTCCTGGAGTCTGCACGAGCAGCTGTGCTCTGCCTGTCATTCGGGGCTGGGGCCACTGGCAGGACAAAGCACAGGACTCGTCTTTCAGGCACACATAGCTCTGAGATCTTGGAGTGTCCTCATCCTCATGGATGAGCCCCTGTGGACCTAGAGTTAGGGTCTCCGTGGTCAGGACAAGGACTCCGGGCCTGGGGGACTGTGGGGGACACTGCAGGTCCTCCCCCTGCTTTCACGTTCCCTTTCCTGCCAGGCTGGACCTGACTGCAGATGGACCTGGACCATGACAGGCACTTTGCTTCTCCAGTGCATGGACGGCGGAGTGTGAAGCAGTTGGACAGACTGGCTGGGTACTCAGTTTTCACAGCGGCTGGCCCTAGAAACCAAGGTGTCCCTAAGCCGCCTAAGGGGTCTGCCTCTACGTTTTTCAAGGATTAACTAATGAAGAAATAAAAACCTTCAGTGTTTTCTCTAAATGACAGTGCTACTGTCAGATGTAAGCAACACCAAATAGAGGTGCTCCAGGCAGCATCACACTGATGACACAGACGAGAGCACCCATCCATGATCACCCAGCAAAACCAATACCGTGTGTGTCGGGGTGCAGCGTGCCCACTATCGACGGTGCTCACAAAACCTGGCAGAGAAGCCTGTCTGCCTGACACAATTCAGGTCTGTGACGTTTGACTTGGTGGAATGACACACTCCTATGTTTGTTGTAAACTATTATCAGTAACACGGCTGTAGACAAAAGCCTGATCGATCCATCCAACTGTTTTATGGAAATAGCTGACCATAGTAAAGACATTTCAGGAAAATCAAAAGAAAACACGTGGAAATGAATTCCATGCACTGGGTAGAAAATTGGTCAAAAATTAATGGCTTAATGGGGTCTCTCCGCAATGTACATGAAGCAGGAGCCAAATGCATCAGGTTGGAGTGCCAGGGTCAAGAAGACTGGTGTCTGCCGCTGCCCGGTCCTTGCCTCGCTGTCCTGGACTCCGGGAGCTGGGTGTACTGAGGGCTGGTCTGCCCCCTGGGGGCAGGGGGACCCAGGCCTCTCTGCCCAAGGAGCCCAGCATGTGAGGGGAGGAGCTCCTTTCAGCCTTGACAGCCCAGGGGCCTCGCCTGGATTCAAGGTGAGTGTTGGTGGTGTGCGGTTGATATGGGTGGTGTGCCCTGCGGGCAGTGTGTGTACCTGGGTGGGGTGTATGCTTGCATGTAACGTGTTGTGTGGTATATATGTGGTGTACATACATATGCAACAGTACGTATGTGCACTGTGGATGTTGGTATGGAGTACATGCATGTGGATGTGCACACACTCTCATGTAGGTGTGTGTATTTCTGTATATAAGTGTGTGTGTGGTGTACGTGGTGCTGTGCCTGGGTGTGTCTGCATGGAATGTCTTGTGAGCATGGATGTATGCTGTACACATGGTACGCGTGAGCATGTTCATGCATTGTGTATGGTGTATATAGGCATGTACATGTATTTATGGGTGTTTACATGTGTGTATGACATGTGCATGTGCATGTGCATACTGTATACGCACGATGTGTATTCATGTGTATGTGCGTTGTGTGCATGTGCTTGGCATGTGTTGTGTATGGTGTGTACATGGTGTTTGTGCATGTGTGTGGTGTGTGTATAAATGTGTGTGTGAGTGGTGTGAATATGCTGTGTGCCTATGCGCATGTTTGTTTCGGTCTGTGGATGCATGTGTGCGTGTGTGCTGTGCATGTATGTGTACATGCGGTATACACGGTTTGTGCATGTGTGCATGTGGTGTGCACACGGTTCATGTACATGTCTCTCTGTGTGTAGTGCATGTGCAGCTCTCTGCTGTGACCACATCCCCTTCCCTGGGCTGACCTCTTTTTTGGAGGCATATCTAGCAAGCTCATCCTTGCCCCAGGGCAAGACCCTCTTAGCCTGTGTCCAGGGGGCTTCCCTATGCCTGCAGCGGTGGCACAGGGTCGCACTGACCAGAGGGAAACAGTGGAGAAGCGCCCACCCTCAGCTGGGCCCTGGATGTGGCGCAGCTCCATAGATTGGTTTTATGTGTGGCTTTCTGGTCTGTGTCCTGGTGGCCTCTCTAATTACAAGGTATGGATCGGGGAGGTCTAGTTTGGTGTGACCTTATCCTTTGTAAAAGTGCCCAACAGCTGAACACCTATGCTTTGGGCAATGGGATGAAGGGGCCTTCTGATAACTAGTCGACTGTCCGTTTGCCCCTCTGTCCACTGGTGTGACCATACATTCGTCCTTCCACCGCCCCCCCCGCCGCCATCCTCCCCATCTCCCCCTCAAGCCCTGTGATGAGGGGAAATGCAAACAAGTAGGGAAATAAAAGAGGGTCTGGCGGGGCTTTCCCGGGGCGGGGCTTGCTCTGGGCGGGGTTTGCCTCGATTAGGGCTTTCCCGGGGCGGAGCTTCTCTGGGCGGGGTTTGCCTCGATTAGGGCTTTCCTTGAGCGGAGCTTCTCTGGGCGGGGCTTGTTCTGGGAGGGACTTTCTCTGGGTAGCGCTAGTTCGGGGTTGGGATGGTTCTAGGTGGGATTTTTCTCTGGGCCGCGCTTGCTTTGGGAGGGGCTGTGAACCCCTGACCTTGCCTGGGCACTTCCTTAAACCTTTCTCCTTAAGTCCTCCCACAGTGCCCAGGGTTGGATGGTCAGTGTGGACCAGTGACGCATGACTCCGAGCCTCGAGCCTCGGATTAATCAAAGTAAAACAGGGGTGGGAGGTGACAGTGGGATATTAGCCCCTGCTTGTGCACCTGTGTGCATGCGGGAGTGGAGGTGCTTTCCACCTTCTAACCCGTAGGACCCTGGTGGTCCCACCCTATGCTCTGCTCGGGCGTAGGGGTGCTCCTGGTTCTGTGCCAGAGGTTTGTTGACTGGACGTGTAAATGGACACCTGTCCTGGGACTCAGAATGTTGCCGGCTCTTCCTGGCCTGGGACGGCAGCGTTTGGGGTGTGTTCCTCCGGGCGGGTGACCCCTGCTGTTTTTGCCACCTCATTGGAACCCAGTAGAAACTCTAGGGTGTTGAAGACAGTGGGATAGTTCCACCCAGGTGCCCCTGCCTGTCCCGTTGGGTAGGGTTCTCTCTTTTTCTGTTCCGGGTGGCCTGGCCTTTCCCTTCTCAGAACGTAGCCATTTACAGGTAGGCTCGGCCCTGTCCCAGGACAGCCTGGCTCTCCCGCGTCCCTGTTTGGTCCCGCTTTCACGCTGCCTCCTCCAACTGCCCCAGTCCTTCAGTCCTTGGGTTCTGGCCCACTCCTCGCCGTGGACCTTCCCGCCTGGGCTCACCTCGGCTCACTTACACACCCTCACATCGCTCCTCTGGTCCCGCTCCCCGTCCCCAGCCCCCAAAACCCTGTGTCACCCCATCTATCGTCGGGGCCCTGTTTGCCTTCCTAAGGGCAGGGTCTTATACACAACCCACCCTCAAAGCCCAGCTCAGGGCAAGCGGCAGCAGATGGCTGAGGAAGGAAGGAAGGACCCAGGGAGGGATGGACAGATAGAGGCCGTCCCGCCGGCCAGTCGCCAGGTGTATGTGGCAGGGGCTCTCCTTGGCAAGGGCATTTTGGAAGCTGAAGCTCAATTTCAGCCCAGCAGTGCCTCCGACCCTGGCCTAGGAGGTGGGCTCCTGGCCCAAGTGCAGCCTGGGTAAAGGGAGGGGAGGGGCCCAGCCCAGCCTCACCTGGCAGAGAGGATGATCACCCGGGCCTCCAGCTCCCGCGCCTCCATCAGCAGGGCCGTCACATTCTTGGTCCCCGGGTCGAACTGCAGCACCTTCTCAGCCTGTGGTGTGAACAGGAGCATTAGCAGGTGGCCAGGGCAGGGGACATAGCGCCTCAGGGGCGAGAGTTGGGCCGTAGCCTCTAGGAACCCCGAGGCAGCTTAGCTAGGGCTGCCTCGGCCTGCACCTGCCACCTGCGCTGTCCACCTGCCTTCCTGGCTCCTCGCCTGCCCTGGCCTGGCCTCGCTCGTCCTTTCTTCGGCTGCTCGCTCCTCTACGCCACGCTCTGCTCTCTGCACCTCTCTGCACCTGTCACTCCTGTGCTCTTTGCACTGAGCATGCAAGCTGAAGTGGGCCGAGACTCAGAGAGAGCGTGCAGCGGACAGGAGCTGGAAGAGTTTGGGAATGCGACCGGGAGCAGAGACGGGGCTGACTTTTCCGAAACCACGGGAGACCCTGTCAGGCCCGACTCCACAGGCCCCTGCGGGAGCAGCCCAGGCCCCAGCAGGCAGGCGGGCGGCTGGACAGCGGGCTCCCTCCTGGGTTCCACGAGGAAACCCTGGGGGTCCCAAAGATTCGCATGCACTTCCGGGAAGGCAGCTCCTGCCGCCGTGCCTGCCTCTCAGGCGCAGGCCGAGGCCGAGGCTGCGATGGGTGGGCCACGGGTACCCACGCAGCCCGCGCCTGGCCTGTGCTGCCTGCGACTGCCTGCCTCACGACCTCGCTCTCCTCACTGCTCGGGCCTGCGTCTCGGCTGGGCCGGAAAACGGCCCCAGTGGCCGAGGCGCCTGAGGCCAAGGCTCCCTAGTCGGTGGGTGGCGTGCACGTCCATGCATATATACCTTGGGTCCGCGCTTGTTGTCATAGGACAGTTGGTCGAGGTTTTCATAGTTCCTTTTTTTACTCTGATGAATAATGTGCACAGAGAAAATATGCAGACACAGAAGAAGATTATAAACGGTTGAAAATGACGGCGCTAAAGCAATCACACCACCTCCTCGGCACGTCTGCAGATGGGCACGTACCTGGAGCTCGCAAACACCTAGGCCCGGGGTGGGGCGGGGGCCGGGGTGGTGCTGGGGGAGGCGGGGGCACAGGGGCCACTGAGGCTCCTGGCCGTGGAGCTGTGCTCTTGGAAACGGTCGCGCTTGGAAGAAAGGGGAACCCTGTCTGCGTTCACACCGAACGTATCCCTTTGGGGTCTCATCTGCCACCCCCGCCCCTGCCGTGCACCCGCTGTGCGGCCCCACCCCGTGTCAGTCCTGAGTGGGGAGTGAGCAGCCCCTCCCCATGCCCTGTCCCTCCGTTCCTCCTCCTGAGTCCTCCCTGCTGCCTAAGGTCTGTGTGTTCTGTTCTCACTGCCCTGCGTGCGCACAGCCCGTGGCCCATGAGTGCACGGGAGAGCGAATCAGCGTACGTGTGAGTGCACGGGGGGGCGGCATCTGCGTGGGAGCATTAGTCCACAGAAGCCGGCGAGGTGGGGAGTGCGGGCCAGTGCTGTCTGAGCACTCCTTTGTGCGTGTGCGTGAGCGTGAGTGTGCGTGCACGCGTACATGCATGCGAGCTGCTGTGCGAAGTGTGCTCGCGGGCCTCGTGCCTGCGTGTGCGTGCCCGGGTGGGGCCGTGGGAAGGCGCGTGTGGTCTGAGTCTGGCGGGAGGTGTGAAGTGTGAGGTGATTGTCTTGGGAGCGAGAGAAGGTGCTTGCGGTTGGGTGTGCAGGCGTGTGACTGATGAGCGTGTGTGAGTGTGCCTGCTGGGTGAGGGGGGGATGCTGTCTCGGGATAGGCGGGGCCCCGAGGCACGGGTAGCCAGCCCTCCCTCCCAGCCTCGGCCGATCCGCCACAGCGGGACCCACTGGCTTCACCCCCCAACCTGGGCCCTCTATTCCGTCAACGGTCTAAGGTGACTTGGGGCCCCGAGCTCTAAGCTTGTTGAAGCCAGCTCTGACTTTGCAGAGAGAACAGGCTCCCGCCCCCCAGCCTGGCCTCCCTCCCTCTCTGCCCAGCTTGGCCTCCACCCAGACCCTGGCCGTGGGGCAGGGGAGGGGGCCGAGCGCCCAGACTCTTGGCTGGGTGAAGGCTCACCCTGGGCCTCTGGTGAGCACCAGCTCCTCCTTAGGCTGGCAGTGGGTGTGAGCAAGAAAGGGGGGTCACCTAGACCCCCAGAAACCACCGCTCTGGTCTCTCGGCAGCCCCACAGAGTGGGGGTGGGGCTGGGGCAGGGTGGTCAGTGTGTCCTAAAGCCAGGCCTCTAACTGGTCCCTAGGAGGAGCCCAGCCCTGCAGTGAGAAGGGAGAAGGGGGCGGGGCGGCGGGATCGGTGGGGGTGGGACGGGGAGCGCCGGGCTGACGGGAGGAGGGGTAGCTGATGTCTGGGATGGGGTTTCGCAGAGGGCCGTGGGCTGCTGTGAGGTGGAGGGCTACGGGGGAGGCAAGGCCAGCGCGAGGACATGGAATAGGTCACAGCAGCGGGGAAAAGGGTCCTTCGGGAGGGGGCAGAGTGCAGGGTCGCCGTCCCTGAGAGGGGCGCTCTGGGGGAGGCCGCCGGGGACTGGCCGGGCTGGGAGCGGGGGTGGGCGGAGGCGGCGCCCCGAGTTCTGAGCTCGGCCCGGGAATTGCGGGGATGCGGGGGCGGGCTGGGCGGGGCGGGGTGTTTGCGGAGCTCCAGGTGGTCCTGCCCTCGCCCCGCAGGGACTGACACGAAGGAGATTTCGACTAATGGCAAAAGCGAGTGAAATGAGCCGAGGACAGGCTGGGGCGGGCGCTCGCCAGACGTGGTGGTGCTGACCATGCAGGATGGAAAGAGTGTTCACACACGGGCCACAGACACAGCGCAGGCCGCCGCTCCTCCTGCTGCGCGAGGCGCCCCCCGCCCGCGGCCGGCGCCTCACCTTGGACTCCCGCTCCTCCAGCAGCGTCTCCAGGCGCTTCTGTGCCGCGCGGCCCTCGTGGTCGTCGCTGACCAGAAGGATGATGTGGTTCCAGCTGTAGACGCGCATCATCTCGAACCAGACGCTCGACTGGTGGGAGTAGGGCGGCACGGTGCGCAGGAAGCTCAGGTGGATGCTCTGCGGACACGTGGAGGCTGAGAGCCTGGGCGACCCGGGCGCCCCCGCCCCGCCCCCGCCCCGTCTGAGCGGCGCGCGCCCCCTGCCGGGCGAGCCGGCTCAGAAAGTTCTCGCTGGCAGATGGCACCTCGAAGACCCCACTGGGGCTTCCCGCCGGCGCTTCCCAAATTTACACGGCTGGTGTTCGTCAGGGGTCCCTCACTCTGGGGTCCGAATGTTTCCTCTCGTCTCTAGAGGGTGTGCTTGCCGGCCTTGCCCTGCCTGTCAGCCACGCACTGCCAGGGAGGGACCGGGCATGGAGCAGGCTCTGCCCTCTTCAGCCCAGGTCTTCTGCGTCTGTCCAGGTAGCACTGGCATGTCCCAACAGTGTCTCCGCGGACCCACACTGATCTAGTGGTCCTCTGAGACCCCCAGACTATCTCTCATCCTGCTCCCTCTTTGTGGCCTGGGGGCAGTGCCTTGGAACCTGAATGCAAGAATGCCCCGGGGGCTGTCACTGGGGTCTGGGACTGGCTTGGACCCAGGCCTTCCTGGTCCATGTGCTGGGAGCAGATGGGCTGTGGATGGGACCGGGAGGGAGGCGGGGCGGAGCTGTGAGGTGTGGCTATTAGGTTTGCCCTTGTGCTCGACCCGAGTTCGGCCATGGCCTGGATCTGGGCTGGGACATGTGACAGGCCGGGGCCCTGTTCCGGAAGGCGACCCTTCCTCCAGCCTCCTGTGCGCCCCCTCTTTCCTGGGTAGCAACACTGCTGTCCTCTGTGCATCTGAGGGGGCCGCTACTCAGAGAGGTAAAGGGGCAGTGGCCGGAGGGCGCAGGAAGCCTCCGCTTCCCCACAGCCAAGCAGGCCTCTGCTGCCTGCCAGGGCTTCCTGTCGGTGCCTGTCACCTCTCCTAGGCCATGTACCCGAGCGCGTGTGGGGAGCGTGTGTGTGAGTGTGGCTATGAGTGTGTTTGAGTGTGGCTATGAGTGCGTGTCAGTGTGGACATGTATGAGCATGTGTGTGAGTGTGGACGTGTGCGTGTGTGGGAATGTGTGTGTGTGAGTGTGGATGTGCATGAGTGTGTGTGAGTGTGGACATGTGTGAGTGTGGAGATGTATGAGCATGTGTGAGTGTGCACAGGTGTGAGTGTGGATGTGTGAGTGTGTGTGAGAGTGTGACTATGAGTGTGTGTCAGTGCGGACGTGTGTGAGCGTGGGTGTGAATGTGGACGTGTGTGTGTGTACGTGTGTGTACGTGTGTGAATGTGGACATGTGTGACTGTGTGTGTGTGGACGTGTGTGAGTGTGTGTGTGAGTGTGTGTGTGAGTGTAGCTATGAGTGTGTGAGTGTGGACATGTGTGAGTGTGGATGTGTATGAGTGTGTGTGTGCATGTGTGTGAGTGTGGACGTGTGTGAGTGTGTGTAGGAGGTGAACATGTCAGTGCTATGTGCATGTAGCTGTAAGCAGGTGACAGGGAGGGTGCGTGCGTGAATGTGCGTGTGAGTGGCAGTGTGCGGGTGAATGTGTAGATTCGTTTGTATCTGTGAGTGTGTGCTGTGCATGTGCATGAGTGTGGGTGACTTGTGCATGACTATGATACTGTATCTGGGCGTGTGAGTGTGAGCAAATGTGTGTGCTCGTGTGTCACCCATGCTCCCTGAGGCCACAGCACATGGTCTGTGAGCCTGTCTATGCCCCCACCCCAAGCAGCTGCCAGAGCCGGGGCCACAGGCAGGAGCGAGCGTTGGGCCCACCGGGTGCTCATGCTTACCTTGTCTGAGTAGATGGACATGCGGGTGGTCAGCCCCAGGACAGGGATGCGGTAGAAGCCAGCTGTGTAGGAGACGGGGGTGGGTGTGAAGTGGTCATTGGGGGTGGGCGGGTGACTGACGAGGATTGCGTAGACCTGTGGACAAGGGGACAGAGTCAGCTCAAGTGAGGGTAGGCAGGCACTGTGCCGGGACCACCAGCCAGAAACAGCAGAGGCAGAGGCTGAACTCAGCAAGCTGGGGGGCATCCAGGGGGCACCATCTGTGCACACACAGCCACAGGGTACACACCCAAAGGCAGGGGAACAAGACCCCATTACCACCCTTGGGATATAGATGAATCAAAGGGTGAGTCGGAGGTAAAGCAAGACTCTAGGGCCCA
>NW_011888938.1:616352-618302 GCF_000151845.1 Pteropus vampyrus
ACCTTGTCTGAGTAGATGGACATGCGGGTGGTCAGCCCCAGGACAGGGATGCGGTAGAAGCCAGCTGTGTAGGAGACGGGGGTGGGTGTGAAGTGGTCATTGGGGGTGGGCGGGTGACTGACGAGGATTGCGTAGACCTGTGGACAAGGGGACAGAGTCAGCTCAAGTGAGGGTAGGCAGGCACTGTGCCGGGACCACCAGCCAGAAACAGCAGAGGCAGAGGCTGAACTCAGCAAGCTGGGGGGCATCCAGGGGGCACCATTTGTGCACACACAGCCACAGGGTACACACCCAAAGGCAGGGGAACAAGACCCCATTACCACCCTTGGGATATAGATGAATCAAAGGGTGAGTCGGAGGTAAAGCAAGACTCTAGGGCCCACGCAGAGAGGACAGACCACCTCGTGCTTCCCTTTCCTGTCCCCCCTCCCCTCACACTGCAGGGGCTGCCCTGACAGGGATGGCAAAGTCCTGTCCCCTAGCTATACCGGGCACCCCCAAAGTAGGACGCAGCCCCTAAATGGGCTGGGGAGAAGGCTGGTCCTAACTCAAGCTGACAGCCACACCCAGGCCGTCCCTCATCACGGGTCAGAAATGGATGGAGCTGGCACTCCAAAGATGGAGGGGTCTCCGGAAGATCTACATGGAAAGTCACAGTCCAAGTTGAAGCGGGAGAGGCCAGGCAAGGGGCCACCCAGAGGCCTCGGTCCCCTTGCGGGCATCTGACAGGGGCGGGCTAAGCTTGGCTGGGTTTGAACAAGACCCAGTGCTGACTCCGAGTGCTGACCTCATCCTCACAAGAAGGAAGGGAGGCCTTGGGCACAGCCCTGCCTCCTGCCTGGACCAGGTGGGGGCAGGAGCGGGGTAGGCAGCTTGGCCTCACATTAGAAGGACCTGTGTCTGTCTCAACTCTGCCTGCTCCTCTCTGAGCCCAATGGAACACGTGACTTAAACCACTGGCCACAGAAGCATCAGCCCTGTCCCATGGTGCTCTGGGCTGGGGCGTGGGAGCAGCTCGTGATGTGGGGAAGGGGAGATTTCAGAGCAAAGCTCTGAGCTGTTTGAACTGGTTTGCCCTCCCCTGGCCCTCACCTCCAGTCTGCACCCAAAGGTGCCCGGTCAGTGTTTATGTAATCATGTGTGCGTGAGACATAAAGGTCCATGAGTGAGCATGTGCTGGGACATGCATGTGCCTACCATGTGCCCCCAGCATGTCTATATTTGTACGTGCGTTTGGATGCATGATTTGGTGTGTGTGAGCACACATTTGCACGTGCACCTGAGTATCCCGAGCAGTGTGTGGCACACGAGTGTGCGTGTCCAGGGATGTGCACGTGGGGGACAGATGTGTGTGTGAGTGAGCGTATACAACCGCTTGTGTACTGCTGGTGTGCAGGAGTGTGTGCTAGTGTAAGGCTATGCCTCTGTGTGCACCGCGTGGGTGTCTACGAGTGCCTGTGTCTGCCAGCTGAGCAGGCGTGAACTGCACGCGCAGGAGCCGTCTTGCCTCTTACATAAAGTGCTGCAGTGCAGAGATCCTGCGGCTTCATTGGGATTCAGCAGGCGGCGCGGCCCAGGGGCGGACAGCTCCGACAGGCAAAATCCCAGGAGTCGTGTCCGCCCCCGGAGCGCGGCACCGGCTGCCAGTGGCCCCCATGCTGTGATCTGACGACTCCCACATGTGCTGTTTCCAGTCCCACCCTACAGCACACCCTGCGCCAACACCTGGGCCATCTCCCATCTCAGGCAGACCTGTGGCTGGGGGAAGGGGAGGGAGGAAGGGAAGGAGAGCTAGAAGCAGAAACAAAGGTGGCCCCAGGCCCCATCCTGTTTAAAGCCCTACAGTGCCTGTTTGTGACTGGGACAGGCACCCCTGCCCATAAGCCCGGGTGCTCCCACCCCCCACGTGCTGATGAAACACACTGCCAAATGCCTGTCACACGTCTGCAC
>NW_011888938.1:618427-621488 GCF_000151845.1 Pteropus vampyrus
GATGGGGCACTGGCTACTAGTGAGGTCAACCCTCCCCAGAACGAGCCGGCTGACTTGCAGGTGCTCTCTCGAGAAAAGGCAGAGGGCTAGGAAAGGGGGGTGAAACTAGCACCGTGGGAGGGGAGGAGGGTGAGGGGGGGGGGGGGGGGGGAGGGGGGAGGGGTAAGAGCTGGCGCAGTGAAAGCTCTGGGGTTGGGAGGCTGGCACCTGGCTGGAGATGAGGTCCTCGCACACCGACAGGGCCATCTGGATGGCGTTGGGCTTGTGGGTGACGGAGGTGGCATTGAGCTGGATCTTCCAGGAGCCATGCCGCTTGTTGGCCTGGTTCACGGCCTCGCGGAACACCTGCTCGTGCTTCCGCGTGCTCAGCACCGCGCCGATGTTGACGATCTTGGGGTCGCAGGCGGCACGGGCGAAGGAGCAGGAGAAAAGCAGGGCTAATGTCAGCAGGCGCATGGTGCTCATGGGCTCCGGGCAGCGCGAACGCGGGGCCCTCGGCGCATCCCCAGCAGGGCGCCCCGGCCGTCCTGCGCGCGCCCGACTCCGCGGGCGCGGGGCGCCACGTCCCCGGGGGCCTTAGGCCCAGGACGTCTGCGGGAGGAAGCGGGCACCCGAGCCTCCGGCCGGCAGTGGCTGTCCTGGGTGCGTGTGGGCACGCGAGCGACTGGCGCTGTCCGCGGTGCTGAAGCGGGTCCCGGCGCGGCTCCCCCGCCTCGCGCCGAGACGCCCGGCGGCGGCGGCTCCTCTGCGGGCTTCGCTGGTCCCGGTCCCGACGCTGCGGCGACTGCGGCAGCTGCGGAGCCTCAAGAGGGACCCACGTCTCCTACCCCTCCCGCCGCCCCTGCTTCTTAACACAGAGCCGAAGCGGGGGCGCCTCCCGCCCCAGCGTGTGCGCCTGCGTTCGCGCGAGCATGTCAGCGCGCGGCGAGCGGGGGAGCGCCTGTGTGCGCGTGTGTGTGCGCGTGTGCGCGCGTGTGCGCGCGCGTGTGGAGGGGTCGCTGGGACAGTGACCTGGCTGGCTGAGAATTGCCAGGAGCTGAGTTTAGGAAGCTTAGAGGGGTCCGTGTCACCTCGTGCAGCCTCGTGTGTCTTTTAAAACGACTTAATGTTTCGGGCCAGTTTGTGTGTGTGTTGGCACGCAGGCGTGTGCACGAGTCCTCATGCACAGTCAGTGCTATTTCGAGGCCTGACTCTGTGGGCTGGAGACTCAGTGGTGTGGAGAAGCCTTAAGCCATGTCCCTCTGGAGGAGGGACAGTGGGGCTCTCCTCTCTGGAAGGCTCAAAAACTGGGAAGAGACACCATCTGTCTGGCCACGTGACTTAGACTCTTCCCCCCTCTCCCCCCGAAAATGTTCAATAGAATAGAAGGGGTGACAGTGGCTGCCTGGTGCCGAGCTGGATCTTCCGGGAGAGTGTGGGGTCCTGAGCCCGATCCAGCCATAGGGAGACCAGGGCCGGAGGGAGTGTCCGCCGCAGATGGGACTGGGTTGGACATGCAGAAGCACCTGCCCCTGCAAGGCGTGTGTTGGGCCCAGTGTCCCACACCCCCTCACACGCTCCTCCCCCCAAAGCCCCTCTCCCAATCCGCTCCCAGCACCTCTCCCGCCCTGCCTCTCTCCAGAGCTTCTCTTGTCCCTCTGGCCCTCATGATCCTAATTCTTTGTCCCCTCCACCCCTGGAATGTGCTTCCCTTCCCTAACTCGAAAGAAGAGCTGAAGCTCCTCCCCCGGCCAGTGACATCACGTTTCCAATAGCAACTAAGGATTCTGCAGACCCAACAGCAAAAGCCCCCAGTGGGGACAAAGCAGGGTCCTCTCCACACTTAAGCGATATTCTGAGCAGTGGAGTGGGGAGGAGCCATACCCCTCCCATCAGGGTCCCGCTCCCTGTCACCCCCATAGTTCTCACCAGTCGGCTGACCCCACCCCTTGCCCCAGAGCCAAACAAGGACACCTCGGAACCCCTGGCGCTGAGAAGCAGGAGCCACAGCGTCCAGCATGCTCCCTCTCCCGGCTCCTTCTCGCCACAAAGGGAATCGGTGGCCGGGGGCTAATTACCAGCAGCCCCACTTCTCTCTGTTCTGGGATTGAGGGTCACCGTGGAAGGAACACTGGTCCTGGGGACACTTACTCATCCCGTGGGCTCATAGGGGGGCACGTGGGGTGTGCTCCAGGGCCCAGAGCTGGCCCCATCTCCGCAGGGTCTGTGGCTAATCTCCAAACTTCTGTAGCCTCTGGCAGGTCACACCCTGGAGGCTGCACAGATGCATGGAGTGGGCAGCCCCTGGGACAGCCAGCTCCAGTGTGGACCAGACTGCATCAGGACCGCGCGGGGAGGAAGGGACTGGAAGAGTGCCTCAGCCGGAGGGCCAGGCCCCTCCCACCCACCACTCCCCCAGTGGGGTGCCTGAGCAGCTTCGACTGTCCTGTCCGAGGAGAGGCAAGTCCTACACATTCAGAAACCCGTGAGCTGGTCGTTACCCGTCTGGGAGCCTGGAATTAGCCGTGAGCTGCCAGACCCTGCGAAGCAGGGCTTTTTTCTTTCCTTCAGGACACCAGTTTGCCAGCACACCACCGCCTCCCCCAGGCCGCAGGTGCTTCGGCTTCCATCTGGAGTCCCTCGCACAGGTCCCCGGAGTCCAGGGATGGGGCGGGGCTGTGCCTGCCCCCCAGGACTCAGCCCCCTTTCATGAGCAGTCTCTCTTGGGCTCCACTCTACATTTGCCCTGTGGGCTTTTGCCATGTCCCCGTCATGGGGGAGGGGGACCAGGGGCAGCAGAAGGAGCCCTTGACCTGGCTTCGCTCTGCTGTGACTGATGAACCAGAGGCTTGGACCCCTCTGAATCCTGGTGAGTCAGATTCTGGGGGGAAGGCCGAAGAGACCCAGGGTGCTGGCCCTGGCTCCGGGTGAGGAGGGAGTCCCTCTTCTGCCCGGGCCTCCCCATGGGAAGGTGCCACCTCTTTCTGCTCAGCAGCCTGTCCTTCCTCTGGGAACTGCAGCCCCATGTGGAGAGAGCTGCTCCTTCCCCTCCCCCACCCCCACCTGGCTCCCGGAAAGGCTG
>NW_011888938.1:623688-624520 GCF_000151845.1 Pteropus vampyrus
GGTCTGCGCTACGTTTCGAGGGGTGGGGAGGTTGGTCACCCAGCAAAGACGACACTGCCCGATCGGTACAGGGTGTCAGTCCAGGGAATGCTCCTCCCCTAAGAGACACTTGAGAAGCTGTCTGAACGAAATGAGAGCAAACTATGCAAATATCTGCGGGAGAGCGTTTCAGGGAGCGCGAATGGCAAGTGCAAAGGCCCTGGGGTGCGGTGGGGGGTGTGTGACCTGCGGCCGGTCAGTGAGGGAAGACGGAGGGGAGTTGGCTGGAGAGGTCGGGGGCCAGACCCCGCAGGACCGGGTAGGTTACGGTGAGGACTTCAGTTTTATTTAAGCGCGGTGGGTAGGGGGATAACCAAGGGGGGAAGCGGGGGGCCTGAGCGGGAAGTCACTGGGATAATTCGTATGCCATGTAGGAGGTGTAGGGGCGACAAGACGCAGGACAGGGAAGTGAGGGGTCAAGAACCGCTCCAGAGGTTTTGTCCTGAGCAACAGAGGACGGCAGTCTGTGTAGCAAGCACGGGAACGTGGGGGTCCAGTGGGCTCTTTCAAGTAGGCATCACGATTCCCATTTTCTTATAAAGCCCCCGCTCGGCACTGCCACTGATGCCACGAACTGACGCGCTCTGTTTGTATTTCTGTTGTTACACTTGTTTTCTGTTTGTCCTTTGATTTTTTTCATTGACTTATGAGTTATTTAGAAGTGTTTAATTCCCAAGTATTTGGAGAATTTTCCAGATTATTTCTGCTGTTGATTTTTACTTTAATTTCAGTATGATGAGAGAATGTCCATTCTCTGATTTTAAATACACTGAGACTTGTTTTACGGTCCATA
>NW_011888938.1:625850-626646 GCF_000151845.1 Pteropus vampyrus
TATTTCTGCTGTTGATTTTTACTTTAATTTCAGTATGATGAGAGAATGTCCATTCTCTGATTTTAAATACACTGAGACTTGTTTTACGGTCCATAATATGGTTTTTCTTGGTGAATGTTTTGTGTGCATTAGAGGAAATTGTGCATCCTTCTGCTGTTGGGCAGAGTGTGCTAATAAATGTAGATAAATCTCACTGGTGTTTTAATTGGCATTTCCCTGATGACTAATTATATTGAGCCCCTTTGCATGTGCTTATTGGCCTTATGTATATTTTCTTTGGAAACATGTCCTTCGAATCTGTTGCCCACTTCAACTGGGTGATTGTCTTCTTAATATTGAGTTGTAAGAGTTCTTCATACATTTTGGATGAAAGTCTTTTATCAGATACGTGTTTTGCAAATATTTTCTCCAAGTCTCTGACTTTCTTTTAATTGTCTTAACATTGTCTTTAAAGTGCAAGAGTTTTACATTTCGGTAAAATCAAATTATCAATTTTCTTTTTACTGGTTTTAGTTTTGGTATATCTAAGATATCGGCCTAACCCAAAGTCATGAAGATTTTATGTTTACTTCTAAGAGTTTTGTAGTTTAGTTCCTACATTTAGGTCTATGATCCATTTTGAGTTAATTTTTTTGCATGGTATGAAGCAAGGTTTAAATTCATTTGTTTGTGGATATCCACTAGGCCCAGTTGGAAAAAACCATCCTTTCCTATTGAATTCCCTTGCTACCTTTGTAGAAATCAATGGGCCATAAATGGGCTTTTGCGGGGGCAGGGGTGAGGAGGTTTTTTTTTT
>NW_011888938.1:627916-634559 GCF_000151845.1 Pteropus vampyrus
CATCCTTTCCTATTGAATTCCCTTGCTACCTTTGTAGAAATCAATGGGCCATAAATGGGCTTTTGCGGGGGCAGGGGTGAGGAGGTTTTTTTTTTTTTAACAGTAGAAAAGTTTTATTAGAAGGGAAAGTACACTTCCAGACGCAGAAGCAGGCCTGAGCAAGAGAAGCGTGACTCAGAAGGCCGAGGAAGGTTTTTAATGATTAATCCCATTTTCTTATAGGTATATTTATATTTTGTATTTCTTCTTGCATCGGTTTTGGTAATTATTATCTTTTTAGTCATTTATCCATTTCACCTAAACTGTTCGATTTATTGACACAAGTCGTTGGTAATACCCCCTTATAATCCTTTTGATATCTGTAAGGTCAGAAGTGATGTTCTCTCGTGTCCCTGATTTTACTTTGTCAGTCTAGGTAAACATTTGTCAATTTTGCGGATCTTCCTAAAGAAAGAGCTTTCTCTTTCACTCGATGATCACTGTCATTTTTCTGCTTTCAACTTCACTGACTTCTCTTAACACTTATTCTTCTACCTGCTTTGGATTTTATTTGCACCTTATTTCCAGCTTCTTATGTTAGAAACATAGGTTTTAAATTTTGAGATCTTTCATCTCTTCTAATATAAATGTCTCTAGTTATACAGTCCCCTCTAAGCTCTGCTTTATCTGCATCCTGTAAATTTTCTTTTTCAGTTTAAAATTTTTCATTTCCTTGTGATTTCTTTTTTGACCCCTGGTTCATTTTGAAGTGTGTCGTTTTAATTTCTCAAATATTTATGGATTTCCAGAATCTTCCTTTTTATTTCTACATTACTTCCATGTGGTTAAAGTATGTTTCATGACTTCAAACATTTAAACTCTATGTGGATTTGTTTTATGGCCCAGCATGTGATCCATCTTAAAGAACGTCCCTTATACACTTGAGAACAGACTTGCTGCTGTTCAGTAGAGTGTTCAGCAGATGTCAGTTAGAACAAACTGGTTGCTAGTGTTGTTCAATTCTTCTTAACTCGTGCTGATATTCTGCCTACTTGTTCTATCCATTACTGAGAATTTGAATTGTCTGTTTCTTTCCTCATTTCTGTAAGCTTTTGCTTCACGTATTTTGGGGCTGTTGTTAAAAGCATAGTTCTTTTAATTGCTATATTGGAAAACTATATATCCTGCAAACCAACCATAAAAGAGCTGGAGTGGCTATACTAACATCAGATTAAATCGACTTTAAGATAAAAAAAAGTTAGCAGGGACTGAGTTCCATCATTCCCCCTCGGAATTTGGAAAGTGTTGCTTTGTTTTCTGGCATCGGTTGGCGGATGAGCAGCGGATACTAATGGGCCTGCCGCCCCCCGTGGCTGCCCGGATTTTCCTCTCTGAATTCTTCTGAGACCTTCACTGGCCCTTGGAACGCTGACACTTCACATGGTTGTGTCCAGCTGTGCGTTTTGCTCATCTGTCCTGCCTGGTTTGGACTTGGAAGAAGGTCTGCTACACAACTTCCTCTGTCAGGCTCCGACGGCTTCCTCCCTTCCGGGTCCCTCTTCTTTCTCAAGGCCTTATTCTTTGGCCACGAGACCTACTCCACTCCCTGGAATTCCGAGCGCAGCCTGGTGGACCAGTGGCGGCAGCAGCATCCCCTGGGAATATGCAAAAACTTCAGAACCTCTGGTCTTGCCCCAGAACCCCAGAATCAGAATCTGCATTTTCAGATCTGCAGGTGGCTTGTCTGCACAGGAAGAGGGGCACAGAGTCCTCGCTGCCAGCTCTTTACCAAGGTTTGTGAGGTGGGGGTGGGGGCTGCGACAACCTAGTGGGTCAGTCCCTGGGGCGGCGGGGCTGGCTCGGCACCTGCTCCTGGAACCAACTCTCCAGGGTGGGTCCCTTCGCTCTACTCTGACACCCTGGTGACTCGCCCCTGCACTTTCACCCTCCATACTCTATCGTTTCCCTGGTAACCGCTTGCGCAAGAAGGGATGCATGAGGGCGCCGCTGGAACCACCTGCAGAGCTGTGTGGGCGACCCCTGCAGAGACCTGAGAGGTGGCCCCTGGAGGAGAAGGGGACAGGAGGGCAGCAGGCGCTTCCTGGGGCGGCTCGGATGAGCCAGGTGCTGAGCCGGAGGCGCACACAGCGAGGAGCCCCCAGGCACCTAGACGTGCCGCAGCCAGTACTGCGGGGAGCAGTGGCTCCCCGTCCTGGAAAGCACCGGGCAGGGCGCGTTGCCGTTGAGGGACTGCTCGCGCCCGGCAAAGTGCGGTGACCCTCAGTGCACCCGATGGCCATCGGGGTCTGCGGGAGGGAAGTTCCGCCGGCGGCCGTAGCTACAACTCCGCCGCACGTGCGGGGTGGGGGTGTCGCCGTGACTCTTGGGGGTTCGAGTCGGGCGGCCCGCCCTGGCCATCCGTCCTCTCGCTGGGCCCCGCCCCACCTAGCTCTGGCCGGGCGCTCGGGCCGGGGAACCTGCCTGGGCGGCGAGGGTCACGCCCCAGAGCGGGGACGCGAGGACGCGGAGACGCAGGTCGCAGGAGCTCCCCGCCAGCATAGCGGAGCCGGCCGGACGCCGGCCCGGAGTCCGAGCCTCCCCGCGAGCGCGCGGACCCAGCACATCCTCGCTGACCACGGCACGTCCGGGGCGCCCGGCCAGGGGCTCCGACTGCGCCACGCTCGGTGCCCGCGGGACCCCGCCGGAGCGGAAGCCAGCGCGGCCCTGTTGCCATGGCCACCGCCGGGCTAGGACAGGGCCCACGGCGCAGGCGCGGAAGGGCCACGAGCCCGCGGCGCAGGCGCAGTAGAGCGCGTCGAAGTCACGTTTCCGCGCACGCGCGCGGCGCTCGCAAAGGCTGCCGGGGCTGCGATGGCTGCCGCGGAAAGTCGGCCTCGCCGAGCGCCGGGCCCCTCAGAGCCTGGCCTCCTGACGCCGCCTGGGCCCGTCCGCTTGTCCCGGATCCGCCGCCCGCGCCGCCTTGGGGTTTCATCTCGGTGACGCTGAGCCTTGGCCAGAGCTACGACGGCAGCGAAAGTCGGCAGCGCCGCTCGTGCTGGCGGGTCCGGCGGGTCCCGTTGTCTCCGTCCCCCGCCCAGGCCAGGGACGCGAACGCTCGTCCTGGCGCAGGGAGCGGAGGTCCCGGCCTGCACCGTCCGCGGGGCCGGCGTGCGGGGCGGAGTCGGGGAGGGCGCCGGGCGGGTTTCCGGGCGGCCCTCGCTGTCACCGCGCTGAGCGGAAACCCCCGGTCCTCGGGGAAGAAGGCAGCGGGTGACATTCCCCGCGGGACGTGACTCTCAGAACCCAGCCTCGGACGAGGTTCCTCTGAGACCGCGATGGGATAGCCATTTCGTACTCGTGTCTAACTCAAGCAAGGTCACTGTGCCACCCCAGTTGTGCATTTGCCCCCTTCTGCCAGTGCCCGGTCTGGAGCAAAGCCCTCCCCCAGATCACCCAACCTCAGTTCAGGTCCTGTAATAGTTCCTCCTGACACCCACGTTCTGAATCACCCGCAGTGCCTGGTGGCGCCAGGCAGAGTGATGAGCCCCCTTGTTAAGCACAGTTGTGTTTGTGGCCTTTGGCTGAAGGGCATTGACAAAACTGGAGGCCCACTGTCTTGGACTGGGGCCTTCGGCTCGGTACAGTGGGCCCAGCTGAGACCCCTTGTGCCTCTGCCCATGGTGCCACCTGCCCTCACTGACACTCTCAGCCCTGTGCGCGCCTAGGAGTAGGGCCCCCAGTGGGTTTGTGTTACCTGGATTTAACTTGGTGAAATTGTTTCCTGGCGTCTGACACCTGATTATCTAATGCTCTGTCTGTCTGTCTGCTTAGTAATGTCGCCAGCGTTGTCACGTCTGCCCTCAAGCCGGCCTCCAGGGCTGACACTGGCGGAGTCTCTGCTCAGACCCCTTTACCCATTCAGGTGGCCCAGCCAGGTTTACCCAGCCATCTCAAAACCTTATAAGGACTTCTTACTCCATCTCGTGTGGCCCTAAGAGCTGCTTTTTTTTGGGTTCTTTCTGCCTGGAATTGGAGGATTTTTCTGGCCACTGATAAATGACAAAATAAAAACCCACTGCTGTGATCCCCCTGACCTTCATCCTGTTATTTCTGACTGCCATGGTCTGACAACCAGGAAAAACAAAACTCTCATGCCTTTTCCTAGACAGGCCCCTTCTGCTACTCGAGTTTTCTTCGCATGGTTGGTGATCCCAGATTTAACTCATGAACCCTGGACCTTGAACTCACTTCAATAGAGTGTGTCTCCTGAGGTCACTGCAGTCCCATCACAAGGCCTACCGGGTCAGGAGGGAACAGTGACCAACACCAGTTCTCTGGTTTGCTCAAACTGCAGATAGTGTTCACTTTCACTCAAGGAAGTTGTACGTATCGAGGGCACCAACTTAACTCATTCCTGTTAGAATAGATGATACCTCCACCTCCATGGCAGCCTGTGGCCCCGAAAGCACGCCTTACCTAGTGTCAGGGCTGTGCCTGCCTGCTCCACAGTCACAGCCCGTGCATTCAGAGCAGTTGGAAGAGAGTCTATTTTTAAAATTCCCGTTTCTCCAAGAAATCATATTTCCTTAAAAATAACACCCAGAAATGTCCAAAATAACAAAAGTATCGGCTATTAAGAAAACTTCCAGCAAAGATGACTGGTTCCCTCTTCACCCATACGCTGAGCTACAGTTTCCACAGCAGGAATAAAACAGCTGGAAACAGGGTTCAGAGCTCGTCTCTGACCCTAGCAGAGTCACCAATGGCACCGGCGCTCCAAAAGCCCAATATATGCATCTAAATCCACTAATGAGTCATCACGGAAATCTCGTCCCTGATTTCCTGTCCGCTAACTGCGAGGACACACATGCTATAATACTGTTAAACCTCAGCTGATGCTCCAGAGAAGATAATGATCTGTGACTGGGATGAAGGGTGGCTGGCGAGGGAGCTCCCTGACTAGACAGACCTGACTAGGTTCGGGACCTGTCTGCGTCGCCGGATCGCGAACCGCGGTTCTTGCCTTAAAGACCCATTGGGAAGCATAACCATCATTCTACTTAACTGCGGAGTTGCAATGAGCCGATGACCCTGCCCAGTCAGTGTTACCACAGAGCCACCATCACGGCTCCTCCTACAACAGCAGGAAGAAGATACGCCGTCACCTGCACACACCTGCAGGGCACACACCAGAGCCAAACCCACAAAATCCCAGCACTGGGGAAACTTTGGTATCATGAGTTAGTGTCCTTAAGCCTGGAGGGGGAACTGAGAGAAAAGGCCAGGCCCAGGTGCATCCTGAGACCATCCGGGTGAGACACCTGGGGTTCCCTGGCTGTAAGTGCCACCGCAGTGCCACGAGTACATGTGCTGCCTGGGAAAGCACGGTGGGTGCCCAGGGGTCTCAGGCCGCGAGGCAGCCACACCCTGCATAGGGCCGGGCCGGGCCGGGCCTGAGCCCAACACATTGCGGTTTCTCCGCGGCCCCTGCACTGGACCTAAGTGTGTCTACGCCTGTGACCATGTCATCTGATGTGTGCCAGTGTCACCTGGAGTGTGGCCCAGCCTGAGAACCCCGCTGAGAGAGACCTCCCCGAGCGCAAACACAAGAGGACTCCACACGGGGACCTGGGACCTTTGGAATTACTCATTGTCCTTACTGAGCCTGTCACAGCTGGAGAGAGTCCGGGCCATGTTCTCTGAGTCAAAGGTGTCACTCTCGGTCCCTCCCTCAGAAATGGAAGCAGCTGTCACGGCTCCAGCGGAATGCGGTCCTCTTCCTGCTGGCCTTCATGGTCCTCTGTGGGCTCCTGTCCTGCATCAGCGTGGCCGACCAGTGGAAAGGTACCAGCCCCCTGGGCACCTGACACGGTAGAGCTGGTGACCGGGCTGACTGGCCGAGCGCTCTGGCCGTCGGCCTGGAATCGCCCCTGGAGGCACTGAAGGGCAGCGAGCTGGACAGAGGAACGTAGAGTGTTTTCACCCACCTCGCTGGGACAGGTGGTGACGTCTGACTGCGTCCTGCATGTGGCGCTGCGTTCTCTGTCCTGAGGGTGACCGCTCGCTCTAAGTGCATCCCGTGTTGTCACACACGTGCTGCCATGTGTTTGGAGGGGACCGGCAGAGTCCTGGTGAGGGCGGAGAGAGTCCTGAGTGCCTCTCAGGTGGCCCATTTAGGAGCAAAGCTAATGAGCAGCTGCAGTCTGGTCTCTGGCGTCCAGGAGGGACCTGCACGGTGTGGGGTGAACGTCCCCATCACTTTGGCAGGAAGCGAGGCTGAGGCCCTTCTGGAGGCCACGTGGACGCGCCTCTTGCTCACCACTGGTCCCCAGACCTGTTCTGGAGACAGAGCGTGGTTCCGGCCAGACCTGACCTGGGCCACAAGCCCCCTGCTGAGTCATTTGTGTACGCCGAGGACGTCTGCTCCGCTCACCTGGATGTTGAAAAGCAGAGACTGCGACCACGTGTCAGCCTCCTTCATGTCCTGGGAGGGGTCCTGGTCACAGCCCCTGTGGAGCACTGGCTGTGAGATGGAGGAGGAGCGCTGTCTGCACCTTGTCACTGGCATGGCGCCTTTGAGGATGGGCGGGGAGGCCGGGGCCAGGCTGCGACGGTGCTCGCGCTTCCCTTCGGGACGTGGTTGGGACCCTTTCGTGCTCCCCTT
>NW_011888938.1:635187-636032 GCF_000151845.1 Pteropus vampyrus
AACGTAGAGTGTTTTCACCCACCTCGCTGGGACAGGTAGTAACGTCTGACTGCATCCCGCATGTGGCGCCGCGTTCTCTGTCCTGAGGGTGACCGCCCGCTCTAAGTGCATCCCGTGGTTGTCACACACGTGCTGCCATGTGTTTGGAGGGGACCAGCAGAGTCCTGGTGAGGGCGGAGAGAGTCCTGAGTGCCTCTCTGGTGGCCCATTTAGGAGCAAAGCTAATGAGCAGCTGCAGTCCGGTCTCTAGCGTCCAGGAGGGATCTGCACGGTGGGGGGTGAACGTCCCCATCACTTTGGCAGGAAGCGGGGCTGAGGCCCTTCTAGAGGCCACGTGGACGCGCCTCATGCTCAGCACTGGTCCCCAGACCTGTTCTGGAGACAGAGCGTGGTTCCGGCCAGACCCAACCTGGGCCACAGGCTCCTCGCTGAGTCATTTGTGTACGCCGAGGACGTCTGCTCCGCTCACGTGGATGTTGAAAAGCAGAGACTGCGACCACGTGTCAGCCTCCTTCACGTCCTGGGAGGGGTCCTGGTCACAGCCCCTGTGGAGCACTGGCTGTGAGATGGAGGAGGAGCGCTGTCTGCACCTTGTCACTGGCCTTTGAGGATGAGCGGGGAGGCCGGGGCCAGGCTGCGACGGTGCTCGTGCTTCCCTTCAGGACGTGGTTGGGACCCTTTCGTGCTCCCCTTCGGGCCTGTGACAGGCCCCTCGCCCGGGAGGCCACGTCTCGGTACCCCAGCACTTTTCCTTGGGCGGGGATTCAGGAGCGTGGGGCTGTCCAGTCGGCTCCCCCGCGGGTCACGTGTCCATCTGGGCGCGCGTGCTGAGCTGAGCATCCCGC
>NW_011888938.1:637682-652058 GCF_000151845.1 Pteropus vampyrus
GACACTCACTCCCGTGCTCCCCCCTGGAAACTGGGAAACTGAGGCATGGGCGAGTAAGTGACTTGTACAAGATCCAGCGTCAGTGGAAGATTGGGTGGGCCACTCCAGACTCCCTGCTTTTCTTTTCTTTTTAAAAAATACCTATCAATATTTATTAATAAAATGAATGTAAAGTGAAGGTCAAAACCGGAAGTGTTTACCCAGAATGCTTCTTAAAAATGTTTTAAATTGTGGTAGAATATAAATGACATAAAATCGACCGTCTTCACCAGGGTGAGTGCACAGCTCGGCGGCATCCGGCACAGTCACCCTGTGCGTGGCTGTCACCAGCATCACCTGCAAGACTTTCTCATCTTCCCAGATGGGAACTCTGTCCCCATTAAACTCTCACCCCTCCCCCGCCCCGGCCCCACCACCTACTTCCTGTTTCTGTGAAACTGCTTTTTTCTTTTGTTGCTTCTCGGGGTTTTTCTGTTGTTGTTTGTTTGTTTGTGGTAAAAACACAATTAATAACATAAAATTCACCATCTTAACCGTTTGGGCAGCATAAGGCTCTGTAGTATTAAGTCCATTAGCATCACTGTGAACTACGTTTCTAGAACTTTTGTCTTGCAGAATGGAACTCCAGGCCTATGAAACAGAAGTAGAACCCCTTCTGTTCTACTTCCTGCGTCTGAATTCGGTTACTCTGAGCACCTCACATCCTGGGGTTGCATGGTATTTGTCCTTCTGTGCCTGGCTCGTTTCACCGAGCACCGTGCCCTCCAGGCCCATCCACGTGGCAGTGGGGTCCGGGCTCCTCCCTTTTTAAGGCTGCGTGGCATTGCGCTACAAGGATGCCCAGTCCTCTGTTGATGGACACTTGGGTCGCTCCCAGGTTTTGGCTGCTGTGAGTAGTGCTATGCACGTGGTGTAAAAACACCTGTAGAAGTTCACCGACACCTGGAGGCGCCGGACCATAAAGACATTTCAATGCCTGGTCTTTTGAGGTACGGCCTCGCTTTCCATCACGGCGGCACCGCTACCACCGTGCACAGGGCTCTGAGGTCGCCACGCCCCGCCAGCGGGACAGTAGCGTTCCCACGAGTGCGAGGTGAGACCTCGCCGCGATTCTGATGTCCGTTTCCATAATGGTCACGGACGTTGAGCATCTTTCCATGTGCTTGTCTGTTCAGGGCCTGGACTTTCCTAAATTACCTTGGACAGAAGAACAGAGTTGAAGGACATACATTTCCCCATATAAAAACCTACTACAAGGGCCAACATTCAAAAGAGCGTGGTGCTGGCCTCGAGGTAGACATGCATAGCAAGGGGCTGGACGTGAGTCTGGAAACAAACTCGTGCCCATGTGGCCAATGGACTTTTGTAAAGGTGGGAAGTCTACTCAACGGGGAAAGAACTTTGTCTTCAACAAATGTGCTGAGACAACTGGACGTTCACACGCAGCAAAGAGCGAGGTTGGACCCCTACCTCACACCAGATACAGTTAACTCGAATCAGATCAACAACATAACTCTAAGAGCTAAAACCATAAAACTCTTAAAAGGGGGTAAATCTTCACAACCTCGATTTGACCGTGGATTCTTAGATAAAATTCCAAAAGCATAAGCAACAAAAGAAGAAATAGACAAATTGGACTCCATCCAAATAAAAACTTGTGTGCGCTAAGGGACACTATCAACAAAGTAAACAGGCAACCCACAGAATGGAAGAAAATTTTTGCAAACAACGTATCTGACAAGGGCTTAATATCCAGAATGTATTTTTTAAAAGTCAATGACAACAATAAAAAAAAACCGAACAACAAAAAACAAACTCAACAGAGAAATGAACAAAAAGAGCCCCTTTATTAAAAGGCTACATTAATATATTATCTATAATGTACACACAAATGAACACAGTCATCCTCGCAGGTGCAGCATGGGTCAGAGCTGAGGGCACTGGGACCTACTTGGGGATCCCCCCACACCCCCATTTAAAAATGGGCAAAGCACCTAAATAGACATTTCTTCAAGGAAGATATATAAATGTCCAATAAGCACATGAAAAGATGCTCAACATCACAAATCGTTAGAAAAACGCAAATCAGAACTGCAGCGAGACAGCACCTCGCACGCATGGGGACAGCAGAAAACGGCTAGTGCCAGCGAAGGCGCGGAGAAGCGGAACATAGCGCCCTGCCAGCCGGAATGTGCGCGGCAGCCGCTGCAGAAACTGGTGTGGTGGTTTTGCAAAAAAGAAAACATGGGGTGGCCATGTGCCCCAGCGAGGCCACTTCCGGGGCCACACCATGGGGACGAGAGCGGGGTCTCCCGGCGAGGCCAGCACGCCCGCCTTCACGGCGGCATCACTCCGAGCAGCCAAGAGGTAGAAACCACCCAATGTCCACTGATGGCTGAATGGATAAGGAAAATATGGTATCTATACACGACGAAATATTACTTACCTTTAAAAAGGAAGGCAGTCCCGACACCTGCTACGAGGAGGCTGGGCCTTGAGGATGTCATGCCGTGTGAAAAGAGCCCATCACAAAGGACTCCAGGTACATAAGGTGTCTGGAGGGGGCGGAGTCAACGACACAGAACGCGGACTGGAGGTTACCTGGGGCTGGGTAAACGGTGAAGACGGTTTGAGATGGTGAAAGCATTTGGAGACAGACAGCATTGCACAACGTCGTGGGTGCACTTAGGGCCGCCCAACTTACAAGTGGTCGGCAGGACCCAGTTCTGCACGGGTGCAGCGTGGGCCGGGGCTGAGCGCGCCAGGCCTGCCGGGCCCCCCGCCCCCCCGCTGGCAGCCTTGTGGTCTAAAAGCGGAGCAGGTGGTGGTGGGGACCAGGCCTGGCTCCCCAAATCCGTGGGCTGTGGGGGACCAGGCTCCCTAAATCTGTGGACTGTGGAGCGGGGATCAGGCCCCAACTGTGTCCCAAAAGTAATGGCCCCAGGAAGTTGTGGGGAGGGCTTCTGCATCCCCAGATGCACCCCATGCGCAGGGCCGCCAGGTGTGGCGGGACAGTCTGAGAGGGGATCAGGATGCCCTCTCTGGGCCTTCCCGGTACCACCCCAGGCCCGGAGGAGCTACCTGCAGGGCGCGGAGGGGTGACGCAGCGGCTCTGCGGTCAGGCTCCCGAGCCCAGAGGGCGACGGCAGCGGCAGCGGTCTGGGGAGGGGCTGCCAGTCCTCGTCCCCTGTCCTGGCCTTCGCCCTCTCTACTTTAGACAGGTCAGGCAACCCTGGGTGGGGGCCCGGGGACACAGAAACAGGGACACAGGGACGCGGCGACATTTGGACTTGGAGACACAGAGATATGAGGGGGACACGGAGACACAGGGAGGGGGACATATGGATGGGGACACAGAGATGGGGACACAGGGACGAGGACACAGGGACATGGGGACGCATAAACGGGGACATGGGGGAGGGCACACAGGAATAGGCACGTGACATGGTGAACATGGGGTTATAGGAATAGAGACACGGGGGCGGGGACACAGAGCCACAGAGACACAGGGACGGGGACAGGGGGGGCACACGGGGACACAGGGACGGGGACAGGGGGGGCACACGGGGACACAGGGACGGGGACAGGGGGGGCACACGGGGACACAGGGACGGGGACAGGGGGGTGGGCACACAGGGACACAGGAGCATGGGGAACACGAGGACACAGGGTAGGAGACACAGGGACGGGAACACAAAGGGACAGAGACAGTGGAGCACGGGGACGTGGGCACACAGGGGTACAAGGATGGGGATGTGGAGACGTAGGGACAAAGGGACGAGGACATGGGGACACGGGGATGGGGGACACGGGGACACGGGGATGGGGACAGGGACTGTGGGGTGATTGTGGTGTGGCACTGGGTGACCATGGGGTGACCACGCCCATGGGGTGGTATGACATGATGGTCATTGTCACCATGCTGGTTGCCCCAGTGACAGGCTTGGGACAGTGTGGGGGCAGCCAGTCCTCACGCTCAGCCCCAGCCTGGCTGGGGGCCTTGGGGTCCCCAGCTGCGGCCAGGGCCCAGCACCCCAGCCCAGGCAGAGGCCCAGGGTCATGCTGGCCAGAAACAGTCTGGGGAGTGCGGACTGGCGGGGCCCCCTGGGGTGGGGGGCTGCTCTGCAGGTCTGACCCCACTCTCAGGCCCCGGAGTGGATGCCAGGGGACCGGTGGCTCCCCAGCCCTCTGGACACTGGCACCTCCTGGGGCCCTGCTCACTCAGGTGCCCAGGAAGGGAAGGCCTGAGGGGGAGGGAGAGATCCCTGGCCCCCTGCCCAGGCCTCAGCCCATCCCTCCCTTCCCCACCCAGCCCCACCCCCGCAGCCCCGTAGCCCTTACTGCTGCGTGGACAAGCTCCCTCCTCAGGCGTCCACCGCCATGTCCCCGAGACCAGTCCTGCCCCCTCCGGTGGCCTTCCCAGACCCTGCCCTCAAGAGCTGCCCCTCCCCCACGGGGCTGGGAGCCGGGGAGGGCCTGGGTGGGTACTGGTGACGTGCTCACCTGGCACCTGGCTGGAAGGACCAGCCTGGAGGACCAGTGGGGAGGCACGGGGCAGGCCGGCGCCTCAGCAGTAGCCGATGGAGGACAGGTGGCCGGGCGCAAGTTCCTGCGCCAGCGCCAGCTCCTAGAGCCCTGGCTTCACGTGTCCCTATGGTGACTGTCTCCGTGGTGACACAGTGGCTGCCAGCACTGGACGGAAAGACACAGAAGCCGCTAACGAGAAGGAAGTGACAGACAGCCCTGCTCACAGCTCCAGATGTCACGTGACGGGGACCCAGTCAGTCACATGACCCGCTCGCGCCGGCTAAAGCAGGCATGAGCCCTCAGCTCCGGCCAGCCCTGTCCTGGGCCTGGGCCCTGCTGCTAGCACTGGGGCCGCTGGGCCTGGAGGCGGGGGGTAAGTACCGACCCGTGGGCCCTCCCGCCATCCCCTGGGGGCTGCGCCCGCTGAGCATCGTGCCTTCCAGCCTACAGAGACCCAGACCCCAACTTCCGGGAGGACTACTTCGAGCAGCTTCTGGACCATTTCAACTTCGAGAGGTTTGGCAACAAGACCTTCCTCCAGCGCTTCCTGATATCAGGTGAGGTTGCTTGGGGGCTCCCGGCCCTGGGGGGCTTGTCTCATGCCTCACCACCCCCCCATTCTGCTTCTACCCAACAGACAAGTTCTGGAAAAGGGGCGAGGGGCCCCTGTTCTTCTACACGGGCAACGAGGGGGATGTGTGGTTCTTTGCCAACAACTCGAGGTTCATCCTGGAGCTGGCGATGCAGCAGGAGGCCCTGGTTGTGTTTGCGGAGCACGTGGGTACCCGGCGGGCCGGGGGCTGGGGGCTGGCGGGCAGGGGGACAGGCGGGGGGCGCGGGGTCAATGTCCACCTGCCGCCCACAGCGGTACTACGGGAAGTCGCTCCCGTTCGGCGAGCAGTCCACGCAGCGCGGGCACACGGAGCTGCTGACCGTGGAGCAGGCCCTGGCCGACTTCGCCAGGCTGCTCCGGTCACTGCAGCAGGACTTCAAGGCTCGGGACGTCCCCGCCATCACCTTCGGCGGCAGGTGGGCCCTGGCCTCCCTTCCTCTCCAGGAACAAGGGTGCACCTGGCTGGAGGGCCGGAATTTCTGTGGGTCCCGAACGTTCTAGACCTTCTTGGGGCACCGGCGGGGAGGGCCGGGGGGGAAGCGGGGGTTGGGGCCGCAGGGGGCACGCCACAGCCTTACCCTGCGCCCGCCAGCTACGGGGGAATGCTCAGCGCCTACATGAGGATGAAGTACCCCCATCTTGTGGCGGGCGCGCTGGCGGCCAGTGCGCCCGTGGTGTCGGTGGCGGGCCTCAGCGACTCCCACCAGTTCTTCCGGGACCTGTCTGTGGTGAGTGCGAGGGCTCAGGGACCCGGGCGGCCCGGGCGCGGTGGCAGCTGCAGCCACCACCTTCCCGCTTGGTTTCCAGATTTTTGAGAACCAGAGTCCCGAGTGTGCCCAGGGCGTGCGGGACGCGTTTCGGCAGATTAAGGACTTGTTCCTGCAGGGAGGTGAGGAGGCTGCACCCTGCCCCTGGGCTCCCCGCTCCGGCCCCCCCAGCGCCAGTGACCTCCAACGGCTCTTGTCCTGTCCCCTCCTGCAGCCTACGAGGAAGTCAGCCGGGAGTTTGGTACCTGCCAGTTGGTCACGGACTGGAAGAGCCTGGCCCAGCTCTTCGGGTTTGCCCGGAATGCCTTCGTCATGCTGGCCATGCTGAACTACCCATACCCCACCGACTTCACGGGGCACCTGCCTGCCAACCCCGTTCAGGTGAGGCCCCCGCTCCAGGGGACAGGGAGGGGCCCAGCTGCCCTGGGGCAGTCAGTGCCAGCCAGCTCGAGGGCCATGCACCATGCTGTGGCCAGGGACCAGGGTGGGCGAGCCGGGGCAGGGGCTGCAGGCCAGGGACCAGGGCGGGTGAGCCGGGGCAGGGGCTGCAGGCAGCCACTGGACCTCCTGCTCAGGTGCCCCCCGGCACCCACAGGTCGGCTGCAAACGGCTGCTGAGCGAGACCCACAGGATCAGGGGGCTCCAAGCGCTGGCAGGTGCGTCTGCCTCTCAGCCGCAGGCGGGGTGCACGTGGGGGGAACGCAGCATTGGCAGCCTGAGGAGTGGGCAAGGATGGGTGGGGGCAGGAAGCCCAGCAGGCTCTTGGGCCCATGACACCCTGCCATCACCTTTGGGAAGTTGCCACCCCTCCTGGCCCAGCTTGCAGGTCACTGCTCCAACGAGCTCTGGGAGGTTCGGGCAGGGTGGGCAAGAGCTGATAGGACAGACCCTAGGTACTCCGCCTCGCTGAGCGCATCAGATGCCAGGCCCCTGATGCCTGCGGGGCCCCGCTGAGAGGGTGGGGCAGGTGTCCAGCCCCTGGTCCCAGCGCCTCCGTCCCCCAGGGCTGCTGTACAACTCCTCGGGCACGGAGCCCTGTTACAACATCTACCAGCAGTACCAGGCCTGTGCAGACGCCACAGGCTGCGGCCTGGGCCCCGACGCCAAGGCCTGGGACTACCAGGTATGGGGCGCCTGAAACTACCAGGTATGGGGCGCCTGGGACTTTTAGGGGTGGGGGTACTGAATGAGGTGGCCTGACGGCCGTGTGGGCTTCCTACAGGCTTGCACCGAGATGAACTTGGCCTTCTCCAGCAACAACCGGACGGACATCTTCCCTGACCTGCAGTTCACTGAGGACCTCCGCCAGCAGTACTGCCAGGAGACGTGGGGCGTGTGTCCTCGGCGGGACTGGCTGCTGACCAACTTTGGGGGCGCTGGTGAGGCTTGGGGTCGGGTGGGGCGACGTCTCTCCCTTGGCACAGAGCTGGCTCGGCGGTCTGCACGCCCGCGGCAAAGCTGGAGTCTGATCCACCCCACGGTGCCAGGACCTCGGGCCGTGCCCAGACCCTGCCACTCACTGTGCTCCTTTCAGACCTCAGAGCAGCCAGCAACATCATCTTCTCCAACGGCGACCTGGACCCCTGGGCAGGGGGCGGGGTGAGTCTTGGCGGGGCTGATCCACCATCTGGGGCCGTCTCAGATGGTGACAGTGTCCCATGCGGGGTTCTCCTTGTGGCTTTGCAGAATCTTAAGGACCCCACCCTGCCTTTGCCGATGTCCACACTTGAGTTCTGTGCTTCACTGTCCCATCCCCTACCCTTCTGGTTTTCCTGACTTATGGGAACTGGCCTCTGGCTAGCCTGTCCTTTGCGATGGGACCAGCCAGGCTACGCGGTCTCAAGTCACTGCTCTAGCTGCGCCCCGCAGCTGGGACGTGTGGGCGGGCTGGAGGGCTGGCTGGCCTGGAGTGCGCGCCCCACATGGCATGTCCTCGGCTGACACAGATTCGGAGTAACCTGAGTGCGTCGGTCCTGGCCATCACCATCCACGGGGGAGCACACCATCTGGACCTCAGGTGGGGTCCCAGCCTGGGAGGGGCGCTCGCCTGGTCTGGTCCCATGCTGAATGTGGGTGGGCTTGGCGAGAGGCTGTCTGTCTGCCCCACTGAGTGCCCCCTGCCCCCTATGCCTGCTCCTCAGAGCGTCCCACCCGGAAGACCCCATGTCTGTCAGGGAGGCACGCAAGCTGGAGGCCACCGTCATCCACAAGTGGGTCACGGCAGCCAGGCATAAGCAGCAGCTGCAGCAGGAGCGGAAAGGGGGCTCAGAAGCTGAGGGGCGCACTCCCACCTAGGACCAGCGGGGACTGCCTCCCACTCACTTGAACCTCAGCTCAGTCATGGGGTGCGGGGACCTTGCACGAGGGAGGATCTGACCGAAGGCCTGGTGGCCCAGCCAAGCCTGTCTCGTCCCGGCTGTGGTCCACGTGCAGGAGCGTGACAGTGAGCACGCGGCCCAACCTTCCCATGTCCGCCACGCGTCAATAAAACAAACCTCAATCCTCTCTGCTGCTTGGGGGTGGCATTTCACATGGCCAGCTGAACCACGACACCAAAGCACGAGGGACCACCTGGGTGGCGCCCTCCCTCCCGGCCAACCTGTCACCACCGCCACTGCACCAGTGTCCCCGCAGGGGCCCGCTGAGGGGCCGTGGCCTGGCACCCCGTCACTGCTCATAGTTCATCTGCTGGGGGTTGCTGGGGCACGGGGAAGTTTCTTTCCTGAGCGCCTCAGGCATCACCTCCCAGTGGGTCTGAGCTGGACCTTCACTGTCCAGATCCTGCCACGCAGCTGCTGATGGGCCCCGTGGCAGCACGACGTGCCCGCCGGCCGTAGGGGCCGTGCAGGGCAGGCCGAGAGGCAGTCTCTGAAGCAGGCTCTGCAAGCCGTTCCAGACACGAGACGTGCAGAGCTGACAGCCAAGCAGCAAAGGGGGTGCAAGCAGGGCAGCCTGTCGGCGGCCGCCACAACACCCACGTGTGGGGGCCAGCAGGGAACACACCCGGACCACAGGCCAGGCTGCCATGGAGCCCAGATCTCTGCAGAGGTGCTTGGAGAGGCCCTGGCTCCTGAGGGACCTGGATCTTATAGAAATGAAGACGGCGGTGGGCTCCCAGTTTAACATGGAGGGAGCTGTACCTGTCCTACCTGCCAAGCCACCTGTCGTAGGTGGCGGGGGACCCCGGGCCAGGGCCCAGGGATTGTCTTTTCTCTGGAAACTGGCCCGGGCCAGTCCTAAGGGATGAGCACAAGCAACAGCACAGAAGACAGTGCCAAAGCACGCGGCAGGCAGAACCCACCGTGCCACCGGAGCCTGGGCATCCTCTGTCCTCTGCCCCGCCAGGCACCACAGGGCCCAGCACCCGCCCACAGCGCTGACACCACTTCCCAGTCTCTCGCCTGCAGGGGACAGCACGACGCTGCCCCAGCGGACAGCGAGGGCGAGACCACCAGCCCCGCCCCTCCACCAGATGTTCGGGAAACAGACCACGCACTCGGCCACACCACTTACAGCGAATCCACCTTTATCCTGACGGAAAGCCCGTTCCGTCCGGTGGCCTGGGAGCAGGATGACCATGCCACCTGCCCCTCCCAACCCCTGAAGGGCGGGGACAGTCCCTGAGTCCAATAAGTAAACACCACAGCTAGCCAGGAGGCCAGGTCCCCGTGAGGTCAGACACCTGAGACCTCGGTCAGGGCACGTCCACAGGCCTGAGACCCCGAGGCCAGCTGCATCCCAGGGTCCCTTCAGCTCTTGTCTCTGAACACAACGTGGGGTCTGGGGACACACGGTGGCCCCAGGACCCCCACGAAGCCCCTGCGTCGGTGGACAGGAGTGCGCCCAGGTGTCAGGAATGTGAGTCATGGCTGGAATCTTCTCAGAGAGGAGGAGGGGGAAGACTGGACCACCCTGGACCACAGTGCTGGCTTCCTCCTCCTCGTCCCTGACAGGGACTACGGACAGGAGCCCAGCGGCCGCCCCAGCACCTCACGAGGCCCCGATGTCCTGGCCCAGCTGCCTGATGGCCTGTCGTCAGCCCGGCCTGAACAGCATCCAGCCAGCGGGGTGGACACCACACGGCTGAGGTCAAAGCAGGGGGCTACATCCAGGGCCAGGGCCCAGCTGACTTGACAGGCCTGGCAGCCCACGTGGGGGCCGCGGCCTCAGGCAGGGCCCCAGATGGGCAAGGGGTGGGCCTCGGTGTTGAACACATAGGCGTCCAGGCTGAGCAGGGCCGGGTCGTCAGAGAAGAGCAGGTAGAGGTACTTCAGCGTCTCCCCCAGGAAGAAACTCTCCATTTTGTCCCTGGGCTGTGGATCGTGGGGATCCTGGACATTGCTGATGGAGGAATAGCCACCCGAGGGGACCTGGCGAAGGCAGAGACCGTGGGTCACGGTGGCAGGCACAGCCTGCTGACCACCCCACGCTCCGCCCTCGGCAGGACCCCAGCCGAGGCGCCCCCAGGCTCCCGCCTCACTGCAGCACGCACGGCCAGGGCAGGGCTTGGGGTAGAGAACCCCAAGGTCCACGAGGGAAATGGCTGTCCTAGAGGTCACTGTGGTCCCTCCAGAGATTGATGGGGCAATGCCAGCTGCCCTCGAGTGACCAGCCTCTGGAGCCCTGTGGGGGCCTCACGACAACCCTGAGATCGCCCCACAGGTGCGACCGACGCCTGACACTCCACAGAGCAGAGGCCGAGTCAAGGCAGTGCCCTGAGCAGACGTCACCTGCCCTGAGCCGTGGCCAGGCAGCAAGACGGGCGGCCGAGCCCTGAGCGCTGTGGTCGCAGAGCCCACCCCGAGGAGCAGTGGTCTCGGGGTCATCAGGGTGAGGGCTGCCCAGGCCACACAGGACCCAGGGCAACACACTCTGTGCATGGCGAGCCACCACAGAGACCCTGCCCATCTGGCTGGTCCCTCAACAAAGAACAGAGGGACGCCCCGGCCCAGATCCTGGGTCCCACGGGCCCTCCACCACCAGAAGCACAGGGCAGCTTATCCTGGAGGCCTTGGCAAGGTCGCCCCACCTGCCCCGCCCTGCCCCCCTTGGCGGTGCCAGCAAGGCGCTGGTGGGTGCTCACACGCGTGTACGTGTTGAAGTTCTGCAGGATGGCCCAGCCCCAGTCCTGGTACTTGCGGTCCCCCGTGAAGCGGTACAGGTAGAACAGGCTCTCCACCGTCTCTGGCCGCAGGAGGTTGTGCCTGTCGGCAGGCTGGGGGCGCAGGCTCGGGTGAGCCCCACCCCCAGCACCAGCAAGCCCCGCCCCCTCCCCAGACCCGCCCCACTCCGCCCACGGACCGCCCGGGGCTCACCTTGACTAGCACGTCCTTCTGAGACTTCTGCGGCTGCAGGTTGAAGTGCGCAATTTCGGGGCTCAGCCCCGTCTCCATCTGCCTGTTCATCTGGTAGCAGGTGTCCATGAGTGCCCGCGCCAGCTGCATGTGCTCGGCGGGCAGGCCGTGGTGGGCGCCCAGAGCCAGCGTCCCTGGCAGGAAGCACACCAGGTGGTCCTGAAATCGGAGGGTCTCCTCACCACCGCTGAGCCACAGGCCACACAGGATTGGCCCTGGCCCGTGCCACGCCAGGCCCCCAGGTCCCCAGGAGTCCCAAGCAGCAAAGGGGGTGCAAGCAGGGCAGCCTGGTGGCGGCCACCAGGGCAGGAGGGCAGCAGCTGAACTAAGGCCCAGTCCACGGGGCTCGGCACAGGCAGACAGGCGGGTGGAAGACCACCCCACGTGCCAGGTGCCCCGACCCCTCAAACATCGATGAGCACCAGACGCAGGGGGCTGGAGGTGGGCGAGGGAACAGGGACCCTGGGGAGGGGAGGCAGGGGAGGCAGTGGGCCAGGGGAGGTGCCTGTGCACGTCACAGCTGATTCCCCCCGAAATCCTGGGCCCGCCCGGGCTGTGCAGCCCACATCCACCTCCGACACCTCACATTCGTTAGCCAGTTTCCCTTCTCTCTTCGGCCAGGCTCAAGAGCCTGGGGTCAAGGACAAGTGGACGTGCAGCAACCCCGACCCTGCCTGGTCTGGGCACGTGCTCAACATGCTCACCATCTTGGCGCTGAAGTGGCCATGAGCGAGCTCCCCAACGAAGGTGAGCTTGCTGGGCTCCGATCTGCGCACCAGGTGCTTTCTGATTCCGTCCACGGCCTCCAGATAGTCGTCCAGTAACCTGCAAGACCAGGAGATCCTGTTTGCTCGGGCCAAGTGGGTACAAAACCCCAGCGTCGAGCCACGTGACTCGGAGCTGCTGCTCACACGCTAACAGCCGGGAGGCCGGGCCCCGTCTGGGGAGCACCACACCAGCTGAGGGCAGCGGTGGCAGGTCAGCCTGCAGGGCCGAGGGCACAGCCCTCTGCTCCCCGAGCAGAACCTCCTTTTCAGCCAGCCCCTGAACGGTCTTGTTCCCGCCCTGGGGGTTGACCTGGAGCTTGCACCACCAGGGGCCCGGGTCACAGCCACATCCGGGCTGCAGACGTCAAGCCACCCCGATCCCGCACGAGGCTTTACGTGCACTTTGCAAACGATACCCAGAGCTGCTGCAGTGCTACCTGAGAATGCGCACGTGCTGAGCAGCAGGACAAAGAGCAGAGGGAGGACACAGGCCCTTCTACCGCTGCGAGGGAGGGGACGGCCAGAGCCACCCCTCAACCCGAGAGGACAGTAGGCAGAGAGCCGGCGCCCAGCAGCACCCCCAGGCCCCGGGCCCTGCCTGGCGCTGTGCCGGGAAGCACATCGCCCTGGAGGGGCCGGGCCCAGGCCCAGCCGGCCGCTGAGATCTGACCGAGGGCCGGGACAGGCGGGCGGCAGAGGTGGCCTCACCGCTGGTCGGTCTTCCCGCCCTGGATCCACTGCTTTAGCAAGTACTCATAGTAACTGTCCGCCCGGGCGCCCAGCGTGAAGACACCCCGGTGGGTGAACAGGCCGCTGTGCACGTTGATGAACATAGGCACGAGCCCATCCTTCTTCCCGGACAAGGAGTGGACGTGCTTCGTCACTTCCTCCACGGCCTCCTAGACAGACAGGGGAGGGCCGGTGAGCGAGGGCGAGAGCTCCACCAGGCCCCCACGCGGGGACCAACCCCATCCCGCAGAGCAGAGGCCGGCGTCCCGGCCAGGCCGCCCTCAGTGCCCAGGTCCCGTGGGAATTGTGAACAGCCCCATGCCACACAGTGACGCAGTCTGTCCCCCAGATGTGGCCACCTCGTCACAGGCCCTGACCACAGGTGACCTGATCCTCCTGGTGGCTCTCAGCCCCCGCTCTACTGGGGCTGTGTCTGGACCCACTGACCATGGTCCCAGGAGCCCCTGTCCAGTGTGGCCTCAGGCCCTGCGTCCGGAGAGGAGGAGGCGTGACTGCTGAGCCCAGGGCTGCTGGCCCCAACCCTTCAAGGCCCGAGCGGCCTCCCCTCCTGCAGGTCCAGCCGGGGCAGCACCCTGTGCCTGTGCCCCTCTCATGGGCACTTCGGGCCCTACCCAAGGGGGTGGTCCCTGGTCTCCAACCCACATGGCCCCCTTGACGGATCGCCTCCGGGGGCGCTGCCACTCCTTTCTCTCCGATCTCCAGCGGGGGCAAAGACCTGGCCACGCGTGGCTGCGGGAGCAGCTCCCGAGCAAACCTCACGTGCCGCAGTTGCCTCCCCCTCGAAACCACCGAGACCGCCATGCGCGTCAGCACATGGGCCAGGGACACGGCGCCTCCACGCGGCATGCACACGGGTGGCCGCACAGAAGCCGGTTCCACAGCACAATGCCCAGTCAAGACGTGAGGCCTTTAAAGACGGAAAACGGGGACCACTGTGCACCGCTGGGCCCCACTCACGGCAGCACTGTCCCCACACTCCACGTCGGGGCCCACCCGGCACCCATACATGGTGGATGGGTGAGTTGCACGGGGTCCGTGCACACAACAGGGCATCATCCAGCCACGAGAGAGCAGATTGTGACGTATGCGGCAACATGGTGCACCTTAGACACTGTGCTGTGACACAGGCCACACAGACATCCCATTTCATGGGATTGCATTTCCACGGGAAGAACCACTAAGGGTGCTGTCTACTGCAATGATGAAACGTGAGAACACCGTGACAAGCACTTGAAAAAGCAGCCTTTCTTCATGCGTGAATCATATTTCAATTTAGGAAAAAGAGAAAAACTCACGGACTGCAAGATGAGGCCAGAAGTACCCCACGTTCAGTTCACGCTCGAGTGATGCCGCTGACAGGACAGCACTGACAGACACTTTGAACACTAGGGTAACGTTTTAGCAGACAACGAACACGGACACTGCCTTCGTCCACATAGCGCGTGCCCACCCCTTCGCACCCTAGGGTGGCCGCGGGTCCACACCACCGCCCAAGCTGTCCTCTCAGGACAGATCCACTGGCCGCTGCAGCACCGTGGGAGACCACTGGTCGGGACCCCACAATGTCACCAGCACAGAGCCGACTACAAAGCGCCAGC